>NC_136912.1:52345521-52687401 GCF_949606895.1 Notothenia rossii | reverse complement strand
TAATTTACGTGGATTTGATAGTAGCTATACCGCATAGTTTAGCAAAGTAAAGTGATCGATCTCCCAGCTAGCGCTGTCTGTGTAGTATTTTGTAACGTAACGCCCCAAACAGCGCCCGTCTGTTAAACGCTATCGATTCAAACGGCAGCGTTTTATTCATATTTTGTTTCAAGCTCTCATCCTAAGTAAAAACAAAACTAGTGGAAGGGGAAATGCTCCAAGGGGAAGCTTGGGGGGGGGGGGCAAGGTTCTACAGTGGGGGGGAAGCTGCCCATAGATCCGCCACTGATAAATTAAGTGGATTGATAATTTCCCCCTGGATTGGTGGTTGATGTTTCTGAAGGCATTTCACTTGGCTTTGCAGGTTGAATTGACATTAACAAAAGAAGAGGATGTGTGTCAAAGACTGAATGGAAATCTGTCAGCTCATTTTTCTTCAGAATACAACTTTTCACAGTCGACCAAAATGGCTGCTGCTGTCCGCTCGCTATTGCTGCTGGCGGTGACGGCCATCTGCAGCGGGACTCTGGTCGTGGTGAACTCGGGCGTGAAGGTCACCAGAGGTCGATCAGTGTTTATCACAGAGATGGAGCTGAGGATCAATGTTGGTCCGACTGCAGACTGTAAGGTGGAGGTGGTGATGAACGAACCAATCACTCAGAGGGTGGGGAAGCTGACGCCACAGGTGAGGCCACACCTGCTGCAGGGTTATACATTCAGAGAAGCAGTACAGTGGTATTACAGTCGTTTGTGTTCATGCAGGTGTTTGACTGCAGCTTTCTAGAGGAAGAGGTGAAGTACTGCCACAATGGAAGTCCTCTGCTGGACCAGGACACAGTGATGCTGAGAATCTACAGGTCAGTGAGCCAAACTCACTTAAGCTAGTTCAAGAAAAACATAGGGGTCATTAAAACACCTTCATCTCATATAAGATAATCAAAGATAATATTCATAATAATAATAATGTCATCATTTGTATAACTTACCTGGTCTTGTTTTCATAGTAAAAGCAAAGATGGAAATGTGCACATAAGCTTCTGCTCATGTACCAAAGTACATTAAAAAGGTGCCTCAGAAAATCTATCTTGTGACCACCAGATCACAGGTCCTGCCAGCATGGTGTAGACTTCAAACGTGGCTTTGATTGATGAATTTGTATTTATTTACTTTTAATTGTATTTTATGTTGTGGAGAAACTGTGTTTGGTATACCACTTTTTTAAACTAACCCTTAAGATGCCCTTCTCACACACTGTTGTTTGTCTGAAGGTTCACGTCCTCTGACACGCTGGTGGAGACCGTGGTTCTGACGGTGCAGGTGGCAGACTCTGGATCTGGTGTTGTGGAGCTCGGTTGCACTCCGCTGGTGGTTCCTGTGTTCTACGGTTTATCCAACTCCATCGATGGCTCTGTCTTAAACATCCGGAGCTCTGCAGACTTGGTGTGCACCGTCAGGCTGATGAGCGACACCAGCACCCCCACTCTGGGTCAGCTGGTGAGGAAGGAGGACTCCACCCAGAGGAAAGGTACGTCACATCTGGACAGATACAGAACGGGTTCATCGTTTGGTTTTTAATGAATGGCTTTTAGAGCTAAAGATATTTGTTTCTGATTGGCTGACAGATATCCTCTATGTTCAAATAGATTAACCACTGTAACCATAGCAACTCCACTTATGCTTCAGCCTCCGTTAGCAGTCAACTCTCTTGTAATGAATGAGATGCCAGCTAAAGTCTAGAGGATTCTCTGAAATAATAAAGACACACAAAACGTATTTATCATCATGTTGCATTACATTACAACAACCGCAGCAAACAAAGATTTCAAATGAGAAGAATATAACAAAATATAAAAATCTGAAAGTTAAAGGAAAAATTAAACGGTAAAAATTACACAAATAAATTTTAAGATGTAAGTATAAAATAGAGAATAGTCAAACAAAACAAATAAAAGTAAATTAAGAAATATCTTTAAAAAATATTATATTATATATCGATCATAATATAACAAATATTTTATGAATTTATAAACGTAATGTATTATGTGTGTGTGTGTTATGTCCTCCTCCAGGCAGAGAGACAGCTTCACTCTGTCAGGGAAACCAACCCTGTCTCCATGACACCAAGGAGGTTGGTTTTCTGAAAACAAGCTGTCAGGACTTCCTGAGCTCCGGCCTGAAGTACCAGCACCTCAGCCCTCCGTCACCAGAGATCGACTACATCCCCATCAGGGTGGAGCTGAGGGAGAAGGGGAGCAGGGCTCTGCTGGAGGTACGGGCAACATCCAGACATTAATATTTATGTTATGCCTATCCAGAATTCACTTCCCTTAACTGCAGCTTCAGTCATATCCAAGTGGGAAGTTTTCAGGCCAGATTAACGTCTGAGACGTGAAGAAGACTTTTGCAGAAAGAAGACGATATCCCACTTTCATGTTCTCAGCTCTGAGTGTGGAGCAGGATGTGGAGCAAAGGGTTTTCAAGGGTTAGAATGGCTTCAAAAATTCTAAATGTTCCAAAAAGAAATCCTGTCCTTAACAGTCTTTAACTTTGTTCTTCACGTTTTTAACACATCTGATTGTCTATTCTTACCTTCTCTTCAACACTGAATATAGCAGCGAGAGGTGTGGCAGTATGTGTTGATCTCTATGTGATACACATGTGTGGAAATATATACATGGGGGTAAAAGGAAAAGTTCTGATGCTCCAACTTTATTTTTACTTTCCCTTCACGTCCCTGTAACCCGCTTCCAGGCAGAATCGGTGTGGTTACCAGTTCTGATCCACGGTGCCATGCAGAACCAGCCACCTCAAGCCGTCTTCATGGCCTCATTCATCCTGGAAGTGGACCAATTCATCCTCACCCCGCTCACCACGGCCTCTCTGGATGCTAAAGATCCTGAGACCCCGCAGGAGAGGCTGGTCTTTAACATAACCACCCCCCCCGCCGAGGGCTATGTCACCCATATGGATGACCATACAAAGCCTGTCACGTCCTTCACCTGGCTGGACCTACACGAGATGAAGGTTGCATACCAGCCGCCCAACAGCAGCCAATCACAACGCAGGAACCACGAGGTACTGGAGGGTATTATGATGAAGGATAAAGGCTGACTTAATATATGGAAAAGAGAAGTGTTGAAAATATTGTTTTACCAGTTATTTTCACTTGGATTACACAACTGGAGGATTAAAATACAAAATAATTAACTGTTACCATCTATTTTTCATCAACAGAACTCAAGTACATTTTAGCTAAATATTTTACGTTTTACTATAAGTCACAACATGAGGATATTACATGTTTAACTCAGTTTTTCATTCAATATTACTTTTCTACTCTTATATCTTGTAATATTGTGTTTATCGATTTTGTGTAAGGTGGAATTTCATGTAATAGACGGGTCCTACATCACCAGCCCGCCCTTCGTGGTCCATATTTCCATCAGGGGGGCTGAAACAAACGCACCCAGAGTCTCCTGGAACATGGGTACTAAAGTTCTACTAATTTAAATCGATTAACATTGATTGATCAGTAAAAAATAATTTGTCTGATAATGTTTAAGCTAAACTTTAAAGGCCCTCAGATTTATGATGGTGTCATATATGTCTCAGGTTTGGACCTGCTGGAGGGTCAGTCCCGACCGGTCACCTGGGACGAGCTGCAGATAGTAGACAACGACAACATCAATGCAGTGTACCTGGTGGCTGTTGAAGGACCGCTACATGGACGCCTTAGTGTCAGAGGTGAGGTCAAAGGTCACTAGTGAGCTTGACTTTTACATTTTAATGACAACATACAACCCTTATATGCTGCTTGTTTTAGATTCCATCACAAAGTATGTCATGTTCATATCAGCAGTTCCAAAGTTTTTCTTCTTTTTTAAATGTGTTTTTTTTTAAAAATAGAATAGAATTGGGAGGGATGAAACCCTCTTTAATTGTCACACATGCAGAGCACACAGCACACACAGTGAAATGTGTTCTCTGCTTTTAATCCATCCTAGTACCAGGAGTCTAGTACTAGGAGTAGTACTAGAAGATGCTTCGATGATTGATTATGCAATCACAACATGTTGAATGCATGAAAATGTTCATTTGGGGATGATAAAATAGAAAAAAATGGCGGAAGGTCACAAAAAGGTACAGATACACACAAATGATTTTATTAAAGTATCCATGTAAAATATAACAGGATTAGCAGTATTCCCTACGCAAATTACCTCGAATAAACTTTCATCACAAAACGTTGCACTTAATAACCATATGACTCACAAATTTGATTTTGAAATAATTGTATTGATTTTAAGGGATAGTATTGTATATGTGTGTGCTGGACCTGTATTTTTCAAGAAAGGAGTGAGCAGAGGGTATAGTTGTCGATTCTTGTTCTGCTTTCTGTGACTATCTGCCTCAGACTTTCAGTTGCGCGCGCTACGAAAGAGACGCGCTACCATGGAAACCAAACAATGGTGTAGCTGTATTAAAGACCGAGTGGAAACAGTCCTGAGTAAATCTGATTTTGTCAGAAATCGGGAGAAATGCGGGAGAAATATGACCCCGGGAGGAAACCGGGATCGGGAGGGTTGGCAAGTATGGTTCAAACCCCAAGTAACACCACAAGATAAATCACCTCAGCGCATTCCTGATTGGATGCAGCACATAAACTGAGTGAAGTTTGTTGATGGAGGGCAGTAAAATGAACATTTGTACATTTATTGACACACAGTACACAGATGGAGTCCCATTACTTAAAAAAAAAGGTTGGATCCCCTGTCCTCATACCTTGGCCCCTTTAACCTGTGCTGGTATTCCGGCACACATGCCCTAGGAATTACCAGAGAGGCTCGTCTGGCCTTTTCCGCCCTTTTTCCTCCATGTGTTACCCATCCGTCCTTACTGTGGTGTCGCTGGGAAAGCATATGTGAAGTGGCCCAGCATGTGTTTCCTAATCAGGTGTAAAAGGGGGCCGCGGCCACATCGCCAGGGGTGCCATGTCAGTGCGACGGCTGCTGCCGTTGCCACTGCTTCCCTCTCCGCCCACGTCTGTCCCTTCTAGCCCAGCGCATTTGGAGACTTTGTCTCCAACGAGAAGCTGGACCGAGCAGATTGGAGGGATTTATGCCATTTCATGCTGCCGTGCACAGGGAGCAGATGCACTGTCCCCTAACAGGTTTTCATGCTACCAGCTAGGAGGCTAGCAATAAGGGGAGGGGGGCTGAGGTGGCAGGAGTGCAGGCGCCCCAAGGGGTACAGGCGGGGAGTTAACCTTTCATGGTCGCTTTAGACGTGTAGGAACAGAGGGAAGTTCAGAGGAAAGCTCAGGGGGAGTGGAGGAGTGTTTTCAACTCATTCTCCTGCTTATCTGTGTTTGAAGAATTATTCTGCACATGTGGATGTGAGCTCCATCCATCATTATAAACACCATATCTGAGACTGGAAGAGTGTTAAACGTCAATTTATTTTGATCGAGTGTTGAATTGAAAGATATCTTAAAGGCCAGGGGCCTCATTTATAACGCTGTGCGTAGGATTCACGTGGGAAGGTTGCTTACGTAGTAGAAATCCAAAAAATAGGTAGGAAATGTTCAGACATTTTCCGATTAACCAAACATTGCGTACCGGTGAGGAAAGTGCGTACAGCACTTCCTACGCCGGTTTCCCTTTATAAATCACAATCGACTCAAAATGCGGTGCAGCTTTTGCGGGCTTTACGTAACGCCCATATTTGCCTATAAATAGTCATTCATTCCTTCATTTTGATTGACTTTATGAAGAAGATAGCAGGAAATGACGACAGAACAGCTAAAAAAGACATCTCACACTGTGTCAGATTTTGGTTATTTTGGGGAGGTCGAGATAAATCATATTGTTTGGTGGATGCAGTTTGAACCAGTGTAGCAGCATGGAGGTCGGATCGTCACCAAAATAAATAAATAAGTGGTCCGAAAAAGGTTAATGACAAAAAAAATACACATAGCCTTCCTCAGGCTGTGTGTTTGTACCGTGGACAGGAGACACCCCCTTGATGAGAAACTGGAAGAAATGATCGGGGAATCCCTCCGGAGTGGAGTCATGACGACTGGATCTGAATTATGTATTCGTATTTGGTGGTTTGTGTCCCAGCCGTCGATCAGCTGTGCGCAGCGTCTCCACTGCAGCAACTCTATATCCACCAGTTGAAGGAAATACAACTAATGTGTTTTGTTATATTAGCTGTACAATTTACCACATGGTGTTCTTAGTTTCCATACCTCCTGTGTTTTATGAGCGACTTATCAAGTCTTTGCAAACGGCATAAAACATGATTAAACATGATAGTATATAAAACCATGCTCGTATCTACAACCTATAGAAATGCAAAACGGCGTCAGTTTAGTCGTAATTCTGTCCTCCTGCTTACCGCATCATTTATGAGAAAACATTTCATAACATTAACACAACATATTCGAGGTGGTTTTAAATAACATATCCGTATTTATTTTTTGAGCGTATATCCCTTTATAAATGAGGCCCCGGGTGATGTTAGCATACAGGACTGTCTCAGAAAATTAGAATATTGTGATAAAGTTCTTTATTTTCTGTAATGCAATTAAAAAAACAAAAATGTCATACATTCTGGATTCATTACAAATCAACTGAAATATTGCAAGCCTTTTATTATTTTAATATTGCTGATTATGGCATACAGCTTAAGAAAACTCAAAAATCCTATCTCAAAAAATTAGAATAGTTCCTCAGACCAAGTAAAAAAAAAAGATTTATAACAGCAAAACACAATCAAACATTTGAAAATGTCCATTAATGCACTCAGTACTTGGTTGGGAATCCTTTTGCACGGATTACTGCATCAATGCGGCGTGGCATGGAGGCAATCAGCCTGTGGCATTGCTGAGGTGTTATGGATGCCCAGGATGCTTCAATAGCGGCCTTTAGCTCATTAGCATTGTTGGGTCTGGTGTCTTTCAGCTTCTTCTTCACAATACCCCACATATTCTCTATGGGGTTCAGGTCAGGGGAATTTGCAGGCCAATCGAGGACAGTAATGCCATGGTCAGTACACCAGTTACTGGTGGTTTTGGCACTGTGGGCAGGTGCCAGATCATGCTGGAAAATGAATTCCTCATCTCCATAGAGCTTTTCAGCAGACGGAAGCATGTAGTGCTCTAAAATCTCTTGGTACACAGCTGCATTTACTCTGGGCTTGATGAAACACAGTGGACCAACACCAGCAGCTGACATGGCTCCCCAAACCATCGCTGACTGTGGGAACTTCACACTGGATTTCAAGCAACTTGGATTTTGCTCCTCTCCAGCCTTTCTCCAGACTCTGGCGCCTTGACTTCCAAATGAAATACAAAACTTGCTTTCGTCTGAAAAGAGGACTTTGGACCACTGTGCAACTGTCCAGTGCTTCTTTTCCTTAGCCCAAGTCAGACGCCTCTTCCGTTGTCTTGAGTTCAGAAGTGGCTTGACCATGGGAATACGGCTATTGTAGCCCATTTCCTGGACACGTCTGTGAACAGTGACTTTTGATACCTGGACTCCAGCTTCAGTCCACTGTCTTTGAAGCTCCCCCAAATTCTGGAAGCGACTCTTCTTCACAATGCTGTTAAGGCTGCGGTCATCTCTCTTGGTTGTGCAACGTTTCCTGCCACATTTCCCCCTTCCAACAGACTTTTTGTGGATGTGCTTTGAAACTGCACTCTGTGAACAGCTTGCTCTTTGAGAAATTTCTTTTTGTGTCTTACCCTCCTGATGGAGGGTGTCAATGACGGTCCTCTGGACAGCAGTCAGATCAGCAGTCTTCCCCATACTTGTGATTTAGTTTACTGAACCAAGCTGAGTGTTTTTCAAGGCTCAGGAAACCCTTGCAGGTGTTTCGAGTTAATTAGACGATTCAAGTGATTCGTTGAACACCCTACTAGTATACTTTTTCATGATATTCTAATATTTAGAGATAGGATATTTGAGTTTTCTTAAGCTGTATGCCATAATCAGCAATATTAAAATAATAAAAGGCTTGCAATATTTCAGTTGATTTGTAATGAATCCAGAATGTATGACATTTTTGTTTTTTTAATTGCATTACAGAAAATAAAGAACTTTATCACAATATTCTAATTTTCTGAGACAGTCCTGTATTTAGTATTTTACAGAAGCAAAACCCAGGTGAAAGCTTTGAATAGATACATATCATTTGTTCTAAAATAAATGTAATGTGTTCCTTCTTTTTCCTTTAATCATTTCATGTTTCCTTATATTTATCTTCGGGGAGCCGGACCCAGTTCGGGAACCACTGCTTTAGAAGGTTGCACATTTTGAAAATCAAATTAAAAAGACTGGTTCAAAACCAATTTGACTGTTGCTAACTACAAATAATTGGGAAGGAAAATGATGTAATGATAATGTATTTAACAGACTCTGCAAATTCAAGGTCTATGGATATAAGGGCAGATGTGAAAGGGAACTTTTATTTTGTAATAATTATATAAAGCTATCTTTTCAGAATAAGCAGTGCCAGTATATAGGCTGTAAAATCCCAGCAATCAAAATTGTACTTATTTTTTTATAAATGTAGATGCGAACACCTCTAAAGACAGACGATATGAAACAGAACAGTGTAAAAGTTGAATGGTTGGATGTTCCCCCCCCCTCCGTGTGGGACGGCGGCACCTGTTCTAGTATTTCCTCTGTTTGGGCTCTTGTTTGGCTGCCTCCAAAACTTTGGCTGCTTGTCTCTGCGGGGGACGTAGGAAGCAGTTAGGGGGTCCTCTAAGGAGAGCACTGACCCTCAATGCTATGACTCTGGGGGGTGGGGGTGGTGCTGCAGCGTGGGGAACAGTCACTGCAGACTCGGTCCAACGCCTTCAGCCAAATGGATGACTGCCTGTCCTGCTTCACATACACACACACACACACACACACACACACACACACACACACACACACACACACACACACACACACACACACACACACACACACACACACACACACACACACACACACACACACACACACACACACACACACACACACACACACACACACACACACACACACACACACACACACACACGCACACTCCTCCCATCCTATTTTCTTCTTCATGGGCCTGCTGCCCAAAGCCACCATTGGGCCCAATTACCAAGTTGTTTCTCTCACTTGGACCAGTAGCCGGCTTCCCTTGTTAAAGTTGCTAATGAGGTTCGGGCTCGCGACGGCTCATCTCTCAATCTGTCTGCCGACTTTGCCCTTCTGTCTCTCTGGCACGTGCGCAGGGAGACAGGAAGCCTAATCCTGGCAACCGGGCGGCCACCGGGAAGGACGCCATGTTTTACCCACCGATGTTTGGAGCACAAACGCAAGCCAGCACCTCGCGATGCCTTCAGGCGCTAAGAGAAACTTGTTATTTCAAAATGACAATGAGTTGGAGACGGTAATTGAATCAAAGTGCGAAAGCTTTGGCTGGAAACCGAGCCGTCCTCTGACAACAACACATGTCTGCCTGTAGGCTGCCAGTCATGTGATGCTCGCCTGTTAGCGGTTAGCATGATGTGCAGTGGTAGGGAGGCTAGCCAGCAGAGAGCTGACAGATGGACACGGCCTACATTTCATTAATGTAGGACAGACACGTTTTTCATGATCGGCCCCACTGATCATAATGGAAAAAGTTCCCACCCCAAAGTCTATTTTTCAAGCACAATTTCCTATTTCTTTTTACTAGAAACTGCAAAAATGTAGTATATATATGAATATAACTGTTAACGTTAAGTATTTGTCTTTATGCAGACACATTGTCTATATCTACATACTGTACATTGACATACATTTGATTTTAAGCTTCTTCTTCTATAGAGAACCGCAGTGACGCGTCCTAAAACCCGGAAGTAAACTTCTTCCGGTTCCTTCGTCAAAAAGCAATGCAATCTCCATAGGATTTTTGGAAAATAGCTCGAAATAAGGTCTGTGGTTGACACATATTTAAGAGAGGGATCACGTTTTGTTCAGCCGGATAATCTCCACATGTCCACCCTACTTTTATAATTTTCTAATCATAAATCTAGTCGCCAGAAGCAAAATGCCAACGTTATGCTATAAACAAACTACAAGCGAGAACAGCAGGGTCGCACGACTTCAACGTCACGCCAACTTAAGATCTTTTCAACTGACTTTTGCGCGTTTGCATATTTTAACAAAGCGTTTCATTTTAGCCACACTGAATTTAACTAGAAGCCATGGCTGCGTCAATTACCAGTCTGATATCGTTTTACAAAGATGACAAGAAGAGTGTACTGTAGATAGAGGAGAGAACCACTACAAGTCAGGACACATACAGCAGTGCAGCCTAGATGAAGGTGTGCTTACAGGTGTTGTCAGGGCTAGCATGAGGGACAAGGTTTATAGAGTGTCGTTGGTGAGTCGTGATAGCAAGAGTACCGTTAAACTAGAGTTCATTTATTCACATTAGTGCCATTAATTCCCATCAACAAATCCATTTTATGTGTCACATGAAATCTTTATTTCAAATATTACACACCAGAAAACACAGAAATATCCATGAAATAAACATACAGTAGGCTATAAACAATTAAAGGGATAATTGGGAAGGCATTACAGATGTAAATATATTTTAAATAATAAAACAATCCCACCACCACAGGTACCTACAGGAGAAGAGGGAATTCTCTCCACAAAATGTGAATGCCCACGTGGAGAATGGAAATGCAGTCATGCGGCTGCATTAGCCATCCACAATTTCAGCTGCACTTACACCCCCTGTCAGTGGAAGAAGCCAAAGGCAGCTAAACGTATGCATTCAGTGGAGGAGCTATTTCCTCCAACCAATAACTAATTTAACGCGCTGACAAGAGAGCCCACTTCCGACGATCGTGACTGGCTGAGGGACAGGCTCGGGGGCAGGTTCTCAGGAATTTCTTGGCTTCTCTCCCCCGAGCCAGAAGAGGAACACTACAGCTTGGAAACACTTACTGTTCCTGAAATTATCAAATCTGTTGGGCATCAGGGACCTGAGACAATTGTGGCAAGCATGGCATTGTCTGAGGAGCAACAGAGGGCAATTCAGGTGGCTACCACTGGCCAGCGAACCAACCCAAACTGGCATTTGTTCAGGAAAGGAAGGTTGACTGCCAGCAACTTTGGAGCTGTCCTGAGGTCAAAGCGTGTGACTGCTTCCTTTATTGCCAGAGTGCTAAGGCAACAACAGGCCCTTGATGGTGTTTTGTCTGTACAGTAGGGGACTATGAATGAATGTGAGGGTGTCAGGGCATTCACCACTGCAACCCAGATGCAGGTCCATGAGTCAGGTTTGTGGCTCTCCCAATCAAGATTGTTGGGGGCATCTCCAGATGGTCTGGTAGGGTCATCCGCTGTGCTGGAGGTAAAGTGTCCTTACGGAGCCAGGGAAATGACAATTAGTGAAGCATTGCAAATCAAGGGCTTCTGTGTCAGTAAGGAAGGAGAAACATTCAGCCTGCGTGAGGAACATCCTTACTGGCACCAAGTGCAAGGTCAGCTTCACCTTACG
Source organism: Notothenia rossii (assembly GCF_949606895.1). Classification (NCBI taxonomy): domain Eukaryota; kingdom Metazoa; phylum Chordata; class Actinopteri; order Perciformes; family Nototheniidae; genus Notothenia; species Notothenia rossii. Next base: position 52,675,854 of record NC_136912.1, on the reverse strand, counting down.
GGCCCGTCCACACTACAGCTTCGACAGCTTCAAGAACGGTTTCCAACACGTCTGCCCATTCACTTTGAATGGGGTGACGTCACGTTACCTTGCTTTTCGCCGAACTGAATTGTGGATAGCATAGCGGAGCTTTCCTGGCGTTTCAGGCTGCAAAAGTTTAGCAATGTTCAACTTTGAAGCTTCTGAAGCTTTCGGTGGAAGCGTCAGCAAATCAAATCATATGCCAGTACAAGCTCTAGCCAATCAAATCGCGACTTGTGTGTCAGGGGCGGGAGATTCATGTGATTGGTTGTTGGTCGAGCTTCAGACACGCCTGCCGGCAAGCTTTTTTTTCAGCTGTAGTGTGGACGGGCCGTCACTGCAAGAGAGGCTACTTTGTGGTCTGGACTACGAAAGACAGTGTCATCATTCCGATAGTCCGAGATGACAATTGGCAGCCTAATCTGTTGGCTCTTGATTACCTTTTCAAGGCCCACATGCTTCCAAGGCTGGCACTGCCGAAATAATCACCTTTGTCACAGTTGTGGTTATTTTCTTAAAAAGACAGAAAAACAAAAAGGCATATTCATTTACTTGTTCTGAGTTCAGAGAGCACTGCTGTTAAAATTAAATATTACATTTTTTAGAGAAAACTCAGCTTCAGGATGTTATGGTACCCCCTTTGAAGATCTTTCTTGTAGCTGCTGCGATCCTTGTTTGAGTCGTTCATATGTTCGATGAAAAATATCATAAATCTATCATTTTCAAATATAGTGCTTTTAAGAAATTGTGAATCGTTTTTAATTTACATTTACTCGCCTTTGCAATGTTGTGGTTGTTAGAGAGAATAACATATTTACAAAATAATATTTCTTCATAAAAAAGGCAGTCCATGCAGAAAACTATTGTGGTTTCTTGATTCAAGCCTGGCTCTGAATCCCAAATCACAAACCATTCTTTGCAGTAACGTTTTTGATAGAAAAAGACAGAAAACAAACATGAGCCTACCCCGAGAGGCCAGACTTTTAAAGGTAAGAAGACAGTTTAAAGATTTATATTTGCGGATATTATCAGCACATCTGAGTCAAATTAACATGTGTATTAAACTGCACAAAAACCCCCCAAAAAAAAAAACTGCCCACATTTGTAAGTGTTCCGGCCACTCCCCTTTTTTTTTTTTGCTTACGTAAGTCCTACCGGCCCACATTTGTAAGTGTTCCGGCCCAGCCCAGCACAGGGATGAAACCCTCTTTAATGGTCACACATGCAGAGCACACAGCACACACAGTGAAATGTGTTCTCTTCTTTTAACCCATCCTAGTACCAGGAGTCTAGTACTAGGAGCAGTGGGCAGCTATTGTAAAGCGCCCGGGGAGCAATGGGAGTGAGGGGGGAAGGGGGATGTCCGGTGTCTTGCTCAAGGGCACCACGGCAGGGCAGTAGGTGAACTGGGACCTCTCCAAGTAGAAGTCCACACTCCAAATGTAGGTCTGGTCGGGGACTTGAACCGGCGACCCTACGGCTCACAGTCCAAGCCCCTACTGACTGCCATAGATTTAGTCACTAATTTTGCTCTCAAAGGGGACCAGATTGATGCATTTAACTTCAACATTTAAAACAAATCTTCCCGGGGAGCTTGCCCCCGGACCCCCCTAGAGGAGGTGAGGTCCACCACCTGCCCACACCCCCTGTTGAATTGTTTCACCCACATTGAGGATGCTTCCTACGCCCATGTTTTATTCAATGTGTCAAGTCAGGCAAATTGGGTCAAAATGTTATTGCATCATTGATCTGTTAACATTGAAATCACTAAATATATGCTGTAACTATTTTGCTCTAGGCAACTCAAGGGCTCAGGGAATGTGATTACTATATGAATAATTGTCCAAAATAACATTAAATGCATAGGGTTTTTTGTTAAGTAACATACTTTCGTCGCCGGCCAGCCGATACATGCCGCGCATTAAGTGGGCCTGTCTGTCAATTAATTCCCGGTCCACTTTTTCCCCCCAGTCCGCCCCTGCCAGAGCCTCAAGCACTAGGGGCAGGTCCCACTGCGGGGTGGAGGCGTGCACTACTGGGAGCAGCCTCCTGACCCCCTGTAAAAACCGCGACATCAGTGGTTGACTAAAGGATGACCTGCCGCCAAATCCCTCATGGCAGGACGAGATGGCTGCTGCATACACTTTCACTGTGGAATGCACAAGCCCTCTGTCCACCAGTAACTGTAAGAAGGATAAAATAGAGCCTAACTCACAAGATAGGGGCTCTATTCTCCGCTCCTCACACCATCGCTGGAATCCTAGCCACTTTGGCCTGAAACAGGCTGTGGTGGATCCAGCTCTAGCTGCCTGGATAGACTGAATAACACCCTGTCTCAGCCTGTCCCTCTCAGGAGCCAGGCCTGGAGAGGTTGGCCGAGAGTGGGTAATGCCTCGATTGCATCTGCCTCTTGAGATATCGCCCCCTAGAACTGGGGAACCGCCCAGGGCTGGCCCACCTTCATCTGTGTCATTTCTGAGGACCACGGTGCCCCGACGCGGTCCGGAGCAACTAGAATGACTGACAGACGTTCTCGCCTCACCCTCGGAGAGGGAGAATAAGACGCAGCGGTAGAAAGGCATAGAGCAGCTTCCTTGGCAATGGCTCGTGTGCAAACACGTCCACTACAGGGCACAGTGGTTGTTGCGCCGGCTGGCGAACAGATTCACTTCCGCTCTCCCGAACTGGGCCCAGATCTGCTTCAACACCTCCGGGTGAAGCAGCCATTCGCCTGGCAGGGGGCCGCCCCTCGACCTGAGGTCGGCCCCCCTGTTCTCCAGTCCCGGGATATGGAGGGCTCTCAGAGAGAACACCACCTCTGAAGCCCATAACCACAGCCTCTCCGCTGTGGCCAACAAGGCGGCGGAGCGGACTCGGCCCTGCCTGTTGATATAAGCCACTGTGGTACTGTTGTCGCTCCTGACCATTACATGTCTCCCTTGAATTAGGGGCATGAAATGCTGGAGGACTAACACTACCGCCCGTAGCTCTAGGACAGAGGTGCCCAGTACGTCGACCAGCAATGCTGGTAGATCGCGAGTCATTCATAAAAAAAAAAAATCCAGCTCCGTTAAAATAAACATGATCCCTCCTCCATTGGCCTCCCTGCCACTTAATTCAGGAGTTAATAAAACGATAAACACGAAAAATCTAGACGAGATCTCTCTCCCCCGTCTGTGTGCGAGGGGGACGGGGCAGTTTACACACACGCAGCTGCTACATGCATCAATACACGGCGGGGATAGCGGAGAGAAGCGCTCCAAGGTGTGGTTAAATGTTACCCGTCTTGAGGTGGACAAGAGTGCAATAAGAGTTTAGCATGTAAGGGCGGTAACACGAGCAATTTGTCTAAACATTTAGCAAAAGAGCACCACATTCAGACAGAGGAATATACCGGGTTCGACTGTCTTTCTAGTAGCTCTGTAGCCCCATCCACGAGTAACGTTTCCACGTCAGGTCTCATGTATGCTAGCAGCAAAACACGGAGTTAACTCAATGATACAAACATGGGTTAATGATTAGAGGTAACTGATTTATTTAGTTGGTTAAAGTTTCAGCTATTCTGTTTAAAATTCTGTCATCACATTATTTAATACGATTTGTTAAAACATTGTTGTTTCTTTTGATGTGAAACATTATCTATTTAATTTAAATAAAAAGCAATGTTCATTTTGTTCACAATTTGTTCAGTGAATTTAATAATATATGTATTTTTGAATAAATTATTCATCTTTATTGTTTTCATTGTTAGTTTCCACATGCCTAAAACAACCCCAAGCTAAATCTAAAAGTTGATGGCTAAATAAGAGCGTTTGAGAAATTGTGCAAGGCACACATTAATAGTCCGAATAGTCGATTAATCGTTTCATTAATCAATAGATTAATCGATTATCAAATTAGTCGTTTGTTACAGCCCTATTGTAGTTATCCCATGTACAAATAAAATGTGTTATTCAACAACCCTTGCAATTTGGGATTTTATTTTTGGTTGGTAGACCTCGGTGAGCTGGTCATTTCAAAAGTAGCTCACCAGCCAAAAAAGTGTGGGCACCCCTGCTCTAGGAGGTTGCTGTGTCGAGACTCTGTTAGATCCCAGCGCCCAGCTATAGCCCTCTTCAGGCAGGTCCCACCCCATCCTGTTCTGGATGTGTCTGTGAACACTGTGATGTCGGAGGTCATCCGTCCCAGTGGAGACCCCTCCGGAGGTGATCCGGGGACCCCCAAAACCGGAGGTTGCCCTCCACTGAGGGGGGTATGGTCACTAGCCGCCATTTGTGCCTCTTGGGATCCAAACGCAGGCTGGAGAACCACCTCTGCAGGCGGCGCATATGCAGTAACCCCGGCGGGACCACAATGTGAGCAGCCGCCATGAGACTCAAAGTCTGCATGACAGTTAAAGCTGTCACTGTTGCTCCCTGTCTCAGCCTGTGAACCGCCCGGAGAAGGGACACACTTCTGCTCTCTGACAGGCTGGCGCGTAGCGCGCCTGCATCGAGCACCACTCCCAACTACAACGCCTGTTGGTGAGTGTTACGAACCCACTAGGGTTATATATATATTTTGTATTCCAGTCTCCCTTCAGTTAAGTGGCATGTCATTCAACACAATGCTGCTCACCTCCTTCAGTTGGGAGAAAAGCTGGTTCAGGTTCAGCCTTATGGGGGGACAGGACTGCTGAGCCTAAAGATGGATCTGTTGGACCTGGCACCAGGGGGAGGGACAACTGATTTAGTATGAATAGGCGCTAAAAATGTGCCTGCATTTATTAAAGGTAGGTAGGTAAGAATGGAGAAACCAGCTCGAGTGCGCTAGAATTTGAAAATACATCCTTCCTTCAGAGTTCCTTACGGCCCCTGCACACGGCGGCGTGCGTTGTCGCTTGCCGGCAGGGGGGGCTGAAACTCGACCAACAACCAATCAAATGAATCTCCCGCCCCAGACACACAAGCACGCGGTTTGATTGGCTAGAGCTTGTACTGGCATATGATTCGATTGGCTGACGCCTCCGTCGAGGCGTCAAAAGTAGAACATTGCTCTACTTTTGCAGCGAGCACCGCGAGAGAAGCTACGCTTTGCTCCCACAATGCAGTTTGGCGAATCGTGACGTCACCCCATTCAAGTGAATGGGAAGAAGCGTTGAAGCGGCAACGCACGCCGCCGTGTGTAGGGGCCGTTACAGTGGCCCTCCTCCAACACACGCGCACATGACCAATGAGGGCACAAGATAAGTTTGTGCACAGATCGAAGGCTGACAGGCAGGTAGGCCATCCAGTCATTTTAGCCGGGCCGGCTCAGATGATTGGTCGTGCTTTTTACAGTGCCACAGCTTCCACAGATGAGATTTTTGCATGTATTTATTGTCAAAGCATTTAATAATATTCATTGCTATCGGGATATTAAGAGCATTCCATGGAATATAACAAAAAGTGTTTCTGAAGTGAATTACCTACCATACCTTTAAATGTCAGCTAAAAGAGCAGAGAAATGATAAACCTCTGAATTTTCTGGAAAGATATTAACAGTACTTAATGTCGGCTTAGGAAACAAAAAAACATTAGCTAACAGACTAATTTCCACCACTCATGGACCACACCCACCTTTTCTTGTGAAAAACTGGGTGACATACTGTCGCCCTTTAGTCCCTCTCTCTTGTCTTTCTCTCCTTTCTCTTCTTTTCTTAGAGCCTGACTTTGTTGGTCGTTGAAACATGGTACAACACATGTATGTAGGCTAAGTACTAGCATCCCTCCTCACATGCTTTCACTCTCTGCAAGTGCCGGTGCCACACCGCGTTTGGAGGCAGGACCAACCCATTACATGTAAATAGAAGGGGTGTACAGAGGCTTTGGGTAATTAACTTTTGGAAGAAAATAAGTTAAATGAATCGTAAGTTCAGTGAGTACTTTATCAATATCACGTTCCATTAATGTTAATTATTGAGGATTGATGAAATGTTACTTACATTTGTTTTCTTAATGTTCTAAACATTTGGGGCCCCTGTCAGTCACGGGCCCTTAGAATCATCCTAACTTTTCACCCCCCTTACGGCGCCCCTGACTCCTTATCCCGTGAGCAAGGAGATCGATCCAAAGAGCCCTTCTTTTTTTAGGATGACTTTCAACATCTGTCCAGGGACTACAAATGAAAAATAGCCTGTTGGCTAACACTGGCGCATTTACAGAAATGTCAATCAATTGGCACCGTCCCTGTCAAATAAATATATAAGTAAATAAATACGGGAGCTCCCAGGAGATCAACACGGTCCTCTTTGGAAAGTGCCACGCGGCGTGATATCCCAGGGACATCACAAGGCGGGCAGCGGCGGCGGCCTGTGATGAAGTAGGGTCGACCCTATATCATGTTAAGCCACCGAGCACGGTTGAAGTTTTTCTTCTACTGTGGTCGCTTGCTGCTCGGCATTCTCAGATAGTGGTCATTCATTTGACACGCAGCTTCTTCCTTCATTCCATCAATTATCCCTCGCAGACAGTAGGAATGCTCTTCTACCTTCTGTGCTTCAAATGAAACAGGCCTTTTTCTCTTTTGTAAAGAAAAATGACAGCTGCAGATGCAGGAACAGGCTTCCTTTCAGCTCGTCCGTTGGGAAGACATCAAATATTAGTTTCATGGAAGTCACACCGTCACATATAAGAGCATTAAGACATACAGTACATAGGCTAAGACAAAACATCTAAAGATATAACCTTGCACTTTGATAAGTCTTGTGAACATTTTCACTATTTTGACATTTTTATAGATCAAAATTGAACTAAAGAAATAAATTGTAGATTAATCCATATTGAAAATAGGTGTCAGCTGCTACACTAATTATAATAGTTATATTTCTTAACTAAGATGAGATATTACTTTATTGATCCCAATTTGGGAAATGTTTGTGTTGCAGCAGCATAAAAAAAAAAGAAAAAGAAAAGTTATATATACAAAAGTATGTGAGGGATGGAATATTAAATTGAATATAAATGTAAAATGTACATTTGATTTTACGTCCAAGAGAAGCTATGGAGCAGAGAGTTCTCTGCCAGCCAGAGGTGATTTGTTATTAGTTCAATATGTCAAACTGATTTCCCTGACTACAATCTTTAGTTGCATGGTGAAACGTTATGCTGCTTGTAGGCTACTAATTAGACTTATCATATAAGCCACACAGGTTTTAATAGGATTTATTCATTATCTTTACTTCTGTTAAGGTCTTTTCAGCAGCGCCATCTCTAAAACAGCGAAACCCATCATTTCAATTTCACCCTGAGATGGACAAAAATCTAACGTCAGCTTACAGATGTAGCACTCCAGATAGGACTCACATGGGTGTGTCCCAGTCAAAAACCCAGCGGGTGGCTGGGGGTGTTGCCAAATTGCTAGAGGGCGTTGCCAAAGTTCTCCATTTGTTCAATTACAGGATTTAACCATGAGATGGCGCTTCATTCAGAAATACACAAAGACAACTTGGTATTGTAGAACTTAGTCTGTTTGCAATGTTTGCAGCTCTGCAGTTGTGTTTGCTGAATACTGTAGCATTTAATCACTTATTTGTTATGGTTTTCACAGGCTACTATAATGAAAAAATATCAATATTTTAGATCAAATAAAGTATATAGCTTGCTTTATGCAGTATATTTGTTGTACTATTGTTGGGTGTTTTTACACAGTAGTGAGAGTGAAAAACAGGATAGCACAGATTAATAAAATCAAAAATAAGATGAGCGATAAAAATAAAAATAATAATAATGAGAAACTATAAAATAAGAAATGAATAAAACTCAAATGTAATTATCATATCATATATTCTAATGTATTGTATTATTAAGTAATATCATACATTAACCCCATTATAGCATATGCCACATTGAATGGATGAACATATTTATGCATCAACAAGTACAACAGAGTATTTCTAAATAAAAGTTGTAACAATACTTATGTAATATTAACCCTTTGGAGTCGACCGTCACGCCGGCGTGATCAGATCACATGACCTGTTCAAGCCGGTGCCGCATAAAAACAACAGTCAGCACAACATTGCCGTGTGTTTCTGTCGAACGTACTGGCTTGAAACGATATGCCAGTCTTTGTTTCATGCAAAAAGACCCAGTAAACACGGAGATACGATGATATAAAGTTAATACATTTCAAAAGTATGAGAAATGGAAGCACATATTTTAATATCTTCACCGTATTTTATCATTTTACGAAAACGGAAAATACTGGAAACTGTAGATCCTGCTCAACAGGATGTATTTACCAGGGAGGGGGTGAGGTAATCAGGTAAACGGAGTGATACGAAGCGAGATGAAAAGAGACGAAGAGGGACGGCGGGAACCGAAGAGAGACGGAAGGAAATGTAGAGAGACGAAGATATACATATTATTGTACATAATGTCTATATATAATAACATAATGATTAATTTCAGATGAAAATACTTTTCAGGGTTAGTTCCGGTCTGACAGCGCTTGGCTCTCTGCTGCAGAGAAGATCACTGATCTAAACAAAGTCAAAAATCCTACATCCAAACGGAATAAACATAATAAATTATTATTAATAGGTTAAGTCTTGTTCATTGTTTTTCACTTTTATTAAATGTTTGATATTTCCGGTGGAAATGGTGAACTATCGGACAGCATACATTCATATATTGTCACTCAAACATTCATGCATTTTATTCTCATATTCATATATTTTAATGCTCATATTTATACATTTTGCTCTCATGCAGATTCATTCAATGTTTACATTTAATATTAAACATAATATATGCATGTCTGAAGACAATATATGTATGCAAGAGAAGAATGGCTTATTATATTTACAGCTCTTAATAACATTCATTTTCTGGACTCAATGTGTGTCTTGGCTGGGGGGGAGAGCTTTGGAATGCGACCATCCCCCTTGGGGGAATTCCTCCACACATTCCGATGGCCAATTCGTTTTAAACAAAGCGTTGACATCAACATGGGGGGTGGGGGGCTGGTGAACGGTCTGGTCATTTGTTTGTTCCACAATGTTTATCATCATGAAATTAATATCTATATATTTTATACTATACTTGCACTGCTTCCCGTTTTCATACTTTATATATCTTAGCATATTCATACACACTGTTCATACTGCTCACAGGCTGCTGTGTATATCTAGTGTATTCATACCCCTCACTGTTTGTTCATCATTCAATTCATTCTATCTTTTATTCTGTAGATTGTGTACATTACTTTTCACTTTTCTGCTTGTTGCACTCCTGGTTAGAAGCTAAACTCAGGGCCGGCCCTAGACTTTTGGGGGCCCTAAGCAAGCTTTGGCTTGGGGGCCCCCTCACTCTAGCGCGTTCTCACTACACACAACACGGAACCAACTTTTGTCTTATGATGTTAGCATAAGCACACATATTGTATAAATAAGCATATAAAAACCGTGGACCTAACGTCCTCTAAGGGGGTCCTCACCTCCTCTATGGGCATGCTCCCCCGGGAAGATTTTTTTTTTAATATTGAAGTTAAAAGCATGAATCTGGTGCACTTTGAGAGAAAAATTAAGAGATCTATGGATACATATCTCAACACCCATATGAAACAGAACTGTGAACAGATTTTTCTTTATGGATATCTTACAAATCACTTAAACTGTATTCTTGTTTTTTCATATAGTATTTCATAACTCTTTTTCATTTATTTTCTCTGGCTGTCCATCATATAATGTTCACATAGAAACTAGCTGTCAATAGGAATATACATTTAGATTATATGACAAAGTGTTTATTTAATATATCTGGCTAGCTATAGCTACTTGCTAACGGTTTAGCTTACCCCCGTGATTCAAAGTAACGTCAACGTAGCTGTAATTTATGCTTTGCTTACATGTTCGCATAACTTGGAAGTTTACTGACATTTACATACCTTGTTTACCTGGCTCAAGTGGTGGCTCTGGGGTTGTTGTGTGAGCCACCACTTGAGAATTGTCGTATTTTTTAAGAAAATGTTTCCTTATGTCCATCTTCAAAAACTCTGAGTCCGACTGACAGTTTATTTTAAACATTGTCACAGCTCACATGATAGGTACCTGTCAGCCAATAAGACAGATGTTTATTTCCATTCAACTCTCTGGTTGGTCTGGTGTCTTGCCTCTGTTGCATTCACTGAACACGGGAAATTACAATCCTGTCGTCCTCTCTTGTGTCATGATGAGGTTCAGGTAAAGCACGGTTAATGTATTATATTATTGACTCAATAATATAATACATTACTTTGAGAGTAGGCAATCTAGGCATATTAACACAATTAATTAAACATACTTATCACGGCGACGGTGTACTGAGATTTATTTATTTTTTAAATTAAAAATTTAAAAAAAATTCTTAATGGGTCGGGCCGGCTCTGGCTAAACTGCATTTCGTTGTCTCAGTATCTGTAATATGTGCAATAACAATAAAGTTGAATCTAATCTAGAGCAGGAACAAATGTATTTACTTAGTACATATCTGACATTAACGATTAAACACGTGTGTGCATTCTATTTATGCAAACCAAGTCAAGCCGACTCGGGAGGTGGCGGCATGCACCTTTAAGGGAGGGAATCCTCATGACACGCATTTAAAAAAATGTATCATCCGATAAAACAGACCAGTCTCTCCCAGTCTCTCCCAGTCTTTTTTTCTTATCCGATTACGTTATCAGTGATTTTAAGCTGATTAATTACCTAAATAACATCAACCCTGTGGGCAGCGCCATTTTGACGAGTCACATGACTTATTTTACCGGACGTGACGTGAACTATGCGTTTGGTGTCGAGGACAAATTGACGTATGTGCTTTGTTCATGTTGTTTACTGTAGTTACTCTCACAATTATATTTAAATATGCCTCTGTGGTGACACCATATTGGGGACCATAATTCACCTTGTTTGTGTTGTTGCTACAGGGACCCTTTATGGGGAACACCGGTAGCGTTAGCTAGTCATTCCTGCTAGCTTGTCAATGAGAGCAGTTCATGTATTAACCTCAGAGTGTTTAATGGATAATAAAGTGTGGAAGTCCATTCTTAATACACCGCCTCCGACTCCCTTTTCACGGCACTACACCTCATTGTATCGCGAAACATTGCCACAATTCGGATAGGAACAATCCACGGAATGCTTGGTTCCATCTATTGCCAACGGGGAAGTACGTTCGGAGGCAGTGGCTAGCGAAATGTGCTCGGCTCGAACCGAAAGATCCACAGGCGCATGTATGCAGCGAACATTTCAAGTTTCCGGACGACTACTCTGAGAGTATGATGTAACATAAAATGGGATTTATTAATCAACCATTACTTAATGGGGATGCAGTGGCATTATTTTAAGGTGTCCGAAAAAGACAGTAAAATAGCGGAATGCAACGTGTGCTTCGGTGAGCGGAGCGAAACACACAAGAATTAGACCTACACTTCGCTATTTTATCTACCTCTGGAAAAAGCTAAACTCGTTAAAAATATACTTATTATTCACTGTCGGGTCACTCATTACTGGATCAGTGAGCTGCGTGAGATTGACAGGCTGTCAGGAGAGGGAGAGAGAGTGGGATTCCCCTGTGTGCAATCCTAATCGTCTGTGAAAAGTTTATTTTCAAGCTCTTCAAGCTCATGACAACATATGTTCATAAGAGGATTGTCCATGGCTATTCACCGATCGCAAGTACACCATTCATGTCACACAGGTCTCCCTACCCAAAATCAATTGCACGAGTAAAGGGATCGTCTCCAGCAAGATCACTGTGCTGTTCATCCTCATCGTCACTGTCCCTGGATTCCTGACGGTTCTGGCCATTTGGCTCAAACCTGAATTCCCCCATCCAATCTCTCCACATTGCTCAAAACTTCTTCCTCGGCTGACGAGTCCGAACTCAAATACTCCGCCATGTTTTCGTCGAATGAGCTTTTTGTGTGTTTCATAGACTGTACTGTATATATAAAGGGTGTGTTTACAAAGTGAAGATGACGTCACGACCTAGTTTTTCGGATCATGTGACTACTGAAAATGGCCAAAATGGCAGCTGCCTGACGTAATATACAGGTTTTGATAAAAAAGAGCTATAAAATCATTATTTACCGTGGAATATCGCTGATTTCTTCAGGGTATGGTTTAAACATAATGTTTCACTAAATACTGAAGTTTTGATTAAATATCTAACGAGTGGAGCCTTCCTTTAAAGTTGTTTGCAATCCGCCAAACCTCCCTCGGCTGCGATCGGCCATTCTCGTCTACTTTCGAGGCGAGCCGCAACGCATCTCAAACAAGTCCACACGAGACAGCTCCGTTTAGCTCCAACCGCTGGAGAAGCTGCAGTACATATGCAGGAGCCTGTACGTGGTGCTGTAACTTCCTCCATAAAAGCAGCGAAGAAGCATGGTTGTCATGGTTGCCCTTCTGTTTATTCTCCGCGGTGGGGGCAGAGGGAACCGGGCAGAGTTTTTCGCTAGTCAACGTGTATTAAAGTTTAAATCTTCCGGACAAAATTATAAAAGTCCCGGTCAAAGGTCTTCTTTGTTATTTATTGAGCTTTAACACAAATGAATAACGACTCTATATAATATAATAAAACACACGGAGCCTCTCTTTTTCCTCCCTCTCTTCGGACAGCGTCAGTGTCTGTCTCATGCAGCAGCTGATCCAGTAATGAGTGACCCGGCCGAAAGAAAAAATAAACATATTTATAACTAGTTTAGGTAGTTTGAGAGGTAATTAAATAGCTAAGGGCGATGATCTGACTTGAAGTGTGTGTTTTGCTCCGTTCACCGCTGCATCACAGCGGGAGGAGCTGCAGGTGAGCAGAGCTGCGTGTCTCCGTCCTGTCAGATAAGACTTCACTCGCGTTTATGTCCATATCGAGAGAAAGATAAATAATCTGAATTCAGTGTGCAGTTTACTTTGACGCGGGGGTGAGCAGCAGAGGTGGGGACAGGCGGGGCTATTGCCTCATCATTATCAGAAAATGATCGTATAGGGCACACGGAGCCGTTGGACCCCCCAGAGCGTTGCGTATGCCGTTCTATCCACCTTGGGTTGTTATCGTTTCCGCAGTTGTTTACTGTCATATTCGGTCGTCCTAGTGTGGCAGAACGGTCTATATGACACTAAACAGTAACGCAAACGACCGTTTTCGTCCTCGTGAGGCCGTGGCCTTAATGTGCCGCCACCTCCGGAGTCGGCTTGACTCGGTTTAAAGAATGCACAAATGTGTTTAATCCTTAATGTCAGATATGTACTAAGTAAATACATTTGTTCATGCTCAAGATTAGATTCAACTTTATTGTTATTGCAACGAACAAAATGAGACAACGAAATGCAGTTTAGCTTCTAACCAGGGGTGCATCACGCAGCAAAAAGTAATGTGCACAACAGTAAACAATTATCACAGTAAATGATGTGGATTAAACCACATTTATTTCGTTACAATTAAATTAAATGTAGGCTAGTGCATGCATTTCAACTCGCGAACATATGATACATTAAATGATCGTGAGGATGATGATTGAAAATCGTTTGTTTGAGCCGGGCTGCATTTCCTGATCTAAAAACATAGCGATGGTTTTGTACTTACGCCAACGTGAATTAAACAACATTATTTTGTTAAATAAAAACATGGTGATAGTGATTAGTAAATGATTACATGTCTCTTATTTAGCACAGAATATGATCCTATCCATGACATATCTTAACAAATATCCGCTATATCAGATACCTGCGATCTATCAGCTGTTTATTTCACATGAGTTCCAGTGTGGCAGCTTTCAATCACGGCTCCCCCTGGTAGATTCATGATCCATTGCAGCTGGTTTCGTTATAATTAAATTTATTTATCAAGGGGGCGTATCAAGTCCTGTGGGGGGTTTTCCTTTTCAGCAGGGGCCCGAAACGAAGCGCTACATCGATCTAATAGCACGAATCCAGACTCTCCTTTGGAAAAGATTGGCCGGGAAACGATAGAACGAGCAAGTTTCATGCAAAGACCTGTGGCTGCAACCTGGAGCAAAGCAACAAACCATTGCGTAGCTAACTAGTAGCGCTAGCTTTCGCTAGCTTTAGCTAACGTTAGCTAACGAAACTAACTGCAGAGTAAAATTGGAAAACATTGGTAATTAATAGAGTGGCAAAGTCCCTCCCCTTCCGGGGGAGCTCCATGGGACCTTATTTCGGAAAAATTATGTATTTAAGTCAAAGGAGAGAGAAAGATTATCTTTCGATCCCGTTTGAATTGTGCCACGAATTACACATATGATGTTTGTCAATTTAAAAGATAATTTTGCAAGTCAAAAAAATAAAAATGTGTCGTAAAACTGTGAAGTAACAAAAATGTTTGTGTGAAACACTCAATGAACTACATCTCTGGTCTCGTAGACTCGCACAACTACACACGTCACCAAGATGGCCTTCACTGATATCTTGTCAAAAATAGTTGTCACTATCAACACGTCCAGAAGAATGTCATGCAAAGCTGCCTGCCTGCCTGCCTTCCTTTGATTCTCTCTGAACTGCCTGATCTTTTTAATATTTAATGTCAACCATTTGTGCAGATAGCATGAAGTAGAAAAGATTGCCGATGCTAATGTAGCGTTAGCGTTAGCATTTGTCCCCCGGGCTTAAATGGTGTATTATAGAATGATCACACCGGTGTGACAGTACTCTTCAAAGGGTTCACGAAATATGACTACTACTCTTACTGTTTAACATTTTGGGTTACTTCATGTTAAGGCTAATAAAAATGACAAGGCTAAGACTGCGATGCTAACTAACGTGCTTGCTACTAGCTAGGTAGCTAACTTGATCCAGCCACTCCTGGTCCTTTCATCAGACGGTCACGGGAAGCGAAAGAACTAGCAAAACCCATTGCTGGTATGATAACAACCTGGTACTAAGCACACAGGCATCTTGTTAAAGTTATCTTATCTTAGCTATGTCTTAGTGTGACAATTGTGACAATTGTGACATCAGTTATGACATCACTTACGCGACTCTGGGATTTGTAGTCTTTCTAGTTGCATATTTTTCATAGTCTTATATCTCAACAGTTTTACGACAAACTGTGACTTTTTTGACATGGAAATTATTTTTTAAGATTGACAAATGTCATATTTGTAATTCATGGCACAATTCAAAATATCATATTTGTAATTCATGGCACAATTCAAACGGGATCGAAAGATAAGTTTTCTCTCTTCATTGACTTCAATACATAATTTTTCCGAAATAAGATCCCATGGACCGGAAGTAGATGGGCGTGACTTTGCCACTCTATTATTCTATAATTTGTAAAACTACGGTGTTAAAAACGACAATTTCAAAAATGCAGATTGTAATTGTCAGATACAGATATACAGATACTAAAGATACTACAGATACTAAAGATAGGCAGGTACTTGCTTTCATGCAGAACACGGGGGAAAACAAAATTAGCAGGAGTGTTTACGTGTTCGGTGTAATGACGTACAACAGCCTCGACAACCTTTGTAGTCCTATTCAGCCACAAAACGTGATCTATCTCTTAAATTTGTGTCAACCACACCTTATTTCGAGCTATTTTCCAAAACCCTATGGAGAAAATGCAATGCTTTTTGACGAAGGAACCGGAAGTGGTAAAAATGCTAACTTACTTCCGGGTTTTAGGACGCGTCACTGTGGTTCTCTATTGCTTTCCGTTATGGATGGGTTATATTCATTGTAATCAATCAAAAAAGGGATTAAAACTTTTTCTTTTTTTTTTAAATGAAGGTTATATGTCATGCAATAAGAAAAACTTATTTTAATGTTTGTGTCTTTCAGAAACATAAATCGCAATATAAGGAACATTATTATGTGATCATGGTACGCAACATAGCATAAATTAATTATAAATCAGTTTCCCATGAACCCCTCTCTTTAGTTGTTAAAATATGAAAAATGTAAACACAGTTTTCCTTTGTTTACATTTATATAACATCAAATGTACTTAATAATAATATTTGACCTTATTCACCGTCTGTTTTCCATCATCTCGTCCTAAGAAGACTTCCTCTCCAGATGTGAACATGTGTACAGTCTGATGCTGTGTCCTGTTCCCCAGGTAAGAAGGCATTCATGTTTCGTGTTGGGGATCTGAGGGAGGGTGTGGTTGTTTACCATCACTCCGACAGTGACACCACCCACGACCACATCGTCTTCCGCATCAGCGACGGCCATCACAACATCCGCCACAAGTTCCCCATCAACATTCTGCCCAAAGACGACTCCCCGCCCTTTCTCATCAACAACGTGGCAGTGGAGGTGCAGGAAGGTGGTGCCGTGAGGCTGGAGCAGTTGATGCTGTTGGCCTCCGACCTGGACTCCAGCGACGACTACATTCTGTACCAGGTGACCTCCAGCCCTCGGGCGGGGCAGCTGCTTAGGAAGACCTCCACCCAGGAGACAGGTGAGGGATGTAAAATACACTCTACTTCATACACTTTGATGTAAGAGCTGGTTTTTATTCTGTTTTTAAGCTCAAAGTGGTTACTGTGGTTAGAAATTAAGCCTAACCAGGCGTTTTTTTTGTACCATTCCTTGTTAAAGACATTTCTTCAGCAACAAAAACTGATTTTGACCTTAGAGTGAACCTCTATGAAGTCATGGTTTCTCTCTTTATTTAGTTAGCTGTTGAATTGTTTTTGTTTTCTTTCCCAGTCTGGTGTATGGGGTCCCTTTCATGTTTTACAGCTTTGTGCACCTACAAGTGAAAATTAAATAAATACAAAAAACACAAACATCAATGAATCAGTAAAAAATATCAATTTTCACCAAAAGAAAATGCTTCCCTAGTCGTACTACCTCATAAAACAAACATCCCATAGTCAGATTACTTCACTTTCAAATACTGTATATTAACAGCCCTAGGTTTCAATACATGTAAATACACTGATCTCAGCAGTTTCTCTCAGCAGTGGTAAAACCTTTACAATGTTAAAGTTAAAGTTGATGCTCGTCATCTGGTGACGTACATATTAGATCCGTTTAGCTTTCCATGCAGGAGATCCAGTGGAGAGTTTCCTGCAGAGAGGTCTGATCCAGGGTCAGATCTACTACCAGCACTCAGGAGAGGAACAGTTCGAGGACTCCTTCGACTTCACGCTGTCTGACAGCCACCAGCCGCCCTACCTCTCCCAGACATATGTGAGTCACTTATGACGTGTTTGATTCAAATCAACACTAACGATAGACTTTTCTGTCATCAGAATAAAAAGGTCTTCTGTCACATTGACCCCTTTCCCCTCTGTGGATCCAGACGGTGGTGGTCCATGTTTTCCCGGTGAAGAACCAGCTGCCGGTGGAGGTCTCCGGCAGCATTCGCTCCCTGACGGTTAGGGAGACGGAGGTGGTTCATGTCACTCAGGCTCACCTCCACTTCACCGACCGGGAGCATCCAGACACAGACCTGAGCTACGTCGTCACACAGCCCTGCATCAACCCGCTGCATCCTGGGTAAGGACAGGATGGGACTCCTCTGCTATCCTCAGCTCCATGACATCTTTAGCCTAGCTTAGCAAAAAGACAGCTTACCTGAAATGTAAATGTCAAACTCCTTCAAAAACATCTGATTAACTATTTTATTCTGGAGAATAAACACATTGATATTGAATGAAACAGTTTTTTACTTATCTTTTATTTTCAGGCTGATGGATGTGGGACGTCTGTTCTACACAGACACCACCAACAGCATGAAGAAAGACCACATGGTGCCGGTGTTAAAGTCCTTCACACAGGTATGAAAATATTTAAAAACACATTAACTATATACTATATTATATAACCAGCACCATCCTACCATTTGAAAGAAGTCTAATGACGTTTATAATAGGATTCTAAACAGATGTGATATTAACTAAACAATTATTGGATAACTAACAAAACGTTGGGTTAAGTATTGTAACCCTTGTTATATTAGCACAGGCGGAGCCCTCTACTGGACACTATGGGTACTACCCTCTATGCAAGCATTCACCTACTGAGATATCTATAGACGTAGCCGGCCCCGGGGCGGGCCGACCTGAATGCGCGCGCATCTCACCGTATAAAAGGAGGCCTTGCCTCCTGACTATCATCCTACACCTCTTTTGAGCGAGCGATATAGGACAGACATTGCCCTGAGTAGAGGGCTCCGCCTGTGCTAATATAACAAGGGTTACAATACGTAACCCAACGTTATATCTCTCACAGGCTCCGCCTTCTACTGGACTCTATGGGTACAATGGGTGGAGCACTGATGTATACGCGCACTGTCGTCCAACAACATCATTCCACCCTACTGCCCCTGACCGGTTGTGACCGTGGAGACGTCTGGGCTGCGGCTGACAGAGCACACTCTGCTGCGCTTACCTCGCAGAAAGTGTGCTCACTAAACAGTGCCGGGACCCCCACCCCGCCCATAGACGGATGGGGAGAACCCCCTCGGACCCTTAGGGGATTACTAAGCACCTGCCTGCCTGAATCCCTAAGGATAACAGGGAGAGCGCCAGTGCCCATGCCTCACACTCAGGCACTGACCCCGCACAGAGTGTGAGGTCCTAGGTCCTCTTTTATTCTCCATCTACATCAATAGTTTAGGTGAAAATGTCGATGGAGCAACCTTACATTTTTATGCTGACGATACCGTGATGTACTGTGCAGGTCCCTCCATTAAGGAGGCTGTTGTTGAATTGCAAGCTGTTTTTAACATTATTCAGACTCAGCTCTCTGAACTAAAGCTTATTTTAAATGTTGATAAAACCAAGGTAATGCCCTTTTCAAAAGCTAAAAAGACACCAGAGCCTGTTATAGATATTGTAACTATGCACAGAATAAAACTTGAAGTGGTTACCTGTTACAAATACCTTGGTATCTGGCTTCATGATTTTCTCACTTTTAAACGTCATGTCAATAACCTGCTTGAAAAGCTGAGGGTTAGGCTAGGTTTCTTCTACAGGAACAAGTCCTGCTTCTCGCTTAAGGCCAGGAAAAGGTTAGTCACTGTGACCTTTTTACCTGTGCTGGACTATGGTGATTTGATTTATATGAATGCACCTGCCAATTGCCTGGTCAAGTTAGATGCTGCGTATCACAGTGCACTGAGATTTGTGACAAACTGTAAAGCATTAACCCATCACTGTACCCTGTATGCAAGGGCTGGTTTGCCTTCGCTAACTGTACGGAGGCTCAGTCACTGGTACATTTATATTTACCAAGCCATGTTAGGGAAACTTCCATCCAACATCTGCTGCCTGATCTCACGGGGAATTGTAAGTGGCTACTGCCTGAGATCGCATGCTGTGTTTTTATTAAATGTGCCAACTGCTAGGACTGTCTTAGGGAAGATGGCATTTAGATGCGCAGCTCCACTGTCTTGGAATAGTCTGCAATTCAATCAATCAATGTTTATTTATATAGCCCAATATCACAAATGTTACATTTGTCTCAGTGGTCTTCACAGTTTGTACAGAATATCAGTATGACAACACAACACCCTCTGTCCTTAGACCCTCACATCATCCAAGGAAAAACTTCCAGAGAAAACCCACAGTTTAAAGGGAAAAATGGGAGAAACCTCAGGGAGAGCAACAGAGGAGGGATCCCTCTCCCAGGACGGACAGACGTGCAATAGATGCCGTGTGTAAATCGAAAAGATAATACATTTACAACATAGGTAGACCAAATGTTTGGAAATGCATGTGTCTATAATAAGAAGATGAATCCACGAGGATGTCAGCTATCTTTTGGGAGCCATCAGGGAAGTAGTATGGTGAGTCAGGCAGGACCGCAGTCCCCACTGGAACCTGAATTGGTTAAAGGTAAGGAGTAGGTCAGTGGCTACATTCCACACTCCCGGGCCGGGCTAGGCCTTCTCTGCAACCTTTTACCCTCTAATAGAACCTCGAGAGGTCAGAGAGGGGAAAGGTTTTTGAATAAAGTTTTAAATATAAGATCTAAGTTTTTAGGATTTAAGTGAAAGAGTAAGAACTAAAATGTATAGGTAAAGAGGCACAACGTATCTACGTCAATGCACTCTTATTAGATTATTTTATTTTAAGCTTTATCAAAAAGGAAGGTCTTAAGCGTACTCTTAAAAACAGATTGAACACAAACTGGAAGCTGATTCCACAAATGTGGAGCTTGATAAGAAAAGGCTCTGGCTCCCATTGTACTTTTAGAGACTCTAGGAACAACCAACAACCGTGCATTCTTGGAACGCAATGCCCTAGTAGGACAGTAGGGTATAATGAGTTCTTTAAGGTAAGATGGCGCCTGCCCATTAAGCGCTTTGTATAGACTAGAAGATTTTTTTTTAAATGTTATCCTGTGTTCTATAGGGAGCCAGTGTAAGGCAGCCAGAACAGGAGTAATGTGATCCCTTTTCCTAACTCTGGTTAGTATACAAGCTGCAGCATTTTGAATCAGCTGAAGCGACTTAACTGACTTCTTGGTACACCCTGACAATAAGGAGTTACAATAATCCAGCCTAGAAGTAACAAATACATGGACTAGTTTCTCTGCATCGTTTTGAGGCAAGATATGCCTAATTTTGGCAATGTTGCGTAGATGGAAGTAGGCAGTCCTTGATATTGATTTTATGTGGGCGTTAAAGGATAAATCCTGATCAAATATAACACCAAGATTCCTTACAGTCTCACTGGAGGCCAAATTAATGCCATCCATAACTAGTATATCTTTAGATAGTATGTTTTGTTGATTCTTTGGGATACAATAACTTCAGTTTTAGCCATGTTTAACATCAAAAAGTTTAAGGTCATCCACGTTTTTAAATCCTTGAGGCAGTCTTGAATTTTATTTAGGTGTTTGGTTTCATCAGGCTTGATGGATGAATATAGTTGAGTATCATCCGCATAACAGTGGACATTTACAGAATAATTCCTTATAATATTGCCTAGCGGAAGCATATATAGTATGAACAAAATAGGTCCAAGCACTGAGCCCTGTAGCACTCCATGGCTAACTTTGGTTTGCATGGAAGATTCATCGTTGACACACCAGACTGAGAGCGTTCAGACAAATAGGACCTAAACCAGCCTAGAGCAGTTCCCTGTATGCCAACTAAGTGCTCTAGTCTTTGCAATAGGATATCATGGTCGATAGTATCAAATACAGCACTGAGATCGAGCAAAACAAGAATAGAGACAAGTCCCTTGTCAGAGGCAATTAGAAGGTCATTTGTGACTTTAACCAGGGCTGTCTCTGTGCTATGATGTGTTCTAAAGCCAAACTGAAAATATTCAAATAAATCATTGTTTTTTAAGTAATCACACAACTGTTTTGCGACTGCTTTCTCAAGAATATTTGAGAGGAATGGGAGATTAGAAATAGGTCTATAATTGGCTAAAACCTCTGGATCGAGGTTGTGCTTTTTAAGAGGCGGTTTTATCACTGTTACTTTAATTGATTGTGGAACATAGCCTGATAATAAAGACATATTCATAATATTTAATAAAGTAGTGCTAATTCATGGAAAAACGTCCTTTATCAGCTTAGTTGGAATCGGGTCTAAGATACACGTTGATGATTTAGAAGAAAGAGTCATTGAATTTAATTGTTCAAGGTTTATGTTCCTGAAAAGCATTCTAGTTTACTATCTAGTGTAATATTAGAGCTTACAATTCCGCGAGCTGTAAATAACACTATACTGGTCAAAGGCAAGAGGTCATTGATTTTGTTACCAAGAGTAACAATTTTATCATTAAAAAAAAACATAAAATCATTGCTACTAAGTGCTATGGGAATAGAAGGCTCAATCGAGCTGCGGCTCTCTGTCAGCCTGGCTACAGTGCTGAAAAGAAATCTTGCATTATTCTTATTCTCATCTATTAATGAAGAGTAGTAGGCTGCTCTCACTTTACGCAGTGCTTTCTTATATTCATTGAGAGTAATATGCCAAATTAAACGAGATTCTTCAAGTTTAGTGGAACGCCATATCCTTTCAAGTTGTCTCGACTTTTGCTTTATTTTGCGGGTTTCGGCATTATGCCATGGAGCTAGTCTATTTTGTTTTATTTTCTTCTTTTTCATAGGAGCAACAGAGTCCAATTTTATTTGCAGCGCATCTCTAGCACTATCAACAACATGATCAATGTGGGGTGGTGTACACTTTATATAAGTTTCCTCCACTGCATGCAGACATGCTATCGAGTTAAGTATTGATGGAATCTCTTCCTTAAATGTGGCTATAGCACTAACAGATAGCTTTCTGCCGCAGGAGCTTTTGACTTATTGTTTGTAATCTAGTAAAAGTACTTCAAGTTACCAAAAAATTGTCAGATAAATTAGGATTATGCAGTTCAACTAATAGTTGCTCAATTTCAATACCATAAGTCAGAACAAGGTCGAGAGTGTGATTATAACAGTGGGTCGGTTTATTTACACTCTGACGGAAACCAATAGAATCTAATAAAGAGTTAAATGCAACAGTAAGGCTATTTTTATCATCGTCAATATGAATATTGAAGTCACCTTCGATAATTACTTTATCTGTTTTAAGTATCAAAATTGATAAGAATTCAGAGAATTCTGATAAAAATTCTGAATAAGGACCTGGTGGAAGGTACACTGTAACAAATAAGATTGGCTGCAAAGTTTTCCAGGTTGGATGCGTAAGACTAAAAACAAGGCTTTCAAAGGAGGTATAATTTTATTTTGGTTTAGTATTGATAAGTAAATTTGAGTCAAAGATTCCTGCAACTCCACCTCCTCGGCCTGTGTCTCGAGCAATATGAGTATTGATATGGCTGGGTGGAGTGGCTTCATTTATGCTAACATATTCGTCGTGCCTCAACCAAGTTTCAGTGAGACAGCATATATCAATATTATAATCTGATTTTAAATAATTTATCAATATTGCTTTAGATGCTAAAGATCTTATGTTTAAGAGTCCACATTTAATCTTCCTGTTTTGTTGCACTGTAGTAGTTGTTATATTTACTTTTATTAAGTTATTATGTGTGACGCCTCTATTAGGTTTTACTTTAAATTGTCCTTGGGCAGACGTACACACCGTTAATATTGGGTATTTTATTGGAGGGTGCGCAGAGAAGCGTGTAAGACTGCAACTCCGCCTCCTGGTCTCAACTCCAGTTTGTCATGGATTAGGTCCACAAAGCTCTGAAATGTTTGCTGAAATTAGATCTGCACCTTCCAAAGTAGGATCAGGTTTTCCCCAGAAGGCTGTCCAATTATTTACGAAGCCCACATTATTTGCTGGGCACCACCAAGACAACCAGCGCTGAAATGATGACATACGACTATACATGTCGTCATTGATCAGATTGGGGAGGGGACCAGAGAAAATTACGCTGTCCGACATTGTTTTAGCATATCTACACACCGACGCCACATTATCTTTGGTGCATTCTGATTGGCGTAAACGAACATCATTACCACCGACGTGGTATTGAATTGGAAACTGAGCAATCTGGTGCCACTAAATGTTTTTAAAGCTCGGTTGGATGCTACTCAATCGGAAGCTGTTGGTATCTGTTCATGTGGATATTATGTAAATTGTAATCCCTGTAATGATGCTGTATGATGTCCTTTTTGTTGTTCGGTTTATGTTTTTATGTTTCATGTGGAACCTACTTGAGCAGGTCTCCCTTGAAAAAGAGATCAATGATCTCAATGGGATATAGCTGGCTAAATAAAGGTTTGAAATAAAATGACAAAAAATGTGGGGGGGCAGCCCCTCCGCCCCGTAACGGGTCAGCGTGCCCGGGAAAGGCGAAGGCGCCCATGTCCAGGGAGGGGGTCAGATGCCAACCGACCCACAACCCCACCCCTACAAATCCTGTGTTGCCCCAGCAAGCACAGACGAGGAGAAAGAGCCAGACATTTCCAAGAGATAAAACCTTATGAAGGAGCCTGGTGTCGACTAAGAAGCCGCCGTGCATATATCCTCCACACTCACACCGTTGAATAAGGTTGTTGACGCAGCCACAGCCCATGTGGAGAGCGCACAAATCCCCTTGGGGCAGGCTCTCCCCGCCTGTCCCAAGGCATGTGCAATGCACTCGCAGAGCCAGCCTGCCAAGCGTTTATTGGACAGAGCTTTCCCGATCACACCGGCCCCGAAGCGTACAAACAGTTGTTTAGTGCATCTAAGGGCAGCTGTGCGCTCCACATAACAAGCTAGCGCACGCACCGGACAGAGGAGGTGCAGTTTAACCTCCCTGGCCCCACCATGGGGGGGAAGACTAAAACCCCCTAACTGAATAGCCCTCGACCTGAACGCACTCCTTTAGGTTTTTAGGCACAAAGGAGGGGTTCGGTCGAAGTGTCGCGCCGCTCTGGTCACCCTCAATTAGTAAACAACTCGGGTGCCCCGACAGAGCAGTTAATTCGGAGACTCTTTTGGCTGACGTTAAGCCAAGAAGCAAAGCTGTTTTCCAAGACAATGCTTTCAGAAAGGAGAGCTCCAGAGGCTCAAATGGTCCCGAGGCCAGAGCCTCGAGCACTTCTCCGCTTCTCACACCATCGCTGGAATCCCAGCCACTTTGGCCTGTAACAGGCTGTGGTGGATCCAGCTCTAGCTGCCTGGATAGACTGAATAACACCCTGTCTCAGCCTGTCCCTCTCAGGAGCCAGGCCTGGAGAGGTTGGCCGAGAATGGGTAACGCCTCGATTGCACCTGCCACTTAAGTTATCGCCCCCCAGAACTGGGGAACCGCCCAGGGCTGGCCCACCATCAAGGCGGCGGAGCGGACTCCGCCCTGCCTGTTGATATAAGCCACTGTGGTGCTGTTGTCGCTCCTGACCATTACATGTCTCCCTTGAATTAGGGGCATGAAATGCTGGAGGACTAACACTACCGCCCGTAGCTCTAGGAGGTTGCTCTGTCGAGACTCTGTTAGATCCCAGCGCCCACCTATAGCCCTCTTCAGGCAGGTCCCACCCCATCCTGTTCTGGATGTGTCCGTGAACACTGTGATGTAGGAGGTCATCCGTCCCAGTGGAGACCCCCTCCGGAGGTCGGTTGCCCTCCACTGAGGGGGGGATGGTCACTAGCCGCCGTTTGTGCCTCTTGGGATCCAAACGCAGGCTGGAAAACCACCTCTGAGGGCGGCGCATATGCAGTAACCCCAGCGGGACCACAATGTGAGCAGCTGCCATGAGACTCAAAGTCTGCATGACAGTTAAAACTGTCACTGTCGCCCCCTGTCGCAGCCTATGAACCGCCCGGAGAAGGGACACACTTTTGCTCTCTGACAGGGTGGTGCATCGAGCACCACTCCAAACTACAACGCCTTTTGGTGAGGTATGGGGTGCTCTTTTTTCAATCGATCGCAAAGCCTAATTTGGTTACGTGTGTGATCAATCATGCTGTGCAAAACATTGCCATTACTATGAGGTCGTCAAGTAAAAGAAAACTCTCAAGCCGTGGGCGCGCAGCGGTTTAAGGGCTGTGGCCACATATTTGCTGAATGTGCATGGGGATAGGGAATAGCCGAACGGCAGCCTGTTGTACTCGTAGGCTATCCCCTGGAAGGCAAAACGCAGACACTTTCTGTGCTCTGGAGCAATTTCTACATGAAAGTACGCGTCTTTCAGGTCGATGGTGGTGAACCAATCGCCTGGCTGCACAAGCCCCAGTAACTGTTTCATAGTTAACATGCAGGAAATGTGACAATTCAGGCCGCGGAGATCTAGAATAGGTCCGAATTCCCCTGTCTTCCTGAGAACCAGGAAGTACATGGAATAAGACCCTTTTTGTCTGTGCTGAGGGTGCACAACAGACACAGCCTGTTTCTGCACCAGAGCCTGAATCTCTGCTGAGAGGAAACCCCTCTCCTCCTGGGAGGACAGATTTACCTCTCGCATGCCCATAAAAAGAGGTGGGTGTGGGACACCCACAAGACAGTGGTCCATGTGATACAGTGGTACAGTGGTACAGTGTACAGACATGTGGTACAGTGGGAGCCTGTCCATCCACCTTGTTAGAACACAGCTGAGTTCCCATTCCCCATAACATTGTGTTAATGGACAAGCCCTCAGCTGTGGGGCCGCAGCTATGAAGCTGTGATACTCTCTGGTGACCCATTCCGCCGCAAAACTCCCCGCGAAGGGAAGATTTGCCCATGGAGGGTCAACACAGAAAGGGCCGATTATTTACTGAGGACCCTGAACGCACCGCCGCCTGCTCTTGTGTGAGCGCGTGCTCCACCATAAATAATGCTGTTCTCACCACTACGGTAAACAGCATTAATCGGAGTCTTTATAGGCGTAGTGTGTTTTACTAAGGTCCCTGAACGCACCGCCACGCGATCTTGTGTGAGTGCGGGGCTCCGCCATAATGCAGCTTTTACCACTACGGTAAACTGCATTAATTGGAGTCTTTGCTCTAGGCGTAGTGTGTTCTCTGACAGCAATACGCCGGCCATAATGTCCCTGTACCTGCATAGCGCTCTCCTTTAGATAGCACTCCCTGCGGTTCATCCCTCTCATCTGTGCATGCCCACTAGCCACCTCCTTTACAGGAGCTGCAGCTGGGGCAGCGAATGGGGAATTTGTACGGTTAACATTGTGTGTAAGTATAGCATTTGTGGAAACAAAAGACACTTAGATTTGGATACAGATCAATCTCATTCTTATTAGAAAAGAAAGAGATTCGCCCTCTCGTCCCTGGCGGAGAGATATTCTCCCCCCGCCAGTCAGATCCGTAAAGACGGGCAGCCTGTCCCCGTGAGTGCCGGCATGCCGGTTCCCCGGGGTGGGCCGAAGAGGTGGAGGGCGCCGCGGGCACGGGATCTCCGTGCCGGCACCTCTCCCTTCGTCTCACCGTCGCTCTGCGCTCCCTGGTCTGCAGGAAAGCCTGTGGAACGCACCGCGGCCCATCCTCGGGGGAGGGGGGCCGCGCGCGCCGTCACAATGCCGTCTCTTTGAAACGGACATTATGGGGAAAAGTGGAATTGTGGAGAGAGATGACTCTTACTCTGGGATAAATGCAATAGTTTTTACTGAATGCATTTTTCCCACACACACATACATCACTCTAGAACTAGAGTTTATAAACGTAAACCACCGTTCTCCTGCGGAGGTCCCTGAACGCACCGCGGCCTCTCTCACAAGGGCCGTGCGCCCACGTATTAACGCTGTATTTCCCATTCAACTGTGAAATGCGTTAATCGGAGCTATTATACCAGGCAAGGTGTGTTTTCTTACAACAGCACGCCGGCAATAGCGTCTCTTGAACCTGCACAGTGCTTTGACAGCACTCGGTTTATTCCACTCACGTGCACACGCCCACCTGCTGGCTCCCTTTACTGGGGTTTACAGCAGGGGCGGGGAGTGTAGGACAGTGTTTCTTCCTCTGGGCATGGGCAAGAAGCAGCCACGCTGCGATTACTCCTTATCCCGTGAGCAAGGAGATCGATCCAAAGAGCCCTTCCGTAAACAAGGGGGCTCCCAGGAGATCAACACGGTCCTCTTTGGAAAGTGCCATGCAGCGTGATCCCCCAGGGACATCACACGGCGGGCAGCGGCGGCGGCCTGTGATGAAGTAGGGTCGACCCTATATCATGTGAAGCCACCGAGCACCGCTCCCCGTGGGAACCGGGCTTGGGGCAAGGCCCGTGGACCAAGCTACTTATTCGGCCTTGCGGCCCAATAATCGCTCTGACCTGGTGAGGCAGGGGCATCTCTAGCAATGAGCGAGTAGCCCACACACCCGCCGCCATGATCATCATCCATGGAGAGTACAGCCCTGGGCGATGGACTTCCATGGACGCCGGACCCGGAAGGAATGGCGAACGTGAATGGCACCGCCTCGGCCATATCCTGGTCCCCCAAACACTCGAAGGAAAGGTGGTGGGGGATTGGCGCCCGCTATTTCAGCTAGGGCACGAAGGACAGGCCCGGGTCTCTAGCAGTGGCGACTCCCTGGAGGTATGATAACTCAACTATCTTCTTCTTTCAAACGTCTTATCTCTGCTTCAGATGTTGCCCGCTCGCTGAAGAGAAAGGGATGATGGTCAGGAGGCGAGGCCTCGTTTTATACGGTGAGACGCACGCACATTCAGGTAGGCCCGCCCCGGGGCCGGCTACGTCTATAGAAATCTCAGTAGGTGAATGCTTGCATAGAGGGTAGTACCCATAGAGTCCAGTAGAGGGCGGAACGTGTGAGAGATATAACAATCTCACGAGAAGGTAAAAGTCCTTTCCTGTCGCTTGAAAGAAAAAAAGATTGTCAGTTTTCGACACAAAAATTCTGAAAGATAATATAAAGTATTAAAAAAATACTTGAAACAGGTTCATTGGAAACTAAAACTATTTGGATTTTTTTACAGCAGTGGCCGATTTGGTCCGTTTAAAAGAAAGAAAAGAAGATTTAAGAGCTCAGTAAGAAACTGAAATATATCAATAAGCAGTTAGAGTTAAATCTGATGATGCAAAGTCATTTAAGTAATACATATAGTAAAATAATAAAAATATTTTATATTTAAAGCCCACTGAGACAAATGTGTTTCAGGATATTGGGCTATATAAATAAACTTTGATTTATTATATTAATTAGGCATTGTATTATAAATAATAAAAAAAAGAAAAGTAAAGTAGATATCTCAAAATTGTACTTGAGAACAGATGTAACACGCTACAATGCAATCCACCCAGCGGATTCCAACCAGAAACCCAGCGGTTCCCAGTGGCTGAGATTTTAAAGGCCTCCCACTATTTCCTGAGAGGGGCGTTGCCAGATTTCACCATGTGTTCAATTGCAGGATTTAGCCATGAGATGGCGCTTCATTCACAAATATACAAAGACAACTGGGTGAACTTTGGTCTTCAGGTTGTTTCCTGGACTTTCAGTACTTCAGTAATATTTGCAGCTCCGCAGTTGTGTTTGCTGAATAGCATTTAATCACATATTTTTTATGGTTTTCACAGGCTACGATATGGAAAAAACATCAATATTTTAGATCAAATAAAGTATATCTAATCTTATTATCTTAAATGTAATTCAATAATATATAGTCTTTATATATTACATAATCATAATAATAATGTAAATGTTTACACTTCTTTTTTTTTTCTGCTCATACTTTTACCTTTACAATAGTTTGCTTTAATATGCAGTATAATTTTTGTAATATTGTTGTGGTGTTTTTACACAGTACAGTAGATTGAAGTAAATCAACTTGTACATTATCATGTATTATACAGTATATTATTAAGTAATATCATACATTAATTAACCCCATTATAGCAGATACCACATTGAATGGATTAACACATTTATGCATCAATAATTACAACGGAGTATTTCTAAATATAAGTTGTAAAAATACTTATATGTATTTAATACTAATAACATAATGGTTCATTTTACTTTCATATGATAATACTTTTCACTTGGGCAATGACCATTTTGAATGCAGGACATTTACGTCTCACACGTATTTTTACCTAGGTAAATAATCGGAATACTTCTTCCACCTCTGATTTTGGACACTGTCACTGTTTTTAAAACTGTAATTAAATGTTTGATATTTCCACAGACCGATTCAGACGGGCAATGCTGGAGAACAGAGGGGGGATGGGAGAGTTTTGTCACATTCCGATGGCCCATTACTAGATTTGAAACAAAGAGAGTCACAGCCCTGCGTTGATCACCTTAAGGAGCTGTCGGGGGTGGGGCTGGTGAATGGTACATGGTCAATGTTTGTTTAAAAATGTTTGCAGTCGCGAAAGCCCTAAGCCAAAAAAGGGCTCAGTCTATGGCCCAATCCCAAACCACTCCCTCAACCCTACCCCTCCGTGACGGAGTGAACTCCGTCTGTTGCCACACTCGCAGCTCAACGAGGCTCCCTCCTGTCAGATGGAGGGGGTAAATACAGCAGCAAGCTTTGGGACGGCCTCCCCTCTCTCCGGCAGAAACAGGAAATGCCGTAACTGTAATAACGGTTTCAAATCAGCATCTCTTTGACAACAAGTTTAAATGAATAACTCAAATAAAACTCCAAACATCTTTCATTTTGTTTCAAAGCTCTTTTAGTTTTAAACCTGATGTTTAAAAGCTTTTTAGTTTTTGCAACGGTCTGTAAATATAGACAACTTTATAATAAAATGCACACATTTACCTTTTTCTAGACTAAACACAGGTATGATCCTAAGTTAAAACATATGAGGTTATCATGAGGTTGTTAACATCGCAGTTTATCAGTGGATGTTTGCTGGAAGGAACTACTTGTAAACAGCGTGTTTCCTGACGGACACACACAGCGTGACTCCGGTCAGGTAGAGACCGGTCTCAAGTCAGCACCGCTGCAGACTCGCTGTTTGAGGGCTTGATAGCCCACTCCCCCTCCACACTGCTCCACACTCGTTGCTTTGGAACAGCCCTCAATATGGCGGACCCTCCGCGCAGGGGCGGATCTAGACAAATATTCATGGGGTGGCAAGAGGGTGGCAGGAGAATTTCAGGCGTGGCATCCCCTGGCAGAAGTATATCCTGATTTAATCGCAGTCATATCAATCAATGTTAACTTGGAAAGCCACAATATTGATATTTTAACTCAATAACATTAGGTGACATTATTGTGGCACATCAGTAAAGCCTTAAATATAAATATATAAGGTGGCACACGTAATTTAATGAATTTTAACTGAATGAGTTGGTTTAACTCTTAGACCAGCAGGGGTACCAAATATGCAGACTGCTGCAATAAGTACATTAACTGTCTCATCGATGTGTGTCTGTATGAATATGATAATATTAACAATCATATTATTCCTATCAGCTGTCAATCACTGTTATGATTCGCATATTCAGTGTTATTATTAAATAAACTATATTTTTTGGAGGAGTTAATGATGAATGTTCCTCAAGATGCTTGCTCACCCTCCTTCAAATTTGAAAGACCAGTAATTACTATCATAATTCAAAAGAATCAAAGGAACAGTTCACCGCCCCACAACTTCATTGCAAACAGTTACAACCTTGACTTTACATCAGAAAGAAAAAACATTAAAGAAATGACTAACTGCATCAGTTAGGGTTAAAAAAACGTGTATTCAGCTAAAACATCCATCGCTGCAGTTATTATCCAGTGGAATGCCCGTACCTACTGGCCTAGTTAATCAAAGTGGTTACTTTTTTTTGGCTGGGCAGTGAAGTTTTACACACCGTCTTATTTGACTTTCTCAGGACTTGAAACTGTTTTTTGGGGGTAGACCCCCACAAAGAAGAAACATATATTTACTAGGGCCGGGACTTTAACGCGTTAATTAAGATTAATTAATTACACAAAAATGAACGCGTTAAAAAAATTAACGCATTTTAATCGCACTTATTTTTGCACCGCGGAACGTTTCTCACTGGATGAGTTTCAGGGGTACCGATTATACTGGAGCACCAACTAACGTTCATGACTTCAGACAACAACAAACCACAGTGAACAATAGTCAAACATGAACGAAGAAGCTGATGAGACTGCTTTGGTTGGCCCCATGGATGGGACATTTTGTTTTAAAAAACGGACGGATGGAAGCGTCAATAAGAGCACGGTTGTTTGCAAATTATGCAAAAAGGAATTTGCATATCACCGCAGCACATCAAGCCTCAAGTATCACCTCAATGCAAAACCTATAGCAGCTAGCGTGGAAGCTAGCGTGGACGTTAGCCCGACTCGGAGCACAAGGACCGACACCCAATTCGCGTTGATCAAACAGTGGCCTATGCAACAGAGAGATTTTATTTTTCATCAGGATATTGGAAGAATACGAGGGATTGAGGTCAATCACTGGCACTTTTTTATTTTATTTTAAATGGTACAGTACACTTTATGTTGAACTATTTATTATGTTGTTGGTGCAACTGGCACTTTATGTTGAACTGTTTATTGTTTTGGCCAAGGTTATTGAGAGAGTTGGACTGAAATGTATTAGATTTTTTAAATCAACTGTTGGTAAATAAACAAAGTCTGTTATGGCCTCTGAAGCAACAGAGAGATGTTTTCTAATAGTCAGGGTTTCCAATGTTCTGAATGTACTTGAAAGTATTGTGTTTACTTAAAAAACAAAGTGTTATAGTTTACAGAAGGTCTACAAACCTATAGGCTACCTGAATCTCTGAAATGTACTATATTCCTAAATATGCTATTGCTACACTTTATGGCAAAAATTGCACTTTTCTGTTGGTCTTGGTTAAGTACCACCTTGAAAAAAATAAACAATGTTTTGTTGCTTAAGCTTATAGATTCAGTCATTGTTCAATGGTATACTAAAATCCATGTGAAAAAAAATTGCTTCTCACTGTTCTCAGGTCAAATATTTATATGTGATTAAAAATGCGATTAATTGCGATTAATTAATTACAAAGCCTGTAATTAATTAGTTTTAGTTTTTTTAATCGAGTCCCAGCCCTAATATTTACACATGTAAGGTCATCTTCTTAAACAGTTTATTATTCTCATCGACTCATCTGTGAGCAGAGCATCAAGTTGGCATGTCTATAACAGCTGAATGTGGTGATTACCATCTTGATCAGCAAAACGCCACACAAAGTTATTAAGATTTAAAGCTATGGTGCGTTTTGATTCAATGCTGAGTACAGCCAAACTTGACAGGCTCTTCTCTGTCATAGTAGAACGCAAACGGTTGCGGGCGCCAGAGTATTTGTGTTGGGTAATCTATGGTAGGGCTGACCCATACAGTGGTGGGGCTCAAGTCAGTATTTGCAATGTAATTACATACACGCTCCCCTTGACAGTGAAACGCCACGCGTGAGGTTTAGATTATTTCCCTGTCTCAATCCAAATTGAACTGTATGCAATAAAAAGGCACATTTGTCTTGTAGTAAATAAAAAGGGCGACCTGGAGCCAATCCTGCAATTTCCCCACAGGTGAAAGAGTTGAAAACCCAACCCCTGCAGGGATTCTTCCTCAGGAGATTTTTTGAAATACTAACATCAAATACACATTCTGGTGCTCTCTTGAGAAGAAAAATAAATAATATATATTACTACACAACGTATTTTAAAAAATGAATGCCATTTTAGTTTTTTGTTACTTTGCTCTGAAAGCTGAACCTGCTGCTCCTCACAGATAGGAGAGGGAAAAGGCTGTGTGAATTACTTTACATTGTGGATAAGGGTGGATAGCCCCCATTCTTCTGTGTGTCAAAATGAAAGACAGCCCACACACCTATCAATCATCAAACCGTGGGGTCTTATAGTTGTACCGATGTATATAGAGATGTACTACAGCAAAAGTATTCTCTGTCGGGACTTCCTGCAACAACACCACGCCGTTATCGTGATTCTGATTGGCCAGAAGACATTATCAAAGATGTTCTATTGAGAGGACGATCACGACGTGACAAAAGTGTTCAAAACCGTTTCTAGTCTTCGGTATTTCCAGAGCAGTGGCTCGCGTCTTGTGCTGCATTCACTTGCAGTCGGACATTAGAGATTTTCTCTCATAAATGTCCGATGAGCCACAACTTTTCTTTCAAAACAAAGCGGCCAAATGGGGTGTCAGCTGGGTTGGCAAGGCATTTTTCTGAGGTGGCAGCTGCCACCCCGTGCCACCCCGTAGAACCGCCACTGCCTCCGCGTGAATGCGCAAACGGAGGGGTAGGGTGTAGGGGGCGGTTTGGGAATGGGCCTATGTGTCGAGGGGGAACTAGAGACGTCCCTCTGCCTTTACAGCAATGTTACGGTCTGACAGCGCTCAGCTCTCTGCTGCAGAGAGGAAGAGACAGATCACCGCTCTAAACACAGTCAAAAATCTTACATCCAAAACGGAATGAATGGGCTATAGCCTAATTAATTATTATTAATACGTTAATACGTTAAGTCTTGTTCACTGTTTTTCACTTTTATTAAAAGTTTGATATTTCCACAGACCCTTTCATACCGACAATGCGCGATAGAAACAACAGGTACTGCGACAGCATAAATATGCAAACCCAAACCTACAGTTAAACTTCACTGCTGGAGCAGAGAGATCACAAGAGGGGAGAGCTGTGGCTGATGGCCCATTAGGTGTGTAAACAAAGAGAGTCACACACAGCTGATCAGCTGATCACCTACTGAGAGCTGCCGAGTTTCATTCAGACTATTTAAGGCCCCGACCACACGAGGACGCATACGGCTAAACGCATAGGATTAACGCAAACGCAATCGCAAAAAAGCTTCCGTTCACACGCAATGTTCAACGGATAGTGTCTGTCCACACGAGACAGCTCCGTTTAGCTCCAACCGCTGGAGAAGCTGCAGTACATATGCAGGAGCCTGTACGTAGCGCTATAACTTCCTCCACAAAAGCAGCAAATAAGCATGGTTGTCATGGTTGCCCTTCTGTTTATTCTCCGCGATGGGGGCAGAGGGAAACGGGCAGAGTTTTTTGCCAGTCAACGTGTGTTAAAGTTTAAATCTTCCGGACAAAATTATAAAAGTGCCGGTCAAAGGTCTTCTTTGTTATTTATTGAGCTTTAAAACAAATGAATAACGAATCTATATAATATAATAATATAATACATGGAGCCTCTCTTTTTCCTCCCTCTCTTCGGACAGCGTCAGTGTCTGTCTCAAGCAGCAGCTGATCCAGTAATGAGTGACCCGGCCGACAGTAAAAATAAACATATTTATAACTAGTTTAGGTAGTTTAAGAGGTAATTAAAATAGCTAAGGGTGATGATCTGACTTGAAGTGTGTGTTTTGCTCCGTTCACCGCTGCATCACAGCGGGAGGAGCTGCAGGTGAGCAGAGCTGCGTGTCTCCGTCCTGTCAGATTAGACTTCACTCACGTTTATGTCCATATCGAGAGAAAGATAAATAATCTGAATTCAGTGTGCAGTTTACTTTGACGTGGGGGTGAGCAGCAGAGGCGGGGCTATTGCGTCATCATTATCAGAAAATGATCATATAGGTCCTACACACGGAGCCGTTGGACCCCCCAGAGCGTTGCGTATGCCGTTCTATCCACCTTGGGACCCGTTATCGTTTCCGCAGTTGTTTACTGTCATATTCGGTCGTCCTCGTGTGGCCGAACGGTCTATATGACACTAAACAGTAACGCAAACGACCGTTTTCGTCCTCGTGTGGCCGGGGCCTAAAAAAACAACGGTCTGATTTTATCATTGCACAACAATGAACTCAATGTGTGATTGTTATAGCAGTAATATTGAACAGTAATAATACAGTAAACTATTAACACTGTAAATTATATTGTTTGCCTGTGGTTAGATGACGAGGCTCCATTAAAAATAAACCTATTTGTTGTGAATTACTGAGTTTAGGCACGTTAATAAAGTTTCTAGTTGACTACAGCCAATTCATATTTGTTAGTGCTTTCATGTCAATTCGGCGAACATATGACACATTAAATGATCGTGGGGATGATGATTAAAAATCGTTTGTTTGAGCCATGCTGCATTTCCTGATGAAAAAACAATTGTTTTTGTAGTTGTAGCTTTGTAAACGCCAACGTGGATTAAACAACATTATTTTGTTAAATATAAACATGGTGATGTTTGGTAAATGATGACATGTCTCTTATTTAGCACAGAATATGATCCTATCCGTGACATATCAATTTAACAAAGGTCCACTATAGTAATCAGACATAAATCTATCAGCTGTTTATTTCACATGAGTTCCAGTGTGGCAGCTTTTTAATCACTGCTCCCCCTGGTGGATTCATAATCCATTGCAGCTGGTTTCATTATAATTTATCAAGGGGGCGTATCAAGTCTGAAACGTATTCACTACGTCATGTGGGGGGTTTTCCTTTCAGTGAGGTACGACTCCGTGCCGATCATGGCCCCACTGCGGTAGGGATGCGCAAAATTAGGTGGTATATCTGTCCATTACTTGAGATAATGTACATAGCTATTTTCTGTTCCAAAATACTAGAATTTTTAAAAGTGTTGCTACAGATGTAGCGATTCATTTCACACAGTTTGAAACGCGAGGGCCGTGATTGGTACGTGATCTGCCCTCGCTCAAGGGAAAACCTCCAGTTTGACTTGAGACCGCCCCCGTGATAGATAAATGTAATTATAATGAAGCCAGCTGCAATGGATCATTGATCCACCAGGGGGTGCAGTGGAGTTCCACACTGGAGCTCATGTGAAATAAAGTCAGATACAGTACGCTGGATGGACAGCGGAACTTTGTTAAGATCCATATGTCACGGATATCATACTCTGTGCTAAATAGGAGACATGTAATCATTTAAAAAACATCACCATGTTGTTATTTAACAAAATAATGTTGTTTAGTTGAAAAAAACGAACAGGAGGAAATGCAGCCCGGCTCTCGATTTTTTATCCTAATTTAATCATCATCTTCACCACGATCATTTATGTTTATGTTCCCCGAATTGACATGAAATCACTGACACATATGAATATACTGTATTCAACTTCATTAAAACGTTATTAACGTGCCTAAACTCAGTAATTCACTAAAAATATTTATATTTTAAAGGAGCCTCGTCGGCAGATCAGGATCCCAAAGCGTGGCGGAGGGATCCTGATCTGCATGACGGGTACTATTTTCCCCATAAGGAAAAAGTCCCTGCAAATTATCTGGCTTATCACATGGCCACATTCTCAACAAAGTAACGACATGACTCCCAGTATTAATTGAAATACTTTTATGGATTTAGAAAATGTTTTTATTGATTTAAAAAATAGTTGAAAAAAATAGTAACATAGCTGAACATGGTATTGCACATTTAGCTTTGAGTGTTACTGACCTGAGATGTTTTTATTACATGAATTAAGGTGACTGAGGCTTTTTAACATACAGGGATGCAAACTCATCAGATATGAAAAAGGTGACAAGGATCCAAGCCCCCGGCTCCCCCACCCCACGGAATAACAGAGGATTTTAGCAGTCAGAACAACTAAAGCAGCAGTGTTAATAATAACAGAAACGCCAAAGAGTCACATCTAATAGAAATATATAAAAGCATTTATTTTAAATTTTGTAACAGTCAGTTTATAATTTTGGCAGCACTGTTGAGCATTTTGAAAATGTATTTTCATGCCTCTATGCAAGGCTTAAGTCTTTCTATCTTTATAGCCACATGGTGTAAAGTAACTAAGTTCATAAACTCAACAAGTACTATACTTGGGCACAATTTTGAGATACTTGTACTTTATTTAAGTATTTCAATGTTTTGCTACTTTGTTCTTCTACTCCACTACAGTTCAGAGGTACATGCTGTACTTTTCCTCCACTCCATGTATGTAATACCTTTAGTTACTTTACAGATGTGGATGAATGATGTGAAATATAATCAAGTGTTAATTCCGACTTTAGTTCCACCTGGAGTAAATCCACAAGCTACCCTGCAGTATACACAGTCATTCAAACTAGCTGCACCTTTACCAGCTTTGAGAACACTTTCATGATCAATCATTATAAAACCTATCATATCTATTATTCTGAAATGGACCAATCTGCACGATGACTACTTTTACTGTCGCTACTTTCACTATATTTTGATGATAATACTTTTCTGCTTTTACTTGAGGAACATTTTGAATGCAGGACTTTTACTGTAACAGAGTATTCCTACACTCTGGGACTATTACTTTTACTCAAGTACAAGATCTGAGTACTTCTACTTTTACTCAAGTACAAGACCTGAGTACTTCTACTTTTACTCTAGTACAAGATCTGTGTGCTTCTACTTTTACTCAAGTACAAGACCTGAGTGCTTCTACTTTTACTCAAGTACAATATTTGAGTACTTCTACTTTTACTCAAGTACAAGATTTGAGTAGGCTACTTCTACTTTTACTCTAGTACAAGATCTGTGTGCTTCTACTTTTACTCAAGTACAATATCTGAGTACTTCTACTTTTACTCAAGTACAATATATATATACTTATACCACCTCTGTTTATAGCCTATGAAAAAAACTATTAGAAATAGAAGGCTAAATCTAACGTTAGCAGATAGTGACAATGTATGCTAGCTAGCTAGCTCAACGATTCCTTAAATAATATTGCCACAGAAAAACTTTTCAGTTCACATCACGCTCTGCCGCTCCGACAGGGAGCTCTGGTCTGAACACCTGAACGGCCCGTTCTAGCAGCTGTTCACCAGCGGTCCAGTCTGTGCCACAGTGACTCCGGACGCACAGTTATTATTAACGAACGCACCCGTAGGTAATGTAGCTGCTGAAGCTAGACCATCATCTCGGAGCAGCAGAGCCTTATTATACATCCATGAGCAGAGCCGACAGGCAGGAAGACTCGAGCGCACAGCTCGTACTTCATTATAATATATAAAAAAAGAACACCATGCGTGTCATGATGGCACATAACAGCTCACGGCCGCAGATTACTCCGGGTCCCAGACCCCCCATACCCCAAAAATATTTTTATTGCAGATCTACATGAATCACACAAACGACTTGTTTTGGATTCAAAACGGCGAATTTCGCCGAAAGGTGACAAGTTTGCATCACTGAACATAGACAGAGCACAACTGAAACATAACATCTGAGATGTAACAACATGATACACTTTTTGGGGATGCTTGGGATGTGAGTGAGGGACACGGCTTAGAACGAGCGTGTCGCCTGGCAGGACAGGAGAGTGTGTGCACCAGTCTGCCTTGATCTATGAATTCATGTCCGTGACACTCACTGCTGCCCACAGCTGTTTTATAGAAGGAAATTCCTTCACTTCATGAAAGTGTTTTAACCACACACACCTCTACACACACATGACGGGTGTTATTTTCCCCATAAGGAACAAGTCGCTGCAAATTATCCCGCTTATTACACGGCCACATTCTCAACAAAGTAACGACATGACTCCCAATATTAATTTAAATGCTTTTATGGATTTAGAAAATGTTTTTATTGATTTAAAAAATAGTTGTATGTATTGATTTAAAAAATAGTTGTATGTATTGATTTAAATTGACATGCATCCGCTCAGAAAAATAGTCCGGTGTTACCGTTTTTTAAACAGTCTGAATGAAACGGCAGTTCTCAGCTGTGTATTTACACAACTAATGGCCCATCAACCACAGCTCTCAAACCCCCTCCCCCCTTGATCT
Organism: Notothenia rossii; assembly: GCF_949606895.1. Classification (NCBI taxonomy): domain Eukaryota; kingdom Metazoa; phylum Chordata; class Actinopteri; order Perciformes; family Nototheniidae; genus Notothenia; species Notothenia rossii. The sequence goes on along the minus strand of NC_136912.1, from coordinate 52,636,785 downwards.
TTCTTCTCCAGCAGCTAAATTAATTGTAGGTTACTCTGAGTGACAAGCTTACAATTAGACACAACACTGTCATTGCAAGTGACCCTCAGTTAGTTGACTTTTATGTTCAACTGCTAAATTCGTTACTGATAAAAAAAAAGGGCTTCTACTGTACCTAATTACCTTAACACTAGAATCGCCAGAGGTTTTTGTATAGGCCTACCTAAACCCGTCAAATCCCGCGATTAGAATGCAATTTTTAACAGCATAGGGTGCTACATAACACACTTTCAGGAAAAGTCACGGACTGGGAGACTTTAATATTTTATTGAAAAAAAGTTACATTGCACACACACAACACACATCACACAAATTGACCCGATTGGCGGTTCTAGTGTTAAATAAACTCACTAATTAATGAAACCAGTTCAATACGCATTATTATATTCTTATCATTCTTTATGAGCGCAGAAATAGTCTTAAAATCAGATCTGTTTTTTAAATGAAATCTGACGGCAGGCAGTTAACTCTGATCACCTATGATAAATGCGCCGCACCTAATCGCTGGCCATTCAGCCACAGACACTGTTCGAAATAGGGGGGAGCTAGGAGGAACTTGGCTCCCCCGAAGAGGGAGGGAGCTCCCCTCTAGGCTGACTTTGAGATAAATAGGGGGAGCCCAAAACAATCGTGCATATTTGTGTCACACAGATTAGAAATGTTGAGTTTCTGTAAATAACAGTTCTTGAAATAAATAATAGTTATTGTTCATTACAGTTTCTGAATATTTGTTTTATATTTGTGAATATGTCTGGGTGTTGCCATCTGTACGTGGCGGCGCTGCATTCTTACTTACGTTGCTATGGTTATGGCGGTGATGCCAGCGCGGTATTTGAAATGTTCATATTGATATTTTTTTAACTCTGGCTTTGGAATAAAAAAATATGGCAAAACGAAAACAGCCAAGCATCACAGCTTTTGGATTCACAAGCAAAGAAGCGAAGGAGTCTAAAAATGACAACGTGAACGGAAAACAACTTTTAGTTGGCCGGCTGTAAGCGGCGTTAGGGTCGAGTTTGACAGCTCCACACCGAAGCGGAGCCTGAAGAGGCTTCAACAACGGCCACATCCGCCGGCATAGTGACACCGTCTGTATTAGTAGAAGAGTGTTTTTATAGCAATTGATCGCATCCGCGCTGCTGCGCCAGTCAACAGAGCGTGCGTGTGACATATTTAGTAGCAGGATGTGCTCTGAAAAATAGGGCTCCCCGAAAGCAAATGGGTAATTCGAAAACTGACAGAGCTCCCTCTATACAAATCAAACTGTTGACGATGTGAAAGCACCTATTGTTTTAAATAATGGTCGGAATGTGACCTGTGAGCCTTCTGAATTACCGTGGGACAGCACATTCTAAACTAAAATATTCAATCAATAAAGTAACATCTTATCTTATCTTAATAATATCTTCATATTAATAATAATAATAAATCATACAGTATGTGTCCGAAAGCGAGCAGGAGGAAGCAAACACAAAAATATACAAAAAATATACTGCATATTAAAGCAAACGATTGTAAAGGTAAAAGTATGAGCATAACAAATAAAGAAGTGTAATGTAAACATTTACATTATAATTATGATTATTTAATATATAAAGACTATATATTATTGAATTACAAGATTAGTTATACTTTAGTCGATCTAAAATATTGATGTGTTCAAATGCTCTTCAAAACACAACTGAAAGTCCATGAAACTTGTCTTTCTGTATTTGTGAATGAAGCGCCATCTCCTGGTTAAAACCTGAAATTGAAAATCTGGCAACGCCCTCTTGGAAAATAGTGGGAGGGCTTAACATTCCTCTATACTGGTCTTTGGCAGGTCGTAGGCAGGAAGCTGTAAACTGGAGTCTGAAATTCAGTGCTCCATCTGTAGGTGGTTGCTAGGTTATTTTTTTCGGGACCTTTGTGGCTGAGAATCAGACATACTCTTTTGGAATACTTATAAGGTTGGGTGGTTAGGAAATGGAATTTGCTTCAGCTTAAAACTGTATAGAAGATAAGTGTTGTTGTGTTCCTGCAGCACGCAGTGAACCACAGGAAGGTGGCCTTCATGCCTCCAGTAGAGGACATCGGCCCAGATCCACTGTTTCTCCAGTTTGTCTTCTCTGTCAGCGACCACCATGGCGGAACCATCTCCGACCTTGTCTTCAACATCACCGTCATCCCTGTGGACGACCAGGCGCCAGAGGTCAGACACAGATCAAACCACTGGTTTGAGCATCGGATGGGCTATGGGAATAAACACTGGATTTGATGTCATATAATAATCTCTGACTGAATGACCATTATAATTAACATGCAGCAAACTCATTTTATAATTAATAATTCAATCAGTTTTGAATATATAGCTTTGTTGGTTGATCCCCTGTGCCAGGCTTTCACCAACCTGCTGCGGGTGGAGGAGGGTGGAGGGGCCTTTGTGACTGAGGAGCATCTCCTGGTTCAGGACCGGGACAGTTGGGAGGAGGTTCTGAGGGCCGAGGTTCAGAGAACGGCTGGCCATGGCAGGCTGGAACTGCAGGGCCACACGCTGCTGCAAGGACACACCTTCACCCTGCAGGACCTGAGGGAGCGCAGACTCAGGTCAGACACAGTGTGGGCATGAGGAGATTATGACGGGCCCCTGATGGCCCCACCACCAACTCTACATTACATTACATGTTACTTGTTAGACGCTTTTATCCAAAGCGACTTACATACTCAATACTGTGGACAATCCCCACAGGAGCAATTTGTGGTGAAATGTCTTGCCCAGGGACACAACGACATTCTGACTGCAGTGGGGTTTGAACCTGTGCTCCCTTGATCCGAACACCAACGCTCTATCAATTGCGCCACACGCCTCCAATATGAGCAAGACAGAGTTTATAGGGTTTAGCCTATTTTTTTCTGTTTTGTGTCACTTGCTAGTTATTTTGACATTATTTCTTATCGTTTTGTGTGAGTTTGTGGTTGATTCACTTCTTTGGTCAATTTGATGTCTGTTGTTTGTCCCTTTTTATGTTTCTTTGAATTCTTTTATGTCCTTTTCTGATATTGTGTGTGCCTTTCTGGTTGTTTAGTGCACTTTGTTTTCATACTGTGTATTTATGGCCTTTTTGTGTCTCGTTGTGGTCATCGTTACTGGAAATGTTCTTCGAACAGTAGCTCACTCGGTAAGGGTTTGGTTTGGAGGGTTAGGATTAGAGTGAGGGTGACTGGTTCAAGTCCCAATTGGACCAAGCATGGCAATATTCACTGACTCAGCACTGTGAGGTCTTCTTGAGCAGGGCATCAAACCCCACATTGCTCCGGGCCCCTAACCATGGCAGGCCCCTTGCTCTGACGCCTCTCAAATGAATGCATGTGTTCAATTTTGAAACAAAAGACAACATTCATTTTAGCTACCTTTTTTTTTTTTTTTAACTTAACAGAGCCTTTGGATTCAGCCTTCTGAAACCAAAAAAAGCCCTAGGTTTTTATAAATATCATTTATTATTTAAACTATGACATGATGTGCCACTCTGCCGCATGGCTTGGCGCAGTGGCACATCGATACGTTTATGATAGATAGATGAGGGGGAGAGGACGCTGGTGCTGCTTGTTCGCCGCTTCTCCTTCTAGTTCTCCTTTTAGTTCTAGTTTAAGTCTTGTGTTGTTTTTCGTTGTTGTTATTTAATGTTACATTTAAACATCTAACTTATATCTTCTGCTGACTGCATCTCTGCTTTCTACTAAATTACAAACCTTGTTTTGGAAAACCGCTCCTACCTGTTGCTGGCACCTTCCAATGCTATCGACAGCTCCCGGACAGCTAACGCTAGCTGGTAAGCTAGCAGCCTATTCGGCTTCCAGCGAGCTAGTCAGCTCACTGTGGTGAACTCGACCAACCGGGGTTGCGGTCGGATAGTTTAAAAATCAGCTCCTAAATTCTAGCCCTATCTCCTATTCCTTGACCTCTGAGTGAAACGTCACGGGGTTAAGGGATAGTGGATAGGAGAATTCAAAAGGACTTGCGGTACTTTAGAGAATCCGAATGCACTTTCACTATCCGACGTGTTTATGATGCGCCAGCGGACGTCATTGTGTGCGTCTGCTGCTGTGGTGAAACTATGGAAACTACAGTGTTCTATACAACAGACTACATGGATGTTTAATAAGAACGAGGGACTACTGTAAACTCATCTAGAGACTCTGCACCGTGCTCTGATGCTGTTGTTTTATGCTTTATGAACGTGGACAACAGAGAAACATATTCTTCATGACCAAAGTTGTAATTGAAATAAAAAAGGAAAATGAAATGTATGCTCGTCACCCTCTCCCTCCGGTCCACATGAATACAAATGATCCCAATATGTATGATTGTATGAAAATATCTTAAAATAAATACAAATGTATTTATTATAAACGTTAGTCCTTAACATCTATCACTGTGTATACCACCATTCAAACATCTTTTAAAAGTTGAACAAACCCCACACAGCTCAGTGAAATGTTGACTTTATTTGATAATTTCAGTAAAAACTAATGTTCATATTTCTCTTTTTGATTATAATACTGATGAACGTTCAAAACAAAGCACTTTGGCAAGTTACCACATACATTTTAAAATGCTTAATAGGCACCGTAACTTTCATGATATAACTTCTCTGTCATAATCGTTTGTTTCCGTGAACGGCCGACTGTTGCGTGACGGCAAAGGCTGCGGCTGCAAGGCATTGTGGGGCAGCATTTTCTCCTCTCTTTTCGGTTAGGGAGGTCCATGGGTTCCTAAGCTAAAGGAGGTTATAAAGGAAGTTTGAAACCTCCTTTCCTATCATTCTAGAGAATTCGAACAGCACTTATCATGGCTGCCACTAAGGGACTTCCGGGTCATTTCACTCCGTTAGGAAGGTTCCTAAGCTAAATGGACTGTAATGGACTGTACTTATATAGCGCTTTATCCAGTCTTTCAGACCCCTCAAAGCGCTTTACATACTACATGTCATTCACCCATTCACACCCATTCATACAGAGCAGTGTACCTTACTCTATAGGACCTAACATTCATACACATTCACACACGTTGGCCATGCCATTGGGAGCAACTCAGGGTTAAGTATCTTGCCCAAGGATACATCGACATGTTGACCGCATGGGCTGGGATCGAACCCACAACCTTCTGGTTGAAAGACGACCGTACTCCCTCGCAGCCACAGTTGTAAATGGACTATTCGACTTCAGCCCAGGTCTCTTTGCTGCTTCACTGACATCTGAAGCATGAAGTTGAGGCCATCATTAAAAACATGAAACCCTCCACCTGTGCCCTGGACCCCTTTCCCACAGCCCTGGTCAAATCTAACACTGGTGCCATAAGTGCCCTTATCACTTCAGTTATAAAACACTACCTCCAGTCTGCTCATGTTCTATCCCCAGTAAAAAAAACTCCTGTCATCAAACCACTGATGCAGACAGCAGCAGCGGCCCCTAGCTCTCCCGAGTCTTTAGTGTTTTCGAGTCTTTTTGACGTTTGTTCATTTAGTTCACTTCAAACACCCCAAACCGATAGTACATTCAGGAGTATACAGTACAGTCGTGAGTTCCTGCTGGACAAGGAAATAACAACAAAACAAACAATAGACGCTACGCTGGCGGAGGTACTCAGAGGCTTTGGAATATGTTCAACCTCTCCCTCACCTGCTACCTACATGCTGAATAGGAGAGACAGCAAGCAGTGTGAGAGGAAGCGTGGAGGCATCCGAACAAGGCTAGCACGGAGGCATCCGAGCTAGGCTAGCAGCTAGCCCACACAGGCCCGCCCGCTATTCCGAGCATTCTCATGGCTAATGTTCGCTCACTGGACAATAAAATGGACATCATAAAACTACTCCGGTCGACCCAGAGTGAGGTGAGAGAGTGCTGTGTGTACGTTTTTACGGAATCATGGCTAAAGGTGACCCGCTCATTTCAAAATAAATGTGATTTGCGTAAATAAATAGTTTTTCGGTGTTCGGGTGTTTTGTTTGATTTTAAATAAACAAAGTCGTGGCTTTCAGAATATGAAACTTTTATTTCCAAAATCACACAATAAATACATTTTTGAAGCTTGTAAAGGGAAGATGGCACCTCTCACTCGCCACTCTGCTGTTCCGTAGCGCAGCTTGCCCTCCTTTCCGCTGAAATTATGAATGTAAGGCGTATAGTAATCATAGACACGGCAGGGTCCGTGAAAGTTTGTTTTCATCTGATTTCAATTAAACAAAGTCTTGGCTTTCAGAATATTAAACTTGTTTTGGCAAATTCAAATGATAAATACAACTTTAAAGATTGTAACGGCATAATTACAAGCGAAGAACAGAGTAACTTAACGTCACAGCAGGCATAACAACAGCCGGTGTTTCTTGTGAGTGTTTTCCCCGGGAAACAAACACAAACGCAAAAATACACTAACACACACATTCACACACACACACACACTCGAGAGCTTCCCCCAGACCAGTAATCCGAACAAAAATATTTTCCCTCCGTACTACTTTGATCATTTATTAGCCGATAATAATCAATCAGATCAATGGATTCCAGAAAAAAGGAAACTTTGAATGCCTTTTTCTCAAAATGATGATTCGGTGACAGTCGCTATATAATGTGACATATTTTGCTTAATATTTGGAGTATAAAAACAATCCTGATATCATTAGAAAGCTAGGAATCTCCTCTTTCCAACAGTGTATACAACTCATAATGCGTCTTCGGTCAATGCAACTGATTTCGATAAAGCAAGTCACAAATGAAAACATCCCAGACTCTGCCATTCAGCTCGACCGGCTAACATGCTATCGCTCAGACAGAGCTACGGTTAGCGGGTGGAAGTACCGCGGTGGCGGTGTGATTGTTTACATCAGGGATGCATGGTGTAGGGACGCTGTGATTGTCTACAAACATTGTTCAACCCTGGCAGAGTTTATGTTCGTGAAGTGCAGGCCTTTCCACCTTCCAAGGGAGATTAACTCCATCCTGCTTGTCGCGGTATACATCCCACCCACCTCTAACAACAAGAACAGATGCCCCTTTCACACCAACGCGGTTCCAGGGCCGGTTCGGAGCTAGGGCCTGACAAGCACTGGTTTTTCCTGTTCACCCCGCAGCGGAGCCGCCTCTAAGCTCCGAAAACCGGTGCTTTTCAAGCAGAATATTTTATTCGGTCTAGAAGCAAGAACCGCATACGTCAAGCTTACGTCGGAGGCGGGGGCAGGGGCGGGAACAACCTGAGCAATAACAGTTTATGGCGAGTAAGGCAAATTAAAGTTGTAACAAGCAGTAGCGCTGACCAAAATGATTAGAACGCCACCACAAACTTATTAAAAAAAACACACTTTATAAAGTCACTCAGGCAACACTAACCAGGCTTAGTGTGATTCTGTTTATTTGTACCTTACTTTGACCATCCGTTCGCTGTCATTGATTATTGTGTAGAGCAGGCAGACGTTTTGTTTTGTATTAGCAGCGATCGGATGGAATCAATATATGGGCTGAACAGGTTGTCATGACTCATGTCCGACTATCTCAAGTAGAATCATAATGAAAAATACGCCGGTAAAATGTGCCGGCTTATGCCATAATAGGATAGCAACAACAAGTAGTCAAGATAGTCAGTTTAGCTTCGGTTGCTATGCTAACATCACCCATTTTGTACCAGAGAAACTTTCATAACAGTGTTGTGAGGCATGCCAAACAACGGGCAGCATTGCAGCGGTCGGTAAATGCCGCTGAAACACATTAATAAACAATGAACCACGGCACTCTGGAGAAAAGTACAAGGGTTGAGAAGTAGTTATTTAATTAAATCTGTCTTCGTATGATTAAAAGCAACACGATCATCGACCCAATGCCGTTGGGGAGTAAATCAGCAACGTAAACGGTGACGTCATGATGCAGCAGCGGGAGCACCAGTCGGGCTCTGGGCGGTGTGATCAAACTGGTGACTGAAAAGAAAAACCGGTTCCGAACCAGAAAAGCTCTAGCACGGAGCTAGAACGGGAACCGCGTTGGTGTGAAAGGGGCAAGAGAGGAGGCACTCGTTGTGCTGCATCGAGCGATCTCTAACCAGCAGACAACACAGCCAGACAGCCTTCTCATTGTCGCTGGGGACTTTAATTATGCAAACCTGAAAACGTTCACACCAAACATGTATCAACATGTTGACTTCCCAAGAAGAGAAAATAATACTCAACCTCAACGGCTTCTTTGCACGCTTTGAAGCACAGAACACCACACCTGCGCAGAAAACAACGCCTCCACAAAATGACCAGGGTATCCGTCTTTCCCCAGGCAGTGTAAGGAGCACACTGTTAAGGATTAACACCCGGAAAGCTTCTGGGCCTGACAACATTCTTGGTCGTGTGTGTAGGAGCAAACACAGTGGTGGTGGCTTAAAGCCCACCTCCGCTCCGCGCCGTCCGTTAGATGAGCCTGGTCACATTAATAAGAGAAGGAGTTCAAAACACCGGCATAAAAATTATGACAATAATCAGATTTTAATGGTAAAAAACTACAATACAAGTTACAGAGTACTCTGTCACAGAGCACTCCGGGCTCCCCGCTCTACTGCCGTGCGATACAGATATCGGGACTAGCCAGTCAGAAAACAGGGGGCCTCGTGCATGAATAAACATCAGTATACATAGACAAATTTGGAGGCAGAGTTATGTCGGCTGCTCCGCCACCCCCCCGCCCCCAAATCTCTAATTGGTCGATTTCACTCCTAAGTGAATCAGAGAGTCCATTGTGTCGGCTCACTGCTCACTCCCCTAGGTGTTCTTACTGGTTGGATTCACTTCTGGCCGGGCCCAATACAGCGAATCAGAGTTCTGGGAAAAAGTATTTTACTTCTGAACAGAGCGTGAGAGCTTCAGAAGTAAACAATGACAGAGTCAATCTTTATCTTGCACCTGAATTCACTCCTTTACTTTCCCAAGGAATATTTCAGACAAACTATTCTTTCCCAGACAATCAAACATTGTACACAGATATATTGGACCCAGAAAGAACCTTGAAAAGAATATGTGTGTGTGCTGGTATCTTGGTCAGTGAGTGTAAGTGAGAAAGTTATATATATAGGATTACTTGAAAACAGTCCCCAATAATACATGTTCACTTTAATACAGTTTAGAATAATATATGTTTACTTTAATACAGTTTAGAACAATATCTGTTAACTTTATGTGCTAAAGGACTGCGCAGTTGAGCTCACAGATGTCCTCACAGACATCTTCAACATCTCCCTGAGCCAGGCTGTTGTTCCCTTGTGCTTCAAGGTAACCACCATCACACCTGTGCCGAAGAAGTCATCACCTTCCTGCTTCAATGACTACCGCCCCGTAGCGCTGACTTCCACCATCATGAAGTGCTTTGAGAGGCTAGTCATGAAGCAAATAAAATCCACCCTCCCCCCCTCGCTGGTTCTGTTTCAGTTTGCATACCGAGCAAAGAGGTCCACTGAGGATGCCATCTACTCTGCTCTCCACCCAGCCCTCACCCACCTGGACACTAACAACTCTTATGTTAGGATGCTGTTCATAGACTTTAGCTCAGCGTTCAACACTACCATCCCCCAGCAGCTGGTTTGCAGGCTAACAAACCTGGGCCTCAGCCCCTTTCTCTGCAACTGACTGCTGGACTTCCTCAATGCCAGACCCCAATCTGTACGGATCTGCAACAGCACATCAGGCACCATCACACTGAGTACGGGGGCGCCCCAAGGATGTGGGCTCAGCCCCCTGCTCCTCACCCTGCTGGCCCTCGACTGCACACCAACCCACAGCTCCAACCACTTCATCAAGTTTGCGGATGACACAACCGTGGTGGGTCTCATCAGCAACAACGACGAGACCCACTACAGGAGGGTAGTGAACCAGCTGGCCACGTGGTGCATAGACAACAATCTTTTTCTCAATGTGGAGAAAACAAAGGAGATTGTTGTCGACTTCGGGAGAACCTCAACCCAACACCCCCACCCATTGACCATCGGTGGTGCTGCTGTGGAGCAGGTGAGCTGTACCAAATTATTGGGGGTGTACATCACCGAGGGCCTCTCCTGGAGTAACAACACCACGTCAATCTCCAAGAAAGCCCAGCAGCGCCTCTACTTCGTTCGCAAACTGAAGAGAGCAGGAGCTTAATGAAGGTAGACATGGTGCAAAATGCGAGAGCTTGTAAAACCTGATGTGAGCACTTGCAGAAAAAAACTCTGAGCTTGTGTGCATACATTTACACTTGTATAGAAAGAAACAAAACAAAAAATGTTGTAGCTTGTAGAAAAAAAATGAAATTAGTGATGAAATGTTCTTTTGCAGAAAAATATATTTTCCATTACAACTGCAACTTGGTTATTACAACCTCTCAAATCAGTCATTACAACGTCACAAATCTGCTTTGTGGCAGTATAAATCGACGAATCTGCGGCCTTGACTTTTGCTACACTTCTTGCGATTAATGTGTCGCTAAAGTAATTTTCACCTGTAGATGTGGGGGGAGGAAGGGGGTTGGAGCGAAGGGGCGGAGCTATCAGAACGACAAGCCGCAAGCGGGTCACACCATGGATGTATAATAAGAACTGGATACAGCGTGGGAGGCGGGGCCTCATTCATTCCTATGAGAGTTGATGATAAAATGGCCCAACTTTTGAGAGAGCGAAACGTCACAGATTACCCGGCATGCCTGAGAAGTACCCGTATGTGCGCTCATAGCGCATGCGCAACTTTAACCAAAATGCTCGTTCACATCAAGCACGTCAATTTGCGTACACGTAACAACACCGCACGTTCATGACAGCATGGTAATGGCTTGTTTTTATGATGGATTTGATATTAACGAGGCGGCAGTTAGCAGCTAGCAGCTAGCGGCTAGCTAGTAATTATGCTAATGTCCACATCAATCGTTATGTACTTATATTACGCTGTAACAGGATCTAGTGATATCCAAGCAATAGAGCTTCATTTAGCATGAAATAATTATTGCACTAATTGCATTAATATACACTGAACAAAAATATAAATGCAACACTTTTGTTTTTGCTCCCATTTTCTATGAGATGAACTCAAAGATCTAAAACATTTTCTATATACACAAAATAACCATTTCTCTCAAATATTGTTCACAAATCTGAAAAAATCTGTGAAAGTGAGCACTTCTCCTTTGCCGAAATAATCCATCCCACCTCACAGGTGTGGCATATCAAGATGCTGATTAGACAGCATGATTATTGCACAGGTGCGCCTTAGGCTGGCCACAATAAAAGGCCACTCTGAAACGTGCAGTTTTGCTTTATTGGGGGGGTCTGGGGGGTCCGAAAACCCTAGGGTTAAACCCTAACCCTAACCCTAACATGTCACCCATCTCCTTCGCATAGAGTTGATCAGGTTGTTGATTGTGTCCTGTGGAATGTTGGTCCACTCCTCTTCAATGGCTGTGCGAAGTTGCTGGATATTGGCAGGAACTGGAACACGCTGTCGTATACGCCGATCCAGAGCATCCCAAACATGCTCAATGGGTGACATGTTAGGGTTAGGGTTAGGGTTAGGGTTTAACCCTAGGGTTTTCGGACCCCCCCAGACCCCCCCAATAAAGAAAAACTGCACGTGCAATAATCATGCTGTCTAATCAGCATCTTGATATGCCACACATGTGAGGTGGGATGGATTATCTCGGCAAAGGAGAAGTGCTCACTATCGCTAGCGCTGCTAGGATCATGATGAGAGTGCGAAAGTACGAAAACATCACACCCATCCTCAAATCATCATCCAGGTCTCACTATGAAATCTCCCTTTTCACCCATCAGTACATTCATGGAAATGCTCCATCGTACCTCAGAGAACTGCAAACCCCACAAACCTCCACAAGAAACCACCGTTCTGGAAAGGCTAACCTCCTCCATCCCCCCAGGACCAAGCTCAAAACCATGGGGGCCTTCTGCTGTGAGGACCCCACACACTGTGGATGCTTTAAAAAAAGAAAATAGTTTATTTACTTTAAAATGTAAATGTATTATTATTATTTAATTAGTCTAGGACAATGAAGTTATGTAAACAAAAAAATGTATTGATGATTTTCTGCAGTCTAAATGGGATCAAAGCTGTGTGAATATCTCCGCTGGTACAGCAGCTTTTTGACTGGCTGGTAGTGGAGTTTCTGTTTACGGTTCCCCACAGTAAAATTTTTACATGTGGATATTTTATTGTGGGGGTGTCAGTTACCATGGTCCCTGTGTGAGTTCATCTCTGTACGTACCAACAAATCTTTCCCAACTGTGGATCTCAGTATTCCTGCAACTCATGCAGCCTGAGTGCACTCGAACAAAGCAAAACAAAATATTTGAAATATGAATTGGCACCTGTGGAAAAAATTGAATTATTACGATGTAAAAGTTGAAGAAAAATGTTACATTTGGCATGTCAAGCCAATCAAGAGTTAGAAAGCTTGAAGTTATGTTTGTTTTTTGACGATATGGAATTAAAATATATAGTGTAGACTGTTCTTTAATATGCGGTTATTGTATTTGAGTACCATCCTAAAAGATTGAAGTCTAGTTTGATCTTTTCAGTTTGATACAAATGTCAATTAAAACTGCGGTCAAACACGTGCACGCAGTTGTGGGCGGGCTTTCGCGTCCGAGCGCCTGTCGGGGAGGGTCGCCGGTCGTCCTCCGAAATGAGCCGTTCGTAATTTCTCAAATGTTCGCGTCCGGGACTCCTCGGTCCTCCGGCAGCTACCCGGGTGTGGGCGCGCTGCCTCGAAGGAAATCAAATTTCTCTAAATGCTCGTCGAGGATCGATTATGGCTGAGGCTGTCTGGAGGAGAAGTAACCGTGGCGTGTGGTGCAGTGTGTTGTGCAGACTTTGTGCCCTTTACCGTTTGTTTACTCAATAAACGCATCTCCTCTGGATACTAGGCCATGTATGTTTTTAATACAACTGCTTTAATTGTGAGCCAACATTTACAGTGAGAACAGCTGCTGAGGCCAGTGCAGAAAGCAAAACAGTGCGTATAATATATATCACTCAATAATATAAGTAACAGGCCAACATTACACACTTTATTTGTATGCTTTAGTAGATATCTACAAATAAACAGTTGATGTTTTTCATGAAACTAAATAGTGCTTCACATCATAACATTTACATGGGCTGTAGCCTGATATGTATTATATGCTTTAAGAGCTGTATGTGTGTGTTATGGAGTGTATATGTGTCTGTTGTGATTGCATGTGCCGCCAGCAGAGGGAGATGCTGGACTAACACTCGACATCATTGCCAGCAGTGTGTGAGTGTGTTTGAGTGTGTTTGAGTGTGTGTGTGTGTGTGTGTGTGTGTGTGTGTGTGTGTGTGTGTGTGTGTGTGTGTGTGTGTGTGTGTGTGTGTGTGTGTGTGTGTGTGTGTGTGTGTGTGTGTGTGTGTGTGTGTGTGTGTGTGTGTGTGTGTGTGAACTGATATATTTGTGGCCTATTTAAAAAAAGTCCTTCATAGACCGTCCACCTCTGACAAACAGCTGTAAAACTAAATTGAACTTGGGTGTACTGACAGACATACATACTGATGCTGGTTCTTTATGTCGCAGGTACATACACGATGACTCTGAGACCACCGAGGATGAAGTCCATCTGAAGGTGACGGACGGCCTGAACTCAGCTGACGTCGTCCTGGCCATACAGGTAGACTTCCTGCGGCCATCATCATTCAACATTCTATGAGATATCTTCCACTTAAGAGATCCTGTCTATATTGGACAACCAAAACTTTAAATCACTTCAACTAAACACTATCTGTTAACAGGCACCATACTGAAGAAGGGTAGCAAAATGAATTAGTTATAAGAATCCAAATCAGAATTCCTTTATTCTTCCAACTGAGTTGACATTTAGTTTGTTACAGCAAGAGCATAGAGACAAAAAAAGAAAACACTATACACTAAAGGCATGCACATAATGCTAAAATAAAACTTTCACAATTACAATTTAAAACACATTCAAATAGAGAAGATAAGTAGCAGTAAGAGTGTTTATAAAAAACTGTTGTATGAAGAAAGTAGTGTGATAGCAGGAGAGGTATTACCAGATATGTGTTACAGTATTAAAAAGTCGGTAACACTTTACAATAAGGCTACCCTTATAAAGGGTTTACGAATAGTCTGTAATTCATCTATTAATTAGGTTGTGAACACTTTATAAATCATTAATAAGCTTTTATAAGACATGAGATAAGCAGGGCAACTGTGACCGGTTGCTTGCCAAATAGTGAGCTCACATGTATCTGTACTGCTAAGCCTTATATTGGCTACTTAGCTTACTTTGTCTTCTTCACCAGCCATTATGCTTGGTATCTGTTGTTCACTGAGTTGATTCCCCCCCCTCCCCCCTTCCATGATCTTTCTTGGCATCTCTTATGACTATTTATGAATGAGTTACTAACATTTATAACTGCCAAAAGGGAGCCTTATTGTAAAGTGTGAAACACATACCCATTTATGAATGAGTTACTTACATTTATAATTGATAAAAGGGAGCCTTATTGTAAAGTGTGAAACACATCACCATCTATTGATGAGTCACTAACATTTATAACTTTTGAAAGGGTGCGTTGTTTTTAAGTTTAATACACATGTCCATTTATGAATGAGTTATAACATTCACGCTTACCTAATACACATTGTTCACATGAAATGCAAAGTAAAATGCAACAGAACCAAGCAAAACATTTTATTCACACATGAAGAAAATTAGGACTCAAAGTAATGACTGTTTAGTATGACTGATACACATATTTAAACATAAAAGCTTTTCTCTGACATAAATGAAAGACTTGGTTAGACATAATGGTACTCTACTTTAGGCGCGTTCACACCAAGTATTTTTCCCACAAAAGTTCCTGAGAACTACGATTTACTTGCGTTCACACCAAAAAGTCCCAGGAATTAAATTAGTTCTAGAGAACCTTTTTTACCCCCTTTTCCATCCCTGCTAGAGAGCAGGGACTTTCGTGGGAGAAAAAGGTTCCTGTGTCTGATTGGCTGGGCGGAATGAAAACCACGCCCCTTCAAACTCCCAAAAATGTTTGTGAAGCCGCCATTTTATTATCCTCGCATTGCATTATTAGCATTAGCATTAGCCCAGCGCAGAAACACGGAGAGACTAACTTATGACGACTCAAAATAAAACATGGGAGCGGTGGAGATGAGGAGGTGTCGGCGTTCTGGCCGTTTACTCGGAAAGCTTCAGTAGAAGCTGCTGAAGCCAGTCCCTAACTCCGGGGACTTCCGGCCGGGGATTTTGGGCGGCAGTATACGCCGTGAAGTTGTTTGCGGCCTGCCAGTAAATCCAAAGCAGAAGAAGAAGAAGTGACGTCAGCGGCTTCATTTGCCTAATCCACCCCCAGGAACTAATTTCCGGTGTGAACGCGATCTGTACTTAGTTCATGAGAACTAAAGAGTTCTCAGGAAGCTTTGTGGGAAAAGTACTTGGTGTGAACGCGCCTTTTGTGTATATTCTTGAACAAGCGTCCAAGCAGTCCATCAGGGTGAGCAGAGCCAAGCCAAGATCACCATTCAAGAACCTTGAGGTGTTCCTCCAACAAACTCTCTGTACGGTTTCCTCTCAGTCTATGGACATGTCCTTTGACGGTCGACCTACCTCTTTCTATATGTTGGGTATGACTGCCGTCTGGGGGTTCACACACAACCTATTGTGGTTTATGGTGCAGTGGTTGCACCCCTACTCAGCACTCTCTGTATGCCCTCCACTCATCACTAATAATGCTACTTCCTGACTTAACATGCCGTCTAATCAGAGGGACAAGGTGGCATCTTGATCGTTTCTCCACTAGTTTCAACATTAGTCTCAGTCTTTTGTCTTTAACTCCCATCATTCCGAAGACCCATTTCTTCCTTCTCCAGGTATGTCCAAAGCGTCCATGTGCATACTATCAAAAAGTAAATCATAACATCATCTTAGTTAACAAAAAAATGCACACAGGTTACAGTACAAATTGTTACACATCATGTTTCAAAATGCCATACTTGTTTATTAGGTGCATTGTATAACATCATTTAAGGATAATTATACAGTAATGGTCCATATATATATATATTTTTTGTTGGTATTCTCTGCCCATCTCTAACTGCCAAACATAGGAATACTCAAATAAAATAGTTTACTTTATCAGCATTGGTGTTACCAATGCTTACTATTTATTTGATACACACATACAATTAATAAAAAGAACAAAGGTTTGGGTTCGTTTCAGATATGACTGTGAACGTGTAAGCTCAATAATGAACTCCAGCTCAACCAACCATATTGTAATATCTAAGTAATCATCTTGAGATATGACATTAATATTTGTAATATACACACATCTTATTGTGAGGTTAATTTCACATACACTACACCGCTCTCCAACACTACTTTGACGTTAGCTGGTCTACATAATCGATAATAGCAAATTTAAATGAACCTTATCAATGTATAAAGTTACCTACCTAATGAAATATCTCTCTAACTTACAAGGATTACCTTATTTTACCAACCTCAAACAGAAGCCGTTTGTTAGCAAGTGGTTGCTTACTACATGCTAACCCAAGCCTTAACATTCATTAACGTTAGCTGATTAAAAACATAAGAAACACATAAATAAAGTACTCAAATTTCCCTCACCGTAAAACTGCATTCATGCACCGTCTGTTTTAAACGCGGAGCGAGTCACAATAGTCCGATCTAAGCATGAAGAATAGTCCACAAGGCACCAGCACAACAAACACGTCAGAGTTCAAGTTATGTTCCCCGGATGAGTTGAGCCGGCAGAGCCCCTGTAGCATTACGGAGATGCTAGCAGAACAGAAAGCTAACAGCAGCAGTCACTGGACAGACCTGTGACAATGACTGCAGACAATGTTACCACGCCCTAATGCATATAACTGTAAGGCTTAATATAACTTAAACTAATTATAAATGATATTAAGTCATTAATAAATGGTGATTTGTTTAAAGGTCCCATGTCATAGCCATTTCTACTGATCATAATTCCATTGTTGAGGTCTACTAGAATAGATTTATATTGTGCAATTTTCTAAACTCAAATTGGTTTATCATACAGCATCTCTGTAAAGTATGTGTATTCAACGGCTTGTTGGAGCTCCTGCCCCCCACCCCTCCCTGTGAGCCCACTGTGCTCTGATTGGTCAGCTCGCTCACTCTGTTCTGAGGATTCCACCACCGTTACAGCGGAACCCCAGTGTTTATGTGTTACAATGGCGTTTGTTAGCAACCAGAAAATGACACCAGTAAGTAAAGTCACAGTTTTGCCGCTGAGAGAGTGTGTGTGTGTGAGGAGCTCCACAGATTGGTCAATTTGGACCAATGAGTCCATTTGGGTATGGGCACGTCGCTGTACCCAGGAAGAAAACAATGGAAAAAGAGAAATGTCCAACGGGGCGTTCTGGGGCAGCATAGACAGGTCTTTTCTGTGTTAGAATTGTACTCCCTACAGGGTGTACTTTGAGGGTTTTTGACTCTGCAGACCGTTTACATGCATGAAAACCTTCATAACACACAAGGGGACGGGTAATAACCGGAAAAGCATGACATGGGACCTTTAACACTTTACAATAAAAATTATAAATTAAAAATGGTTGTAACTCATTAATAAGTGAGAATGTGTTTTACACTTTACAAGGCTCCCTTTTGGCAGTTATAAATGTTAGTAACTCATAAATACATGGTCATAAAGAGATGCCAAGAAACATCAAGATGGAAGGGGGGGATTCAACTCGGTAAAAAACATGCTGGCTGATGAAGAAGACGAAGTAAGCTCGGTAGCTTTAATTCTTAATGATTAATAAAGTGTTTACAACCTAATTCATAACCTAATTATAAACCCTTTACAAATCCTTTATACGGGTAGTCTTATTGTAAAGTGGTACCAAAAAGTCTTACTAAGAAGGCAGCCAGTAATAATACAAGTTTTATTTGTCTTTGTTTTTGTGTGTGTGGGGGGGGTCTACCGTGGGCCATGGTTGTTGTACAGTACAGTCTGACCGCTGCAGGAAGGAAGGCAGCCTTTCACTGAAGGAGCTGAACAGTGCAGACAGGGTGTACTGGAGGGGGGGGGGGGGGGGGGGGGAGTGGGGGGTTGTCATGTTGTCCAACAAAGATGACAACTTAGCAATCACTGCCCTGTCCCCCAAGTCCTCCACAGTGTCCAGAGGATTCCCCAGGACAGAGCTGGCCTTCCTTACCAGTCTGTTCAGTGCCTTCCTGTCCGCAGCCGAGATGCTGCTGCCCCAGAAGATGGCCGCCACAGAGTCATAGAAAGTCTGCAGGAGGGCCCCCTGCACCCCAAAAGTTCTCAGTCTCCTGAGCGGACAACAAGAAGCTTTTTATAAATTATGTATAAATCAAAAATGTTTCCATTTCCTTAATCAAGCCTTGTTCCTAACAAACAAACTACACTGTATGATCAATGAATGCTTTGTCTCTGATTTTGCAGTCATCATAGTTGTAATGATTCCTCTCCTACTGACCCCAGGTTCTGCAGATGAACGATGAACCTCCCCAGCTGGGTGGGGGTCTACGGGGGGAGCTGAGCTGCCAGGAGCGGGGGTGGGTCCAGATCACGGTGGACTACTTGTCGGCCACAGATCGGGACAGCGAGGACTCCAGGTTGATGTACATGCTGGCTCGGAGGCCTGGCAGGGGGGAGCTGCAGAGAGACGGGCTGAGCGTGGACAAGTTCTCCCAGCAGGACCTGCTGCAGGGACACGTCTACTACGTCCACACTGGTGAGAGAGCGTCATGGAACAGAACAATTCATCAGGTCACTTTTTTGTGTTATGGTTGTGCCAGTTTCCCCAGATACAGAATAAATTGTTGGCTTGTGTGTCAGGAGGAGAGATTGGACCTGATCCAGTGGTTGACATCATCACCTTCATCATCTCTGATGGGGAGGCTGGAGGAACAGACGGCTGTTGCTACGGAGATGCCCCTCCCCCACCAGTGCCTCTTCATGGTACACTTCCTGTGTACGACCTTAACATCACCATTCTTCCTGTCAACAATGAAGTCCCATCTATCACTCTGGGTAAGATTTGAGTTTGAGGATGTGAGGAACAGTCTTCCGATCTTTTACTTAAAGGTCTCCTATCATGCTATTTTTAGGCAATAGCATAGGTCTCAGATATATAAAATATATATATAAAATATGTTTATGAAGTGTTTTACTCAAAATACCAAACAGATCACCCATTATAGCCATGCCTCATATCCCTCCATTTCACTTCTTGTTTCAAAAGTGCTGATTTGGGGTATACATGAGAGTAACACATGCGTCACTTCCGGGCAAAAAGTATGGCTTCGCCCACTTTTTGGGGAAAACAAAGCTGTCATTTGAATGGCAGTCAATACAAATTCTGAAGTTTTTGCCAATCCGATCAGAAATCAGAAAGAAAACCGTGGCTTGATATATGGTTAAATATAGCAGTAGGCGATCAATGTCCATAGATGAGAGTAACATCTACGTCACTTTACGGCCCCGCCCACTTTTGGGGGAAAGCATCGCTGTCATTTGAATGGCGATCAAGCCTGAAGCCACAGAGCTCTTCTTTTACTGTCCTTTTTTCTTAGAGGAAATACAGAAACACTGAACTCTGGATTTGTTTTAATGTTTGAGGTGCAATAAACGACACAGCAGCTTTTTGGCATGATAAAACGATTATTTTCCGCCCTGCTCATGAGATTAACAGCTGGCGAAATTACAGCCTCACCTACTGATTTTTATTTAATCAATCAATCAATCAATCAATCAATGTTTATTTATATAGCCCAATATCACAAATGTTACATTTGTCTCAGTGGACTTCACAGTTTGTACAGAATATCAGTATGACAATACGACAACCTCTGTCCTTAGACCCTCACATCGTACAAGGAAAAACTTCCAGAGAAAACCCACAGTTTAAAGGGAAAAATGGGAGAAACCTCAGGGAGAGCAACAGAGGAGGGATCCCTCTCCCAGGACGGACAGACGTGCAATAGATGCCGTGTGTAAATTGAAAAGATAATACATTTGCAACATAGGTAGTCCAAATGTTTGGAAATGCATGTGTGTATAATAGGAAGATGAATCCACGACGATATCCATCCAGGACTTATGATCCAGGACCACAGCCACAACTCAAGATCCAGGACTCGCGATCCATGACACAGGACCGCAGGATCATCCATGACTCCGGATCCCGGCGTATATAGACACCAAAAAGAAAGAAAATTGGGGAAGCTGGGTTAATCGGAGCATGAGAGTACACAGGTATAGACAGAGAGAAGGAAGAAGTAAGATGTCCCCCGACAAACTAAGCCTATATCAGCAAAACTAGGGGCTGAATCTAATCGAACCTAACTATAAGCTTTATCAAAAAGGAAGGTCTTAAGCGCACTCTTAAAAACGGATAGGGTGTCTGCCGCCCGAACACAAACTGGAAGCTGATTCCACAAAAGTGGAGCTTGATAAGAAAAGGCTCTGGCTCCCATTGTACTTTTAGAGACTCTATCAACCAACAACCCTGCATTATTGGAACGCAATGCACTAGTAGGACAGTAGGGTATAATGAGTTCTTTAAGGTAAGATGGCGCCTGCCCATTAAGGGCTTTGTAGGCCAGAAGAAGAATTTTAAATTCTATCCTATGTTCTATAGGGAGCCAGTGTAAGGCAGCCAGAACAGGAGTAATGTGGTCCCTTTTCCTAACTCTGGTTAGTACACGAGCTGCAGCATTTTGAATCAGCTGAAGCGACTTGACTGACTTCTTGGTACACCCTGATAATAAGGAGTTACAATAATCCAGCCTTGAAGTAACAAATGCATGGACTAGTTTCTCTGCATCGTTTTGAGGCAAGATATGCCTGATTTTTGCAATGTTACGTAGATGGAAGTAGGCGGTCCTTGAAATTGATTTTATGTGGGTGTTAAAGGATAAATCCTGATCAAATATAACACCAAGATTCCTTACAGTCTCACTGGAGGCCAAATTAATGCCATCCATAGTTAATATATCTTTAGATAATTTGTTTCGTAGATTCTTCGGGCCAAGTACAATAACTTCAGTTTTGGTCGTGTTTAACATCAAAAAATGTAAGGTCATCCACGTTTTTAAGTCCTTGAGGCAGTCTTGAATTTTATTTAGATGATTAATTTCATCAGGCTTGATTGATAAATATAGTTGAGTATCATCCGCATAACAATGAAAGTTTACAGAATGATTCCTTATAATATTGCCTAACGGAAGCATATATAGTGTGAACAAAATAGGTCCAAGCACTGATTCCTGTGGCACTCCATGGCTAACTTTGTTTTGCATGGAATATTCATCGTTGACACGTACAAACTGAGAGCGTTCAGATAGATAGGACCTAAACCAGCCTAAAGCAGTTCCCTGTATGCCAACTAAGTGCTCTAGTCTTTGCAATAGGATATCATGGTCGATAGTATCAAATGCAGCACTAAGATCGAGCAAGACAAGAATAGAGACAAGTCCCTTGTCTGAGGCTATTAGAATGTCATTTGTGACTTTAAAAAGTTAAAAAGTTACTAAGAAATGGTCGGATAAAGCAGGATTATGCGGTTCGACTAACAGTTGCTCAATTTCAATACCATAAGTCAGAACAAGGTCGAAAGTGTGATTATAGCAGTGGGTTGGTTTATTTACACTCTGACAGAAACCAACAGAATCTAATATAGAGTTAAATGCAACAGTAAGGCTATTTTTATCATCGTCAACATGAATATTAAAGTCACCTACGATAATTACTTTATCTGTTTTAAGTACCAAAGTTGATAAAAACTCAGAGAATTCTGATAAGAATACTGAATAAGGACCTGGTGCACGGTACACTGTAACAAATAAGATTGGCTGCAAAGTTTTCCAGGTCGGATGCGTAAGACTAAAAACGAGGCTTTCAAAGGAGGTATAATTAAATGTTTGTTTAATATTGATTAGTAAACTTGAGTCAAAGATTGCTGCGACTCCACCTCCTCGGCCCGTGCCTCGGGCAATATGAGTATTGATATGGCTGGGTGGGGTGGCCTCATTTATGCTGACATATTCTTCATATCTCAACCAAGTTTCAGTGAGACAGCATATATCAATATTATAATCTGATATTAAATCATTTACCAATATTGCTTTAGATGCTAGAGATCTTATGTTTAAGAGACCACATTTAATCTTCCTGTTTTGTTGCACTGTAGTAGTTGTTACATTTACTTTTATTAGGTTATTATGTATGACACCTCTATTAGGTTTTACCTTAAATTGTCCTTGGGCAGACACACACACCGTTAATATTGGGTATTTTATCGGGTTCGGGATTCCTATGGATGACTGCCTAGGAGAGAGTGCAGAGAAGCGTGTAAGACTGCGACTCTGCCTCCTGGTCTCAACTCCAGTTTGTCATGGATTAAGTCCACAAAGCCCTGAAATGTTTGCCGAAATGAGATTTGCACCTTCCAAAGTAGGTTGAATGCCGTCTCTCTTAATCAGACCAGGTTTTCCCAGAAGGCTGTCCAATTATTTACAAAGCCCACATTGTTTGCTGGGCACCACCAAGACAACCAGCGCTGAAATGATGACATGCGGCTATACATGTCATCATTGATCAGATTGGGGAGGGGACCAGAGAAGATTTCGGTGTCCGACATTGTTTTAGCATAACTACACACTGACGCCACATTAAGTTTGGTGCATTCTGATTGGCGTAAACGAACATCATTACCACCGACGTGAATAACAATCCTACTGTATTTACGTTTATTTTTAGCCAGCAGTTTAAGATGCGCCTCAACGTCGCCCGCTCTGGCCCCCGGAATGCATGTGACTGTGGAGGCTTCGGTCTCTAAATTCACGTGTCTCATAATAGAGCTACCAATAACCAGAGTTGGCTTCTCAGCGGGTGTCTCGCTGAGTGGGGAATATCTGTTAGATACGTGAACGGGTTGGTGGGGACCTGCGGGTTTCGCGTTATGCCCCTTCTGAACAGTAACCCAATCTCCCTGCTGCTCGGGAGTTGCCGGCGGACGGCTAAGAGGAGATACCTTTTGCCGGTCCGCACCGGCTAACATGGGCTTTACTGTAGCTGAGTTATTTTCTAAGATGCGGAGCCGGTCTTCTATGGCTATGATTCCCGCCTCCAACCTAACAACTATACTACATTTGTCACATGTATTGGTACCAGTAAAGGAGGTAGGGAAGTAACCAAACATGAGACAGTTAGAGCAGGAAATAGCACCCGAGGGTGGGGAAAGAGCCATGGCTAGCTATCAAGCTAAAGTAGCTACCGTTAGCAAACCCGAAAAGAGTGTAGGCAACTGTGGAGCTACAGTCGCTAAGAGAAGGAGAGTTGTGAGTGCTTAAGCTGTAGTAATGTGTGATTACAACGTCAGGCAGTTGCCGTGATCAAGAGTTTTAAAACGATCAATTAAGTTAAGATAATAAGCTATCAGCAACAGAACAGGCACACGGGATACCCGGAGATGACAACAACAACCGGAAGTTACAACATGCTTACCGCAATAGTGGTCCGTGTAGAAACAATGGCAAGTGGAGGGGAGTCTGAGAGCCTGTTGGTAGTGCTTCCTGTTGTTATCGAGCCCGATTGTTGATTTTGAATGATTTAATTTAATTGTTTGCCTTACTGGCCATCGCAATCGGGCTCTTTGAAGATCCAAACATCCACGGTTTTCAAAAATGTTTGATCGGATTGGCAAAAACTTCAGAATTTGTATTGACCGCCATTCGAATGACAGCGTTTTTTTCCCCAAAAAGTGGGCGGGGACGTAATTTTTGCCCGGAAGTAACGTAGGTGTTACTATCATCTATAAAGCTTTTTAAAAAACAAAAAAGGAATACAAAATAAAAAAGGAGGGGGCTGAGCTCATGCGAGAGATGCTACCGGCAGATACTGCGGTGATGAAACGCCATATCATGGATTATCAAAGATTATTTCTGAAACAGTATGGAGCTCAAAGGCTTTCTCTCTAGTCACAAGGTGAGTTCCTTTTTATTTCCTGCTTCTTCAAACTCATGCTCTGTGCCGTACAGGTTAGCTCTGAGTGTTAGCGATGCACCGACCATATTACGTCAAAAACAGTAGGGCATTGTTTCTGATAGCAACGTTTCTGATAGGGCCGTGGGTGTAAAGCCAGCCTACATTTCCGATATTACGTCATATCGGACGCAAATCTGGATCAGCTCCGTTGTAGCCCCGTTTTTAGAGATTTGGGTAGGAGTGTAGGAGAGAGGGTTTTATTTGCTGACGCTGCGTGAGTTCTCCGACACACAGGGGACAAATATTTATGTATAAAAGACATCAAACATGTCCTTTTGCATGATAGGTCCCCTTTAAGTAACAGTACTATTACCATACTGTTAGTAAGTGCAAATCTTTGAGTTATGTAATTATAATCAGGAAAATTTAGTTTACATATTACCACTATAAAAGGTACCAAGTGACTCTTATTATATTCTATTATATCAAAAGACATAAATAATAATAATGCCACTTTCTTTTGCTGTTAAATTTGGTTGATGTTGGGCTTATTTTAAACTATTAAGAACAAACTATTTCCATTATGGATCAATCTGAGGTTTGTTAAAATAGTGAGAAATAACACACAATTACCAAGAGCCCAAAGAGACATCTTCTACTAACTTATTATGTACTTATTACATATTATTATTATGTACTTCTACTAACATTAGTAACGTTACATAATCAATTTGAAAAGGAAAAGCGGTAAACTGTAACATTATGGAAGCTGAAACCATGAAATTATTTAAATGTAAAATTCATTATGAATTCAAACCATCAAAATAAGTTTCAGCTATTTGTATACACTGTTGTGTAGTTTAATAACTGTTGAGATGTTTTTTGTATAACATCTTTTTTTTGTCAAGTAACTAAAGCGTACAGATGTAGCGATTCATTTCAGACAGTTTGAAACGCGAGGGCTGCGATTGGTACGTGATCTGCCCTCGCTCAAGGGAAAACCTCCAGCTTGACTTGAGACCGCCCCCGTGATAGATAAATGTAATTATAATGAAGCCAGCTGCAATGGATCATTGATCCACCAGGGGGTGCAGTGGGGTTCCACACTGGAGCTCATGTGAAATAAAGTCAGATACAGTACAGTACAGCGGAACTTTGTTAAGATCCATATGTCACGGATATCATACTCTGTGCTAAATAAGAAACATGTAATCATTTACAAAACATCACCATGTTGTTATTTAAGAAAATAATGTTGTTTGTCGAAAAAAACGAACGGGAGGAAATGCCCGGCTCTCGATTTTTAATCATAATTTAATCATCATCTTCACCAAGATCATTTATGTTTATGTTCGCCGAATTTACATGAAATCACTGAAACATATGAATATACTGTATTCAACTTCATTAAAACGTTATTAACGTGCCTAAACTCAGTAATTCACTAAAAATATTTATATTTTAATGGAGCCTTGTCAGCAGATCAGGATCCCAAAGCGTAGCTGAGGGATCCTGATCTGGATGACGGGTGTTATTTTCCCCCATAAGGAACAAGTCGCTGCAAATTATCCCGCTTATTACATGGCCACACTCTCAACAAAGTAACGACATGACTCCCAATATTAATTTAAATGCTTTTATGGATTTAGAAAATGTTTTTATTGATTTAAAAAATAGTTGTATTGATTTAAATTGACATGCATCCGCTAAGAAAAATAGTCCGTTGTTACCGTTTTTTAAACAGTGTGAATGAAACGGCAGCTCTCTCCCCCCTCCCCACCTGATCTTTCTTCTCCAGCAGCTAAATTAACTGTAGGTTACTCTGAGTGACCATAGACTGTATGTGACAAGCTTACAGTTAGTGACGTAACAACACCATACAAGCTGGTGGGTTGAAAGCAATACAGGAGGTAAAAATAACTACAATAATTGTGATTTATTTATTGTGGATTTTATGTTTTTAGGTATAAAATGTTATGTAATTCAGGCTTATAGTTCATCCTTCTCTAAAAGCCTTCAACAATGACAATATTCATAGTAATTTAGTAAATCCTTCGAACACACATTGTAAAAAATAGTCTACTGTAAGTTAAGAAATCATTCCAATATGTACATCTTCTGATGTAACAACAATAACATTATAAATTGTAACATAGCTGAACATGGTATTGCACATTTAGCTTTGAGTGTTACTGACCTGAGTTGTTTTTATTACAGGAATTAAGGTGACTGAGGCTTTGGGATGCAAACTCATCTGTATGAAAAATGTGACAAGGATCCGAGCCCCCGTCTCCCCCACCCCACTGAATATCAGCTTTAAAATGAGGAATAACAGAGGATTTTAGCAGTCAGAACAACTAAAGCAGCAGTGTTAATAATAACAGAAATGTCAAAGAGTCACATCTAATAGAAATATATAAAAGCATTTATTTTAATTGTGTAGCAGTCAGTTTATAATTTTGGCAGCACTGTTGAGCATTTTGAAAATGTATTTTCATGCCTCTGTGTAAGGCTTAAGTCTTTTTATCTTTATAGCCACATGGTGTAAAGTAACTAAGTTCATAAACTCAACAAGTACTATACTTGGGCACCATTTTGAGATACTTGTACTTTATTTAATATTCCAGCGGCATAGTAAAAAATACGAAACCAATTGTTCAAATTGTTCTAAACGCACCAAAATTGGCACACATGTAGATTAATATATTCTGAACATTTTTGGATATGGAGGCATTCCAGATTAGCCCTGTGGAAGATATGGCGGCCATTTTGAAAAATGGCCGCCATATCTTTATCATATCCATTAGCGTCATTACATAGACTTCATTATGTCTCGTTAGTATGGTGCTAGATGGGCCAAAATTCATTTTTTTTACATCAGAATTAACATCAATAAGTGTTTAACAGATATTTAGATAAATCTTCTCAAAAATGGCCCCCAAACTGGCCGCCATTTTGTGGAAAAAGTGGAAATTTGATGAAGATTTCAACATTCGATGACATAATACCTCTAATAACCAGTACCTGATTTCAGGAACACACTTTAATTGCTCAAGTTGCTTTTTTAGTTCAAATTGCTGGCAAAATTGCAATGGAATGGTAGTCAAAATAATACACAGAGTACGGGGAGTTTACAGTATGGTCAGATTGTAGTTATATAGTCGACCAAAAGCCCAGTCTCTAGGCACAGTACTTACAGTTATACATTTATGGATAGATCTAATATAAATGAACAAATCTAAGTGGATTCAAGAAGAGGACACAATAAACAGTTGCCAATACAATAACTTTTAGTATTGTGTAATCCTGCAGTACATACATGTAATACAATAACGTAGCTTTTGCCACACTATAACTAGTAGCGTCCATCCTGTTAATTATGAATCTGAGCTTTTCAAATCTGGTCACCAGGATTATGAATGTCTACAGATCATAATGTTAGCTAGCAAGTTATCTGTCCTAATCTACTGGCATTCGCCTTCACAGAAACACAGACCGGTGCATTGCAGTGAAGCCTTCTTGTGCTTGCAGCGGTTTCTGCAGCCTTTCTTGCATCCGCAAGACACCAGCTCATAGCAGGTCTTGGATGCCTCAGGGAGTGTGGTCCAGAGTGGTGTGTAGGGCCCATCATCACTCAGATGCCAGCCCCAGTCTGTTGGTGGAGGGAGCACGGGCTCTGGTACCAATGCCTGGCCCCAGACATGACCACCCTGAAGGGCAGATCTCTTCACATGTGCTGCTCCAGAGCAGCGTAGGTTGGCGGGATGTTCTGAACAGAGCTCTTCTTTGCAAAGAGCTTCTTTCTCACCTTGTTGACTTCCTTGCATTTGCTTGTGCGGTCATACAGGAGTATTACAAACCTCTCGATGGCATGCATTGTGTCCTCTTGGAGGCTTGTGGGTGCATTTGCCAGACTCAGCAGGGCATCAGTGAGTTCTGGCAGCGAGTTCCATGTTGCCCAGGCAGATTTCTTCCCATGTCCGACGAAGGCTGACGCAGTATCACACCCTGTGATGGCATGAAACATTGGAAGAGCACATGTCTTCTCTGGATCAAGGGAGGAAGCTATTTCATGGGCTGCAATGTAGCAGTAGTTCTTGCCTGTCCCAAAGGCTACCCAGAGTTCGTCTCCAGCTGGTAGTTTCTGGACTACCATCACTGCTAGGACCACGACGTCAGTGTCTACGGTTCGAACCTGTATCTGGTGGTGGCCATGTTGTGCAGCATGTGCTACATGTAGCATCATGCGAGTGTCTGCCTCTTCTTGGTTGCATGGTGCGAGTGAGTTGACGTCCTCTTGCTGTGGAACACAGATCACCTGCTCCCCATCAGTGACCACCAGTTCCTTGCCTTCTTCTTGAAAGGACTCTGCAAGCATGGTGGAGAGGTAGCTGAAGAGCTCCACTTTGTTGCTATCAACTCGCAGGAAACTTTGCCAATTTCCTGGTATGACTGCCGAGTCGACAACACGCCTACGTACTCCCTTTCCACGCTGTTCTCTGGTTGATGCCTTCAGGGAATCTGCTCTGTAGCTGTCCCACACAAGGTCAAGACGTGATACATGTTGGAGCTGTCGTACAACGTATGGGATGAACACTTGCTGTGCATATTCCTCGAACGTCTTGGCAGTACCCGGCTTCAGCATCTGTACGATTACCGCTTTGAATGGCTTTGGTTCTTGATGCTGGGGCCATCCAGCACCATATTTATCATTGCAACTAGTACGTTTGGCACAGAGTCCTCCTGACAACCGCCTTGGAATGATCCACTGAATCGGTCAGTGTCTTCAAACATATATCGACGAACTATCTGTGCAGCACGCGCAAGGTGAACTGCCTCAGTGTCACAGTCTTGCTCGCAGGCTTTGCCTAGCGCTTCACCAATGTCTTCATCAAACGCTAGTAGAACATCTCGGCCTTTACTCTGGGCTCTCAGGCCTGGTAACTGGGCTAGCAGGCGCTCTTTCAGCCTTGTGCTATTAACTTTCTTGCACAAAGCAACCCCGAGCTGTTCCATTCTTGTCGTGTATAGCTTTGGAAGATCTGCGAGTCTGAAGACTGGGGCGATGCCCTCTTCTAGGTGGGTTTCCTCGATATACAGGACCAGTTCAGCCAGTACGATTCTTGACATCACACCTTCATGGTCAGTTTTCTGCTCGGCTTCTACAGTGGTCTTTGCACGATAGTAAAGAGCCAACAAACACTTGGAATGGTACTTGGCCTCCAGAGCCACCATATCACCCATGCTGAGCCTGGCCAGGAGTTCATTGTCCCCAACTTGCGCTGCACACTTCCGTACGCGTGTGTCAACCTGGAAGGTTAATACTTCATGTAGGGTCTCTGTGCCAGACTCTCCACAGAAAAAGCAGGAGGCGTCACTGGTAGTGGCTTCTGAAGAAAGTGATCTGGTGCGCTTGCCTGGGACATCGTCACTCCTACCAACTGCTGAGCTGCTTGCGATGGGTCTCTTCTCTGCTCTTCGTAGCATTGTGTTATTGTATTGGAGCATACATGTTTTATGCCACTTGGCCTGGTGGGCAACCATTGTCGCCTCAACACCTTGTCCTTCATCTAGTCTCTGTAACTGAACAGTTCTTGGCAGTTTTCCTAGTTCATCAAACTTGACCAAGTTTGCAGCCATTGTCGTGTATCCACTCCCAGGGTCTCGGCGTTTAGACAGTACTGGGCAGACAAGTGACTCTGTTGTCTCCTCTTGACATACAAGACACAGCTTCCAGTTTGTCTCAGGAAGTGTTGTGGGAGTACGTTGCTCAAAAGTATCGACCAGTTGGAACTTCTTTGCCATGGCTGCAGTTCTGACAACGCGTCTCTGATGTCAGGTGGTGCTGCTGCTGCTGCTGCTGCTGTAATCCACCACCAGTTGAATGGCCATCAAAGCCTCACCTGCAAAGACACACAACACCACTGTAACCACTACCACAACCTACTACTACAAGTACCATGACTACCAACACTATACTATTACTGCAGCCGCCGTCACTGCCACCACTGCTGCCGCTGCAAAATTCATTTTTCTTGTAAAATGGTAGCCATTTTGTCAAAATGGCTATCATCAATATTTGGTAAGCACACAAGTATGTGTAATTGTACAATACTTATCACCTCTAGCACACTTATCACCTCTTATCTAGCATCCACAAAAAGACAAATTATGGTACATATTCAATGACGCTAATGGTAAATAGCGGCCATTTTAAATGGCCAAATCTGCTACTGGGAGAATCTTGAATGCCTCCATATCCAAAATTGTTCAGAATGTATTAATCTACATGTGTGCCAATTTTGGTGCTTTTAGAACAATTTGAACAATTGGTCTGCTATGCCGCTGGACTATAAGTATTTCAATGTTTTGCTACTTTGTTCTTCTACTCCACTACAGTTCAGAGGTACATGGTGTACTTCTACTCCCCTACATGTATTTAATACCTTTAGTTACTTTACAGATGTGGATGAATGATGGGAAATATAATCAAGTGTTAAATCAGACTTTGGTTCCACCTGGAGTAAATCCACAAGCTACCCTGCAGTATACAAAGTCATTCAGACTAGCTGCACCTTTACCAGCTTTGAGAACACTTTCATGATCAATCATTATAAAACATATATGTTATTCTGAAATGGACCAATCTGCACAATGACTACTTTTACTGTCGCTACTTTAACTATATTTTGATGATAATACTTTTTTACTTTTACTTGAGGAGCATTTTGAATGCAGGACTTTTACTGTAACAGAGTATTCCTACACTCTGGGACTATTACTTTTACTCAACTACAAGATCTGAGTACTTCTACTTTTACTCAAGTACAAGACCTGAGTGCTTCTACTTTTACTCAAGTACAATATATATATATATATATATATATATATATATATATATATATATATATATATACCACCTCTGTTTATAGCCTATGAAAAAAACCATTAGAAATAGAAGGCTAAAGATAACGTTAGCAGATAGTGACAATGTATGCTAGCTAGCTAGCTCAACGATTCCTTAAATAATATTGCCACAGAAAAACTTTTCAGTTCACATCACGCTCTGCCGCTCCGCTCTGAACACCTGAACGGCCCGTTCTAACAGCTGTTCACCAGCGTTAACTGCTGAAGCTAGACCATCATCTCGGAGCAGCAGAGCCTTATAATACATCCATGAGAGCAGAGCCGACAGGCAGGAAGACTCGAGCACACAGCTCGCACTTCATTAGAATATATAAAAAAATAACACCATGCGTGCTGCTCACGGCCGCAGATTACTCCGGGTCCCAGACCCCCCCATACCCCAAAAATATTTTTATTGCAGAACTACATGAATCACACAAACGACCTATTTTGGATTCAAAACGGCAAATTTCGCCGAAAGGTGACAAGTTTGCATCACTGAATATAGACAGAGCACAACTGAAACATAACATCTGAAACGATGTAACAAAACTTTGTGGGGATGCAGCTAGGGATGTGAGGAGTGAGGCACACGGCTTAGAACGGGCATGTCGCCTGGCAGGACAGGAGAGTGTGTGCACCAGTCTGCCTTGATCTATGAATTCATGTCCGTGACACTTACTGCTGCCCACAGCTGTTTTATAGAAGGAAAACCTCCTTCACTTCATGAAAGTGTTTTAACCAGACACACCTCTACACACACACACACACACACACACACACACACACACACACACACACACACACACACACACACACACACACACACACACACACACACACACACACACACACACACACACACACACACACACACACACACACACACAATTGACATGAAATCACTGACAAATATGAATATACTGTATTCAACTTCATTAAAACGTTATTAACGTGCCTACACTCAGTAATTCACTAAAAATAGTTATATTTTAATGGAGCCTCGTCGGCAGATCAGGATCCCAAAGCGTAGCGGAGGGATCTTTATCTTGAAAAATAGTCCGTTGTTCCCGTTTTTTAAACAGTCTGAATGAAACGGCAGCACTCAGCTGTGTATTTACACAACTAATGGCTCATCAACCACAGCTCTCTCCCCCCCTCCCCCCTGATCTTTCTTTTCCAGCAGCTAAATTAACTGTAGGTTACTCTGAGTTACAAGCTTACAGTTAGACACAACACTGTCATTGCAAGTGACCCTCAGTTAGTTGACTTTTATGTTCAACTGCTAAATAAAAAAAGGGCTTCTACTGTACCTAATTACCTTAACACTAGAACCGCCAGAGGCTTTTGTATAGGCCTACCTAAACCCGTC
The DNA here is from genome assembly GCF_949606895.1 of Notothenia rossii. Classification (NCBI taxonomy): domain Eukaryota; kingdom Metazoa; phylum Chordata; class Actinopteri; order Perciformes; family Nototheniidae; genus Notothenia; species Notothenia rossii. The sequence continues at coordinate 52,604,427 of NC_136912.1, read as the reverse complement.
AAATCCCGCTATTAGAATGCAATTTTTAACAACATAGGGTGCTACATAACACACTTTCAGGAAAAGTCACGGACTGGGAGACTTTAATATTTTATTGAAAAAAAGTTACATTGCACACACACAACACACATCACACAAATTGACCCGATTGGCGGATCTAGTGTTAAATAAACTCACTAATTTATGAAACCAGTTCAATACGCATTACTCTTATTCTTATCATTCTTTATGAGCGCAGAAATAGTCTTAAAATCAGATCTGTTTTTTAAATGATATCTGACGGCAGGCAGTTAGCTCTGATCACCTATGATAAATGCGCCACACCTAATCGCTGGCAGTTCAGCCACAGAGCTCCCTCTATACAAATCAAGCTGTAGACGGTGTGAAAGCACCTATTGTTTTAAATAATGGTCGGAATGTGACCTGTGAGCCTTCTGAATTACCGTAGGACAGCACACTCTAAACTAAAAGGTTCAATCAATAAAGTAACATCTTATCTTATCTTAATAATATCTTCATATTCATAATAATAATAAATCATACAGTATGTGTCCGAAAGGGAGCAGGAGGAAGCAAACACAAAAATATACAAAAAATATACTGCATATTAAAGCAAACGATTGTAAAGGTAAAAGTATGAGCATAACAAATAAAGAAGTGTAATGTAAACATTTACATTATTATTATGATTATTTAATACATAAAGACTATATATTTTTGAATTACAAGATTAGATATACTTTAGTTGATCTAAAATATTGATGTGTTCAAATGCTTTTCAAAACACAACTGCAAGTCCATGAAACTTGTCTTTCTGTATTTGTGAATGAAGCGCCATCTCCTGGTTAAAACCTGAAATTGAAAATCTGGCAACGCCCTCTTGGAAAATAGTGGGAGGGCTTAACATTCCTCTATACTGGTTTTAAGCAGGTCGTAGGCAGGAAGCTGTAAACTGGAGTCTGAAATTAAGTGCTACATCTGTGTGTAGCATAAGGAGAAAAGTACCACAGATCTAAGACGAGTAATGATTTTTTGTTGCATTGAACCACTGCCCTATTTTAACTAGATTAATTATACCATTATGAGTTATTGTTATAAACTGCTTTATCCTGACAAAAGATGTGATCAAATAATATCAAATATTTGTATGTCTTTCCCATCATAGTCAAATTCTTTGGCCCAAAATTATTGCAAAACAGGTATTCATTTGCATTTGTGTTTCCCTTCCGTCCAGTCAGCAACAATTGCAAAATGAGTTGCAATAGTATGTAAGACAAGTATTTAGACCACATTTAAATTGAACTATTCGAAAAACCCTAAAAGCTAAACAACTAAAACACTTTGGACAACCCTTAAAGTAGTTGTTATGTTGTTCCATAACGCGAACATCCAGTCTTTTATGTCGACTTTTCATTCAAAGTTAAAATACTGATACATAATATCTGCAAAACAACCATTCTCAACCATTTTTCATTGATTCTACATAATTATACCTCCTTATTCCTACCTCCATAGGGAAGCATATTTCTAGAAACTTCCTGAAACTTGGAGCTAATGTATCTCAATTATTAATTAAACAATTTTTTCCCAAAATACTTTTGTCAGCACGTGTGTTTTTCCTTGTCCAGAGTCTAATCGTCTGCAGATTGCGTGTGCGTGTGTGTGTGTGTGTGTGTGTGTGTGTGTGTGTGTGTGTGTGTGTGTGTGTGTGTGTGTGTGTGTGTGTGTGTGTGTGTGTGTGTGTGTGTGTGTGTGTGTGTGTGTGTGTGTGTGTGTGTGTGTGTGTGTGTGTGTGTGTGTGTGTGTGTGTGTGTGTGTGTGTGTGTGTGTGTGTGTGTGTGTTGTTCCCAGGAGAGAGTGAACCTTCTCAGAACAAAAGCAGAAAGAGGCTCATCCCTCGGTGACAATGTCTACGAGCCTTTCGCTAGCCGGATTACTGAGGCAATACCAGCACCAGGATAATTCTCTAATCCTAGAATATTTACCCATTAATTCACACCATCACCACCCAGCAGTGTAGGGTGTGTATGGGGGTGGGGGTGGTTAGGTGGTGGTGTGTATGTGGTGTTTCTTGGTTTAATTTATTAGCAGTGAATAAAGACGCTGAGTTCTTACTCATTAGCAAGGCGGAACACGAGGAAACCAGCTTTACCTTGTTTTATATCTTAGCAAGATCCAGGACTGTTTATCATTGTGCTAACACATATTTCCACAATCGATACATACACATATACAATTATTACATAAACCGGGATTATTGGCAGCATGGACGAAGGTCCAAAGGAATTTTTTTATCCCAAAAATAATAATAACAATGTAATACTTACAATAAGTGAATCTTAAAGAATGTTAAAGGACAATACTGATACTCTACTTTATTCTGCCATTATCTGCATCTCTTCTTGGCTTTTGCTATCAGCAAATGTACTAACTATTTGCGTGTCTTTAAAGTTTTTCTTCAGTTTTTTGTGAAAATAAGCAATAAAATATGGTGGATTTATGTCACTGTTGTGTGGTGCAGGTGCGTCCATGTTGATGGTGGATGAGGGCTCTTCTTCCTGTCTTTGTGGGGGGTTCCTGGCAGCCTCAGACCCTGACAGCCCCCCCGATCAGCTGACCTTTCACCTGGAGACTCCTCCCCTGCACGGCTACCTGGAAAACACCCTGCCGACGCTAGGCTCCGAGAAGAGCAACGTAGGAGTCCCAGTTGGTGAGTGTGTGTGTGTGTGTGTGTGTGTGTGTGTGTGTGTGTGTGTCTGTGTGTGTGTGTGTGTGTGTGTGTGTGTGTGTGTGTGTGTGTGTGTGTGTGTGTGTGTGTGTGTGTGTGTGTGTGTGTGTGTGTGTGTGTGTGTGTGTGTGTGTGTGTGTGTGTGTGTCTGTGTGTGTGCGTGTGCTTGTGCGTATGAGGGGCCATACAAGCCGTAATTCATACTGGTCCTCTCACGCACATACTGTACATTCTCCTTTCACATACATATATTTTCACTCTTACACACATATATTCTCCTTTTACATACATATATTTTCACTCTTACACACATACATTCTCCTTTTACATACATATATGTTCACTCTTACACACGTACATTCTCCTTTTACATTCATACATATTCACTCTCACACACGTAAATTCTCCTTTTACATAGATACATTTTCAATCTTACACGTATATATTTACACTCACACATTCATATATTCTGCTCTCATATTATCATATTTCAATGCACAGATTCATACATTGTCACTCACACATTTATAAGTTTTTCACTCACACATTTTTACATTTTGTTCTCATATTCATATATTTTAATGCTCATGTTTATACGAAATGCAAAACTTGCGGAAGTGATTTCAAAACAAAAGCACTCGTTTGCCTGGAACGTTGAAAATATTATAAACAAGGGGAAACTATACTGAACAAAAATATAAACGCAACACTTTTGTTTTTGCTCCCATTTTTCATGAGATGAACTCAAAGATCTAAAACATTTTCTACATACACAAAATAACAATTTCTCTCAAATATTGTTCATAAATCTGAAAAGATCTGTGATAGTGAGCACTTCTCCTTTGCCGAGAAAATCCATCCCACCTCACAGGTGTGGCATATCAAGATGCTGATTAGACAGCATGATTATTTCACAGGTGTGCCTTCGGGTGGCCACAATAAAAGGCCACCCTTAAACATGCATTTTTGCTTTATTGGGGGGGTCTGGGGGGGTCCGAAAACCAGTCAGTATCTGGTGTGAGGGTTAGGATTAGGGTTAGGGTTAGGGTTAGGGTTAGGGTTAGGGTAATGTTGTGAATCGAGTGGCCTGTGTTCGTCGTCCATAACATACTCCTGCCCATACCATAACCCTACCACCACCATGGGCCACTCGATACACAACATTACCCTAACCCTAACCCTAATCCTAACCCTCACAACAGATACTGACTGGTTTTAGGACCCCCCCAGACCCCCCCAATAAAGCAAAAATGCATGTTTAAGGGTGGCCTTTTATTGTGGCAACCCTAAGGCACACCTGTGAAATAATCATGCTGTCTAATCAGCATCTTGATATGCCACACCTGTGAGGTGGGATGGATTTTCTCGCCAAAGGAGAAGTGCTCACTATCAAAGATCTTTTCAGATTTATGAACAATATTTGAGAGAAATGGTTATTTTGTGTATGTAGAAAATGTTTTAGATCTTTGAGTTCATCTCATGAAAAATGGGAGCAAAAACAAAAGTGTTGCGTTTATATTTTTGTTCAGTGTAGATGAATTTAGCGATCACAACGAAAACGGCCAAGACACACATTGAGCCCAGAAAATTCATGTTATTAAGTCTATGTCTAAAATGGACAACATTGTTAGGAGATTTAAACTATACAGCGATTCTGCACTGCGGTCACTCAGCCGTCTCTCCACTTTGTTTTTTTAAATCAGCTGCTCTTCATTTTTTTTTTTTAATATTTTTTACCGCAAGTTCTTAATAAAACTGACACTTCTGGACTCGGTATTAGTTTAAAATTAAAAAAATTGTGAAAAACTTATAAATGTGTGAGTGACAATGTAAGAATGTGTGCATTGAAATATGATAATATGAGAGCAGAATGTATGAATGTGTGAGTGTAAATATATACGTGTGTGAGAGTGAAAATATATGTATGTAAAAAGAGAATGTATGTGCGTGAGAGGACCAGTATGAATTACGGTCTGTACGGCCTCTCATACGTATGTGTTGAGCGTTTAACCGACCTTAACCTGGCGTATTTATTTGTTTTTCGTAGAATCCTTCAGTCTTGTCCACCTGACCATGGGTTTAATCAACTACGTCCAATCAGAAAGCAAAGGGGCGGAGCCAACTATCGACCAGCTGTCCATCAGTGTAAGTGATGGGTTGCACCGCTCCGCCCCCGTCCCCTTTTACATCATCATCAGTCCAACCAATGATGAAACGCCTTCCCTTCTGCTCGCCAACTTCACGGTACGTGCACCTCAAGACTAACTTTTCTTACTTTGTTTCTTTTAAGACAAATGTTTACCTTAACTTTATCTAACCTTATTAGTTTAGTAACGTCAGCCAATACTCTGCTAATGTCTATAGCAAGCTAATGTTGCTAAAATGTTTACATTAAGCTTTTTGATTTTATTTTCCTGCACTAACGTTAACTTCTTTGCTTACGTTTACAAACATATAAGTTAGGTTAAGGGTAAGTATGAGTATTGTTGACATTGGTTGAAATAGTGTAGGCCACAAACCTAATACTGGCAAGGAAACATTATTTGCATAGAAGCACGATAAACGCACATGAGTTTTTCAAAATGGGTCGTCTGATGGAGGTCGGCCTGTATCTGAAACATGTTTTCCTCAATCCAGCCTCATGGGGCGCTCTGTGGAGTTATCCCCATTCTTCATCTCCTGCAGGTGAACGAGGGCGGGATGAGGCAGCTGACTCCGTCTATTCTGAACGGTTTTGATCTGGACTCCCCTCTGGACACCCTGACCTTCACGGTGGTGCAGCCGCCGGCTCACGGGAGTCTGATCAACGGCATCTACAGCTCGGAGAAGAGCCGCTACACGGACACAGGAGCGGAGCTGCTGCAGAGGAGCCTCCCCATCACCTCCTTCACCCTGCAGGAGCTCCAACAAGGTGGGAGGGAGGCCAATCAGTCACTGTGACTAATAGTTATATCACCATATAGTTCCACATTCTCTAAAGGTAGATGTTTCTGTTCCACCGTAGTTAATTCAATTTGATATTTAAACTTATTTCTGCCTATAAATGCAGCGAGGCGGGCATTATTGAAAAAAGAACAACTGACAGGGTGATCACGGAGCATGAGACGAAGTGGAGGATCTTGATCAGCCTGAAGTAATTTTTTCAATAATGACCGTCTCGCTGCACATTATTACGGTTATTACACTGTCACCAAACAAAAGACTTGAATCCCTATATTAATTGAAATCATTTTAATGCATCCACTTAGAAAATAGAAACTCCGTTCCACGACGCACCAATGATTGTAATTGTGGCAACACATATTTGTGTAAATACTACATATGTAAACTATAGAGGTTGCTCTGCGCGCACCCCCTGAAATTGTAAGATTTCTACGTCTTTCCCCCTACTAGGTGGGAAGGTATGTGCAGCCTTCTTACAGTGCAGACGATTTTCTGCTTGCATTTGCCTCTGCTTACTTTTTTATGCTGTTTTTCTATTTTTCTTTTCTGAAAACTTCGAGCAGCGGCTCCTGGACATTCACTGGGACAGTTATTCTTTGTAAATAGATGGAGGGTTTCAGCCATATTTCAATATTTTTACGACGACCTCAGTCTTACAGTAGCGTGGCCAAGCAACAGCTAAAGCCTGGTACTGCATGCTATTTAGCTTAAGCTAGTTAGCAGCAAAATGCCTCCGTTCTCTACAGATGACTTCCACAAACTTCTACAGAAGATTGCCGTGTTGGAAATGAAAATGCAATGGTTGGAAGTTAACATGGAAGTGAATGGACTAGGCTGGAATGACACCACTTTACCAGTGTTGCAAAATAATGGACAAAGGCATGCTAACTCAAAGCTAGTTAGCAGCTACAAGGATTCCAAGGAACAGGAGGGCTGTGTACTGGGTAATAAATCTACAAGTGGTAGTCCTCCCTCGAACTCTCTGGGTGCAAGGCCGAAGAATAAATCATTTCCATGGGATTTGGGAGGACGGACAACAGGCAGAGCTCAGCGCTCTGAAATCTGTGATGCGACCGGCTGGCCTGCATTGTTATCACACAGGAAGAGCGCCTCTTCAACCCCTGTTCCTACTAGGAAACAGCCATGGACAGCTGCTAAAGGGAGAACTACAAACAATCCTCCTAAACCACAGAGTGTGCCAATCCAGAACAGATACGCTCCGCTGACCGAGAACCGGAGATCTCTTTCTGATAACCTCAATTACCTGTCCTCTTCACACAGCAGGGTAAGGACCAATAGCTACTCCAAAAGTAAAAGGCTAGAGGAAAAGCTAACGACGGGAACTGAAACTCTGATTTTGGGTGACTCTGCTGTAAGAGATGTAAAAAGTCTGTGTAGTAAGAACAACACCAAAGTACTCTGTTTTCCCAAGGATATGGTCTCTGACTTGGCTGAGTCCTGTATATTGAACACACAAAGGAGGTACAGAGGGTTGGCACCAATTCCTTCCTGGAGTTCAAAGACCAAACTAAGGCGATACGCAGGGATGGCAGCATGTCCTTTACCCCCGCTCCTCAACGACGCCCACCAAAATCGCCGCAGAGACGCGCACCATCTCCCCCGTCTTCATCACCGTGCCTACGTCAACCACCTCCCCCCCCTGGCAGCATGTCCTTTACCCCCGCCCTTCAACAACGCCCACCAAAATCACAGAAGCCGAGACGCGCACCATCTCCCCTGTCTTCATCATCGTGCCTACGTCAACCACCTCCCCTCCCTTCAAGAAAGCATCTGCAGTCTCCGAAGCCTGATAAGGATGTGTGTGTACAAAATGCAACAAACTCTAACTGTTATGTGCTGGGTCCAGGCTCAAGGGCGTATGGCACTCTCAACTCTTTCCAGGACATGCCGGGGCCCTGCCTGCCTGTAGCTTTGCCGATATCTGTGTTGATAGGTAATAGATTAAGAGCGGTGAATCAGCTTAGAAACAGGAAGTGCTCAAACCTTTGTGTGAGTTTATACAATTTAGCAGTGATTCCATGTCAGCCACAGCTTGTCACAAAAAATTGGACTGATAGTGTATTTAACAAACTTAAACTAGCTTTACTAAATGTCAGGTCTTTGGAAGGTAAAACATTTTTAATCAATGATTGTATCACTGAGCACAATCTCGATATTATGTTTTTAACGGAAACTTGGATTGAAGAAAATAACAGTGCAGCTGTTCTTATCGAATCAACCCCTCCCAACTTTAGTTTTATGAGTCAGGAAAGAATGCATAAGAAAGGGGGTAGAGTTGCTATTTTGTTCAATGATTCCCTTCAATGCAGGAAGACATCTTATGGGAACTTTGCTTCTTTTGAATATGTGGCCCTTCAGCTGAAATGCTCCTCTCGAGCTCTGTTCCTAAATATCTATAGACCACCCAAATACTGTGCAAGCTTTTTTGATGACTGTACTGAACTGCTGTCTATAGTGTGTATTGACTTTGACCGTCTAGTCATTGTTGGTGATTTTAACATCCATGTTGACAACCCCCAGGACAGAGAGGCAAAAGACCTGTTTTGTGTTCTTGATAACTATGGACTGACTCAGCATGTGACGGAGCCCACGCACAATAAGGGGCACACTCTGGACTTAATTATCTCAAAGGGTCTGAATATCTCTAAGGTTGTGGTGACTGATGTTGCACTCTCTGATCATTCCTGTGTTTTCTTTGAGAGCTCTATTTCTGTTCACAAACATGTTTAAAAAGAGGTAACCACAAAACGATATTTAACTGAAAATACTAGGGAAATGTTTACTCAGAATTTTTCTTCCACACTTGCCCCTACTAACATCTCAGTAAATGAGCTAGTAGATCATTTTAATTCAAAAATAAAAAATGTTATAGATGCCATTGCTCCAACTAAGGTAAAGGAAGTGACTGGGAAGAAAATATCTCCATGGAGAAAGGCCATGACCGTGAGAGCAGAAAAAAGAGAGTGTCGAAAAGCTGAACGTAGGTGGCGAAAAACAAATCTCCAGATTCACTTTGAAATCTATAAAGAGAGACTTGGCCTTTATAATTTGGAATTGAAAAACGCACAACAGTCTTTCTTCTCTGATATAATTACCAAAAACAAAAACAACGCACGTGCCTTGTTTGCTACCATCCACAGACTAACTAACCCCCCAGTGTCAGTAGCCTCTGAATTTCTAACCACCAGGGCATGCAATGATTTTGCCTTCTTCACTGACAACATTCAGAAAATCAGACAAGCAGTCAGTGCCTCTGTATCAGGTACAGCAAATGTGTTGTCCCTGTGTCCACCTAATATCAATTCAGACATCATGACACAATTCCATCAGATTAATGATAAAAACCTAGAGGACATTATTCAACTTCTGAAATCCTCCTCCTGCTGCCATGATATTATTCAAACAGGATTTTTCAAAGATGTTTTTCATTGTATGGCCTCAGGTCTACTTCACATAGTAAACAAGTTTCTTCACTCAGGTGTTTTTCCACAGGCCTTGAAAACTGCAGTCATTAAACCGCTCTTAAAAAAGCATAATCTAGATGCTTCAGTAATGAACAATTACAAGCCCATATCAAACCTCCCATGTTTTGGTAAAATCATTGAAAAAGTTGTTTTTCAACAGTTGAGTAACTTCTTGCAATTAAATAACTGTTTCGATGTGTTTCAGACCACAGCACTGAGACTGCTCTTGTAAAGGTCTTCAATGACATCCACTTAAACACAGACAGTGACAGAACTTCAGTGTTAGTATTATTAGATCTCAGTGCTGCGTTTGACACTGTTGACCACAACATATTACTAGACCGACTGGAAAACCAGGTGGGACTTTTGGAAACAGTTCTAAACTGGTTTGAATCCTACTTAAAGGACACAAAAAAACTTTGTTTCTATAGGTAACTACACATCTGAGTTGACAAATATGACATGTGGGGTACCTCAATGCTCCATCCTGGGGCCTCTTCTCTTTAACATCTACATGCTACCACTGGCTCAGATAATGAAAAACAACAAAATAAGTTACCAAAGCTATGCGGGTGACACACACATTTACATAACAATTTCACCAGGACACTATTCTCCAATTAAAACACTGAGTAAGTGCATTGAACAAGTCAATGACTGGATGTGTCAGAACTTTCTCAAATTAAAGTTAAAGATAAAACTGAGGTAATGGTTTTTGGAGCCAAGGCAGAACGTATAAAAGTTAGCGCTGAGCTTCAGTCTGCAAAGTTCAAAACAACAGATAAAGCCATAAATCTAGGTGTGGTCATGGACTCTGACCTGAGTTTCAACAGTCACATTAAAACAGTTACTAAATCAGCCTACTATCACCTAAAGAATATATTTAGGATTAAAAGACTAATGTCACAGCAGGATTTGAAAAAACTTGTCCATGCTTTTATCTTCAGTAGACTGGACTACTGTAATGGTGTCTTCACAGATCTCACTAAAAAATATATTAGAAAGCTGCATCTAATTCAGAACGCTGCTGCTCGAGTTCTCACTAACTCTAATAAAGTGGATCACATCACTCCTGTTCTGAAGTCTTTACACTGGCTTCCTGTGTGTCAAAGAATAGATTTCAAAATACTGCTGCTGGTTTATAAAGCTTTGAATGGTTTAGGCCCAAAATAAATTTCTGACCTCCTGCTAAATTATGAATCATCCAGATCTCTCAGGTCTTCAGGGACTGGTCAGCTTTCTGTCCCCAGAGTCAGAACTAAACATGGTAAAGCAGCGTTCAGTTATTATGCTCCAAATATCTGGAACAAACTCCCAGAAACCTGCAGGTCCGCTGCAACTCTTACTACTTTTAAATCCAGACTAAAGACTTTTCTTTTTGCAGCTGCTTTTAATTGAACTATTCATATCTTCACTGTAACTTTTATCCATGTATTTTTTCTTTTAATGTTTATTTTATTATCTTTTCTTTTTATTGACTGATTTAAAACGCCATTTTCTTAATGTCTTTTATTTTTTGTAAAGCACTTTGAATTTCCTTTGCTTTGAAAGGTGCTATATATATATAAACTTGCCTTGCCTTGCCTTACTAATTTCTATTGACCATGTGAAGTTATTATCAACTCTCACGCCGTGAAAACAGTATTTCCGATCTCTGCCTTTTCGTAGTAACTAAGGTGGTTGCTAGGGACGCAGCTCTCGCTGGCCTGGCAAACCAGGGTCCATCCCATTGGATAACAGAGAATTTTACACCCGGAAGCAAGTATTGTCCTCACTGTCGATTTATTTCACAGTGATATCTGCTCTATTCATCAACTAAAAGACACCCGTTTTTCCTGTTACAATCTTTTTGTGTTTTCCTCTGAGAAACAAATGTTTTTTTCTGAGTTTTGGATAGCCCTACACTACCCATAATCCTCATCTATCGTTGTGAAGAAGACCCCAGTTAATGAGATAACAAGCTCGATGATTGGATGCGCAATGCACATTGGGAGTCGTAGTTGAAACGATAAGAAAAACAAAACATCTTTTAAAAAAAAATCATACTTTAATCTGTGTGTGCCGGCTTTTCTCTTTGGAAGCCATCACATAAATGCATTGTAATAAACGATTTGGCTGCATTAAATATCACACATCTGCCGTAGTTCTTTATTTATAGAGCCCTGATTAGAAGACTTTTGGACAAACTGGAAGAACTGCCACCGAAACTGAATATATGACGTGGATAACAAATAGATCAGCAATTAAACAACATCTTCAATTTATCTTCACACAATATGTCTCCTTGCATTATCAATACTAATTCGGCTGACTTTCATATTTGATCCTATCGGTAGATAGGCTATATTTTTTAGAAACTTAACACCTCTTTGCATACCTAAAATATACTACAAATACGGTGTATTTTTGCATCACGATACACAGCGGATATGATGGGAGTTGTAGTTTTTAAAGATATTAATGATTTTCATTGCATTAAAGAATGTAAATACTGAGTTGAGAGAATAGTCAGGGGTTTTAGGTGATGGGAGGTTGCATGGCTGGTGCTGCAATGGGGCTTATATTGTGTAAACACCTGTGTTTGCGACCATGATGTGTTTTTATGCTGCTGTTTACGTGTAGGGTTATTCTGAGTCAATTAGTTACTCTACTCAGCAATGAATATGTTGATAATTTATTATTAGGTGTAGGCCTCAGGCCTTCTCAAAATATACAGATCCAAATAAAATATATGTGCTTAGTTCTACTTCCAGATCAGCACCTCATCACAATACTAACTATTTTATATTTCTTTATGTACATTTTGACATGTATTTTGAGCATTCTAACTTGTACATGTACTTGAGTACGAAACTTTAGTAGATCTACTCTTTTTGTAATGTTTAATTATACTGCTACACGCAGTACCCTTATTTTGGTATACCTGATCCGGAAACCGGAAGTGACAAGCTAGGAGGTTCAGGCTTGACGAGGTTAGTAAAAAGAGTTGACTGTACGCTAGAGATGGAGAATAAAGACGGCAACTTCCCTTACAACGTGTGTACATGGATTTATTGAACAGACTGCAAGTTACAACCCTTTTAAACGTACATGAGTTTTTCAAAATGGGTCCTCTGATGGAGGTCTTCTGATGGAGCTGTACAGCTACACTATTTTATTTAAGTTGTGAAAGCAGGGTTTGAGTTATGTGGGAGCCAATGGGAGCTGAGCCCCCATAATGAGGGGTCTGAGCTCCCATGAAAGCAGTGAAATCATAAATCTGTGGGGGTCGCTAAGACATTGCCAACAACTATTATTTTAATCACAAATAATGCATTTTTCAATGTAATGAGTAATATTTACGGTAACGAGGTAAATCAGCTAAAATAAAAACATGTTTTCCAAAAGAATAACGCATCCTATTCTCTCTTGAATGACAATATGCCTGCACTCTGGGTCGTAATGCTGCCGGAGAGCACCGGAACGCCGCTCCGAGCGCAAGAGAGAGAAAGAGAGAGAGCAGCGGTACCTGGGGTTGTTGTTAGCATCTGGTGCTATCTGCGCTAACGGATATAAAAAAGCTGTTTCTACAACAAGCTGGAGGAGAGCTCTCTCCTGTCAGACTGAGAGACATAACTACAGCTCAGCTCTTTAGTCTAAGTTATCTCAGTGTCAAACCTCTTGGTCACTATTTATGTAAACAAGTATTTCCAAGGCACACCTTTATATGATCTTTATAGTTTCCAAAAAAGAAGAGAATAAATCACAACAGGTGTGAAATAATTCCAATTCATACTATAGGAAAGTAAAACAAGAATACAGTTTAAAAGGGGAGTGATTAGTAAAATATGCACAAAGAAAAAGTAAATCTCTTTACAGTTCTGTTTCACATGGGTGTTGTTGAGATCTGCGAACAAGAACAAGCGTCCACCCCCCCCCCCATTGACAGTTCACGAGCGTGCTCTCTCCTCCCCCCGGCAGAGTTGTGTACAGGCCGACGGGTATAATGGATTTGGACGGACATTTTGCGATCCTGTCCGTCAAAATTACGGGCATCGAAAAAGTTTAGCACAACCTCTGCCTCCACAGTATATAAATATCAGCCGTTATTTACGTTATTACCCGGCTGTTATTGATATATTTATCTCCGCCTCTAACGTTAGTTTTAAAGACCCCCATAAAGCTCAGATTATAACTTGAACGCTGTGTGAAGGGCTCCATCACCACTTTTAAATATTATTATATATTTCCAACAAAGGGCATTATAATTAAACTTGGAGCAGACTGAGAAGGACTTTATTGATACATTACCTCATATGTAAATAAAGGAGTATTGGTACTTTTTCCCCAAAACTTCAAGCAATGCATACAAAAACTGTGATGAATCCATCTGACTTTAGTGAGCCTTTGATTTTTCATCTGGTCCACCAGCAGGTCAAAGTTGCCAAACTTCTTCTTCAAAAAATAACATATTCTATGTTATACTTAGAGGGACTGACTGTAAATTAAGTCAGCCCACTAAAATTGGCTTTTATTTATACCCTTATGGTCGCTGCTCTTCCTTGTATTAGCCTTCACAGTCCGGCCTCTCCTGAACTATTATTAAAGTATATGCACAGTATAGTATGAAAATGTAAGCAAATAAATGAATGAAATAAACAAGAACTACATTAATAACTTTTCTATATATCTCCCCCCCCCCCCCTGTGTCCCTCCCTCTGCAGGCATGAAGATCGTGTACATGCACGATGACACAGAGACCCTGCAGGACGCGGTGGCTCTGCGACTGACAGACGGTGTCCACACAGTGCAGGGGAGGGCCAGTGTCACCGTGCTGCCACTGAACGATGAGAGGCCACGGCTGCTGAGGTACAAACACACATACACACACACACACACGTTGCACACATGGACACAAAAGGGATTTCCAGGCATGAATAAGTTAAAAAAGAACTTCAGTTATTCAGCTTACATGAGCACAAGCACTTTACATCACAAGTCTGCATACACTCCTCTCGTCCAATCTGCAATCCCTTTACCTTTGCACGCTTCACCTGATGGACCCCCGAGCTACCCGTGCCTGTGTAAGCTTCACTAGTTTTAGTATTGCACATATATAAATCGAATAAACACAGGTTATTTAAATACAAAAACATACAACATAAGTTTCATGTTAATCACCAAGCCTACTTTTACTATGGGTCCCACACTCTCCCCTCCAAAATGAATGTTGTCTCTACTTTATGGCAAGGCAAGGCAAGTTTATTTATATAGCACCTTTCATCACACGGCAATTCAATGTGCTTTACAAAATAAAATACATTTACGATGAAATACAGCAGAAACACATTATAAAATGGCATTTAAAAACAGGCATTAAAAAGCAGAGATAATAAGATAAACACAACAGGTATAGAATACATGAATAAAAGCCATACTGCAGCTCAATCAAAAACAGCGGCAAAGAGATGAGTTTTCAGTCTGGATTTGAAAATAGTATGAGTTGCAGTGGACCTGCAGGATTCAGGGAGTTTGTTCCAGAAAGTCGGGGCATAATAGCTAAACGCTGCCTCTCCATGTTTAGTTCTTACTCTTGGAACAGAGAGCAGACCCGTCCCAGAAGACTTGAGACTCCTGGATGGTTCATAGTTATGCAGGAGATAGTTGAAATAATTTGGTCCTAAACCATTCAGTTTTTTAAAAACCAGCTGCAGTACTTTATAACCAATTATTTGACAGACTGGAATTCAGAGTAAAGACTTCAGAATTGGACTGATGTGATCCACTCTTTTAGTGTTAGTGAGGAATGTGAGTGAGAATTATGATTTCCCAGAGTTCTTATGTCTTCAACTGGTGAGTTATAGAGGTAGCTTACATGGAATTCAGTCTTTGGGGATACTCTGTACAACAACAGTCTTGGACATGACATGCATCTTCCTCTTGATGTCATGCAACAGAAATCACGGACCAGGCGTTAACTGAAATTCTACTCAGGCATCTATGTATCTTGGACTGAAAGGTTTCTTACCCTATTACTACCTATAACCCATAACACAGACCCATATATATACTGTATGCCTCGCATATCCCAGCAAACTTCTATGTGTCAGTGGTCTGGTTCTGGTACTTTACCGGTTAACTTGAATTACTGTACTAAACTGCACTTTATACGTAGTGTATATAGCTTAACAGCCAGATAAACTCCCTCCGTACGCCAAGACTCTGAAGACGTGAATCCTTTGCCCACAGGTTTATTGTTATAAGGATGGTGTGAAACTAAAATAAACAAGACAAAATATAATCAATTCTATGATCATTTTTACATACACAAATATGCCCAATGTATATAAATCCGGAATGTGGGCGCGCCGCCTGGAAGGAAAACAAGTTTCTGTAAAGGCTCGTCGAGGATCGATTATCGCGGAGGCTGTCTAGAGGAGCAGTAACCGTGGCGTGTGGTGCAGTGGGTTGTGCAGACTTTCTGCCCTTTACTGTTTGTTTACTCAATAAACGTATCTCCTCTGGATATTAGGCCATGTATGTTTTTAATACGACTTGTCCTGGAATGGAATTTTCCCGGGCCATTTCCCTAGGAGGCCTTTGCAAAAATTGAATTGAATATGCGAGTAGTTTGGAGTAATTTGCGACATGTAAATCGTCAAAAATTGTACATTCTCTGTTAGCTTACGTCCGCCCCGATTGAGCTAGCAACTATTTTATTCGCAATTAAGCATAATATTGGATATGGGCTGAAGATGTCCTGGACTGGAATTTTTTTGATCATTTCCCTAAGAGCATTGTGCGACTATGCGCTTAAAATGCATGAATAACTCCGACTTTTCAAAATGGCCAACTTTCTGGGGGGCGGGGCTAATGGAAGCCATTTGGAAATATGTCCGCAATTCCATGAGGAATGTCTGTGACAAGATTTGGGTAGTTTGAAGAAACTATATGTGACTATCGCACAATAGGGGCCGTTACTGAGCTGTTTTAAAAAAAAAAAACGTCCGAATCTCATTTGAGCGAATTTGTGACATTTAAATCGTCGAAATTGGTACATTCTGTGTTAGCTTACGTCCGGCCCGTTTGGGCGCACCGTATCGAACGAAAACTAATTTCTGTAAAGGCTCATCGAGGATCGATTATCGCGGAGGCTGTCTGGAGGAGCAGTAACTGTGGCGTGTGGTGCAGACCTTCTGCCCTTGACCGTTTGTTTACTCAATAAACGCAGCTCCTCTGGATATTAGGCCATGTATGTTTTTAATACAACTGCTTTAATTGTGAGCCAACATTTACAGTGAGAACAGCTGCTGAGGCCAGTGCAGAAAGCAGAACAGCGTGTATAGTGTATATCACTCAATAATATAAGTAACAGCCCGACATGACACACTTTATTTGTATGATTTAGTAGATATCTACAAATAAACAGTTGATATTTTTCATGAAACCGAATAGTGCTTCACATCATAACATATACATGGGCTGTATCCTGATATATATTACACAGTATGCTTTAAGAGCAGTATGTGTGTGTTATGGAGCGTATATGGGTCTGTTGTAATTGCATGTGCCGCCAGCAGAGGGAGCTGCTGGACTAACACTCAACATCATTGCCAGCAGTGTGTAACTGTGTTTTTGGTGTGTGTTTTTGGTGTGTGTGTGTGTGTGTGTGTGTGTGTGTGTGTGTGTGTGTGTGTGTGTGTGTGTGTGTGTGTGTGTGTGTGTGTGTGTGTGTGTGTGTGTGTGTGTGTGTGTGTGTGTGTGTGTGTGTGTGTGTGTGTGTGTGTGTGTGTGTGTGTGTGTGTGTGTGTGTGTGTGTGCGTTTTTAGTGTGTGTGTGTGTGTGTGTGTGTGTGTGTGTGTGTGTGTGTGTTTGTGTGTGTGTGTGTGTGTGTGTGTGTGTGTGTGTGTGTGTGTGTGTGTGTGTGTGTGTGAGAGAGAGACAGATGATGTGGAAGGCAGAGTAGCTTATCTGACATCTAAATATTAGAAAATGGTACATTCTAGGTTGTGAGCTCCCCATTCGAGCGACTGACTACTCCAATGTAGCATCATATGGCGTTATATTTGTGCCTCTATCCTGAGCACGCAATGACACATGTTGAGCATAGAAAATGCTATTGAGCGTGCACTTTTCTTTTGAGCAGAGAGAAATATATTTTCTTTGATAAAACTCCTGCTCTCTCTCCCTCACTCGACCTCTCCGCCCTGGGCACGCTCAGCTTTGCCTGCGCTCGCTCAAGTTGTCACAGCGTTATAAATGTGCCAAAAAACCAACCAATCGGAGAACTCGAGAAGGTCAATTCTGGCTGGTCCAGTAGAGGGAAGAGTTGCGACAGCGGAAGTCCAAAATGCTTGATCTTCACGTGGTTCAGAGAGACTCAGAAAGCTCGCGGAAGTTTGTGGCGGGCCAATTAGTGGTAAAAAGGTTTTGATTTGCAATATTTATACAACATATCGATATATGTATGTAGTTACATCAATATGTTTTGTTTTTTTTAAACTAAAATGTGCTAATATTTGAGGATTAAGATAAAATAAGAAATTGGGGAAATGTTTACGCTGCAGCAGCAAAAGGCAAAGCATTGTACAAAAGACAGTTAAAAGACTAGAATTAAACAATCGAAAATCCAAACATCTTAAATAGAAATAAAATAGCAGAAAATATACATAGCTATTGTGAACAGCTATCTTACCTGTTAACATATACATGGTGGGCTAACGTTGCCTTGGTTACAGAGCCTGTTGCTGTTGTTTATTGCTTTGCATTCTTTAAAACAAATATTATCTTCTTAAACGTGTATCGTAGTCAGGAGAATCACTTCCTAATGTTTATTGATATATTTAGAGGGAGGGGATGGGAAACAAGGCTTCAAAATTCAGATTAGATTAATGTCTACCATTTCTTTAATTCATCACTAGGGCCACCAGGGTGGGTGGAGGGGGTCAGGAGAACGGGATTGAGCTGAGGGGCACAGTGGAGGACCCGGAAGGGATTTTGGGCGGACGGCCCGGGGGCAAGGCAGAGACCATGGAGGGGGTCTCGGGCGGACCGCACGGCGGCAAGGCACAGACAATGGAGGGGGTCTCGGGCGGACGACCCGGGGGCAAGGCAGAGTCCATGGAGGGGCGAAGGCCGCAGCGGGCGAACTCAGGGGGCCGGGCTCGAGGGCAAAGACCACGGCACTCAGGGGGGCCGGGCTCGAAGGCGAAGACCGCGGCTCTCAGGGGGCCAGGCTCGAGGGCGAAGCAGGCGGCGACGGAACAACTCCGGAGGACGGGCAGGAAGGCGCTGACGGGACAGCTCCAGAGGCCGGGCAGGAACCGGAGCCGGTGGGACAGGCTTCGGCAGGATCCCCCACGGAAGAGGACCAGGAGTTGGCAGGACCCCCGGCGAGACAGGTGGCTGGGACCTCCAACGGAACAAGACATGGGATTGGCAGGACTCTCAGCGGGACCTCCAACGGAACAGGGCATAGGGTTGGCAGGACCCCCGGCAGAAGAGTAGTCGGTGGGACCCCCAACGGGACAGGATATGGAGTTGGCAGGACCCCCAGCGGAAGAGTTGTCGGCGGGACCTCCAACGGCACAGGACATAGGGTTGGCAGGACCCCCGGCAGAAGAGTAGTCGGCGGGACCCCCAACGGGACAGGACATAGGGTTGGCAGGACCCCCGGCAGAAGAGTAGTCGGCGGGACCCCCAACGGGACAGGACATGGAGTTGGCAGGACCCCCGACAGAAGAGTAGTCGGCGGGACCCCCAACGGGACAGGACATGGAGCTGGCAGGACCCCCAGCGGAAACTCCAACGACACAGGACACAGGGTTGGCAGGACCCCCGGCAGAAGAATCATCGGCGGGGGCTCCAATGGCACGGGTCATAGGGTTGGCAGGACCGTTGGCAGAAGAGTAGTCGGCAGGGCCTCCAACGGCACCAGGACACAGGGTTGGCAGGATCCCCGGCAGAAGAGCAGTCAGCTGGACCCCCAACGGGACAGGACATAGGGTTGGCAGGACCCCCGGCAGAAGAGTAGTCGACGGGAACCCCAACGGCACGGGACATAGGGTTGGCAGGACCCCCGGCAGAAGAGTATTCGGCTGGACCCCCAACGGGACATGACATGGAGTTGGCAGGATCCCCAGCGGAACCTCCAACGGCACTTCAGTAGGGACTTGAGTAGGGTCTTGAGTAGGGACTCGAGTAGGGACTGGACAAAGAACTCGAGAGGGGACTCGAGAGGGGACTCGAGAGGGTACTCTAGAGGGAACTCGAGAGGGAACTCGAGAGGGACTTGAGAGGTGACTCGAGAGGGAACTTGAGAGGGGGCTAGAGAAGGGACTTGAGTAGGGACTTGAGATGGGATTAGAGAAGGGACTAGGGAAGTGACCGGAGGAGGGACTGGAGAGGGGACTAGAGAGGGAACTAGAGAAGGGAATAGAGAAGGGACTAGAGGAGGGACTAGAGAAGGGACTTGAGAAGGGCCTAGAGAAGGGACTAGGGAAGTGACTAGAGGAGGGACTTGAGAAGGGAATTGAGTAGGGACTAGAGGAGGGACCATGGCCGCTGGGGCCAGAACTGGAGCTGGGACCATGGCTGCTGGGGCCAGAACTGGGTATGGAACCATGGCCGCTGGGGCCAGAACTGGGGTCGGAACCATGGCTGCTGGGGCCAGAACTGGGGTCGGAACCATGGCTCTTGGGGCTCGGGCTGCTAGCCTGGACTTGCGACTCCTTCTCTTAGGAGCCTTTTGGAGGCTCTGTGGACCTCCGAAGCCAGACGAGTTCCCGAGAACGGCTCCTGGACAGGAGCAGGACATGGGGAAGAAGCAGGGGTTGACTCCAGACGAAACACACCGAGACGTATGGTGTCAGGCTGGGATAATTATTTTTATTTTTTGTCAGAATGTAAAACAATTACATTAGTTACGACTTTTGTTCTCAAAAATCAGTGCATTGTGTGTAATACAACTGTGATTTTTATTAAATTAGTTAGTTTTTAAGGAAGGTGTTGGGGCAGAACCTCTGCTCCGCGCCGTTCCTATATGGACGGGTTCTCAAAAGAAGGAAAACTCAAAACACCAGGATAAGGGTTAAACAATAATATTTGCTTTTTATGGTAAAAGATACAACACCTAATCACGAAGCACTCCGCAACAGCAGCTTCAAAATGCAGAGTACTCCAGGCTCAGGTTCTACCACCGCGTGAGACACTTCTCAGGAACGGCCAGTTAGAACAAGAGCGCCGAACATCAAAAATAAACAACATTTATACACAGGTGTGGAGGAGTTTTATCGCTTGCTCCTCCCTAGCTATTTGTAATTGGCGAATTCACTTCTGGGCGAGCTAGCCAGTGAGTTGGCAGTTCTCCTGGGCGGGAACCCTGGCAATGATTCAGCAGTTTGTTGATTCCATCTGGTTCGCTTCCCGTCTCCTTACAGTGTGTGTATGTGTGTGTGTGTGTGTGTGTGTGTGTGTGTGTGTGTGTGTGTGTGTGTGTGTGTGTGTGTGTGTGTGTGTGTGTGTGTGTGTGTGTGTGTGTGTGTGTGTGTGTGTGTGTGTGTGTGTGTATGTATGTATGTGTGTGTGTGTGTGTGTGTGTGTGTGTGTGTGTGTGTGTGTGTGTGTGTGTGTGTGTGTGTGTGTGTGTGTGTGTGTGTGTGTGTGTGTGTGTGTGTGTGTGTGTGTGTGTGTGTGTGTGTGTGTGTGTGTGTGTGTGTGTGTGTGTGTGTGTGTGTGTGTGTGTGTGTGTGTGTGTGTGTGTGTGTGTGTCTCTGCCCTCAGGCAGATCCCCCCCAATCAATGCTTTGGACTCTTTGACAGAACGCACACTCATTCCCCTTTTAACATCTTTAACACACACACATTTAATCATGCAGCCCACCATATGAATGTCACATTTTTTCCTCTATGAAAGCTTATATTTGTATGTTCTCCATAGGATTAGTTGACTAACAAAGGTCAACTGTTCTTTATATCCTAAGGCCATCTCTGAACTTCCTCTCCCCTCCGAAGTCAGCTAATTCAAGATGAATACATCCATTGAGAATTCAGACCGACCATTGTCTCTTTAACTGTGGGACCAAATTGCCTCCAGGCCTCTTTATGAGTCTTGCAAGAAACGCACATACATTTCAACACACCAACATCCTTATCGTTTCTTAACTAATGCATGCTGGATATTGTTGGAGTCTGAGGGGTCTAAAACCCACCTCGGCTCCGCGTGTTGTTTGATGAGCTGGGTAAAATCATAAAAGGAAGGGATTAAGAAACACCAGGATACAAGTTAAACAATAGCCTAATCTGTTTTAATGATAAAAGATAACAATACAATATACAGAGTACTCTGGGCTCAATTCTACTACCGTGCGATGCCAATATCGGAGATGGTCTGTCAGAAGGGGCGCCGAGCATCAAAATATCACAACCTTTATACACAGGTGGGGAGGAGTTGTATCGGATGCTCCTCCCTAGTTATTTGTTATTGGCGATTTCACTTCTGGGCGAGCTAGCCAGTGAGTTGGCAGTTCTCCATTGGCCAGTTCCAGTTCTGGTCGGGACCCCAGACAATGAGTCAGCAGTCGTTGATTCCATCTGTTTCGCCCCATCTCTTTACAAGGAGATGTTAACAGATGACCAATGTATAGCTGTGATCTCACACACACACACACACACACACACACACACACACACACACACACACACACACACACACACACACACACACACGCACACACGCACACACACACACACACACACACACACACACACACACACACACACGCCTGTGTCCTTATAGGGATGTTTCATTATATGTTGCACATAACAAATATATAGTTGATCAATGATTATTTCGTTGTACAACAATCAATAGTAACGAGGAAAACATTACCTCGGCTCTCAATCAGTCCTACAGCAATGTTTTGGAGTAGAAGAATTGTACATACATAGGACTCTTTGACAGAACGCACACACCTTCCCCTTAAACATCTTTAACGCACACAGATCTTAGATATGTAGCCTCTACATGTCTGTGTCCTAATAAGGATGTCTCATCTCCCACATCACTAGTCACCTCTCATGCAAAACTGCTCCTACTTCATACAGAATAATTAAACATGTTTAAGCCAACTACTGCACAATGTTGTGGCAATTTAGTACTCACAACATGAAAGAATAAAACACAGGTATAGTTGAACAGTAATCACACAGCACATATATTTACTGCAATGAAAACACACACCAATCTGCCTTAAGCATGTGTAACGCACACTCTTTTTTTACCATGCAAGCATTCCAGAGATTTGAGCTATGTCCAAATACTCCACTCCAAACACAAAGGCTTCACCCCTCACATCTCCAGCTTCTGGCCACACAGATCGCTATTATTTGATACAAAGTAATTAAACACACACATATATTTAAGCAAACTCATATCCTGATACTGACAACAGAGGTTACTTTAATAATCAATAATATGAAACACTAATTAACCAACTATATATATAAAAAACCTCTCTATAATTAAGAGGAAAAAATAGACTCGTCCATTCACGTTTAACACACATTCTATATAGGGTGACATTAAAATGAATATACCAGAAATACGCTGTATCAAACTCTCTGCCATAATACGTTACTTTAATACTTCAAATAATTCAAATAATACTTAAAAGGCCAGAGCTTCAGCTGTGTCAAATAGATTGTTCCCTTTAGTTAACGTTATTTAAAAGATAATGATCATGTCCCCTTTATTGTATTACGAGCGTCCATTCCCATTGGATAACGGAGAATTTTACACCAGGAAGTAAGTATTCTCCTTACTGTCGATTGATTTTACAGTGATATCTGCACTACTCATCAACTCAAAAACACCAAATTATCCTTGTTAATTACACAACATTGATTGGTTTAAATTGTGTACAATGCTTTTGTATTTTTCCCTTTCAATTCGGAGAAACAAATATTTTTTCTGAGTTTTTGGATGGCAGAAGACACTACACTACCCAGAATCCTCAGCTATTGTTTGGGACTACACCATGTGCTTAGCTTGACAAACCCAGTGATCAGTCCTCAAGCCCCATCGCTTTTGTGTTACAAATATCAAAACAATAACAAAATATATCCGTCGTAAACTAAACCAGAAACAGCAGTATATTTTATTTTGTTAACGCTGTAAACTTGGGTTATGGCTAGAAAGGATCCGTCTAATGTAAATATGACGTCACGTTCTCGTTCTAACTCTCGTTGTAATCGGAGCGGCTCGGCTGTAATCGGAAAGGGTCGGGGTGGGCGGGACGCGGGAACATCGCGGGAACATCGAGAAGAGACGTCGTTCTAACTCTCGTTGTAATCAGAGCAGTGGTAACCACTCAAAGTCCTCAAGAGATAGGAAACGACAGCAGTGTGGGACCTTATTGCGGGAAATTACTGAGCACACATACCACCTACAGGATGAGACGTTCATGTGTACAGTGATATCAAGACTAAATGATCTTTTGGAGGACGTAAAGCAACACACCCCACATGACAGTAGTCTTCCTCTCACCTTCACGCCCCCCCAAACACAAAAGGCAGAAGAGGACCATAACACCTCTCAGTACCAGCCATCGTAGACACCCTTTTTCAGGCCGGGTGGGTCATAAAGCTGAGGTCATGAGATCCAACTACAGACTGGACAGCTTGAACAAGATTTTAAAAGCTAAGTCCCCAGAGTCTAATGCGGGAGGAGCAGGCAGGGGTACGAAGAGGAGGATAGATGCTTTAGGTAAGAACAAAGTATATTTACTTTTGCCATCTCCTCTATATTCACAAAACACAGCCAATCATCCATTCCAGTCCTATGTGACATGGCACAGTTCATTTCACTCCAATAGAAACTGATATAAAAGAGACCATTAGTCTTCTCATTGTGCTTATTGCTGTGGATAGGTGTTAACTATTGTTGTTGTATTGTATCATATCAAAAGTTGTTTTCATCCAAGGCACCACCGCCAGGTGAATGTTGGAAGCTTGGAGCTGTAAAGAGGTGCTAAGTAAAACAACCTTTTGAATCCATTGCATGTGATTGATGTAGTTATAAAAAGAATATCATAAGCTGTCATTACAGTCTAAATATCTAACAGCAAAAGGAGGAGAGGAGATGAGGAGAACAGAGGAGAGGAGACAGCAAAAGGAGGAGAGTATGAGGAGAGGAGAACAGGAGAGGAGAGGATACAGCAAAACGAGGATAGTCTGAGGAGAAGATGAGGAGAGGAGAACAGAGGAAACAGGGAAAGCAGAGTAAAGAGCAGAGTTGAAAGAGAAGTTGAAAGCAGAGCAAACAGTAGCAGGAGAAGTAGAGCAAATGTAAAAGTAACTTTGAAAAGTATCAGCAAGAAGATCAGAGTTGCATAATGTTATTTTGTTTTATTCGTTACTGTTATATTAATGTTGTATGTTCATTTTTGTACATAGGATAACAAAGATGATCTTAACCTTGAACTCGATTCATGACCTCATTTCATTATTAAAACCTTAATATCAAATTACAGACTGGATTCAAATTAGGATCTCCAAATGTGTTGATGTAATGTTTGTGATAAACTGAAGGATAAAGTGTTCCTTTATGTGTTGAGAAAATTCCCCTCCCTCTTAAGCCAAGTAAGGTGTTTAAAAAGCCTCTTGGATCAGCTGGAAAATACATCATCACAAAGCTGAAAACAGCTGTTTCACTTTACTTTTGAAAGATACGACAGAGACAAAGCTACACATATATGATGATAGTATAGAATATGGTGCATTGCTGCAGATTAAACTACCCAACGGGATATAAAAGAGGTAAACACATCTACAGCAGTAACATGCAACATACATTTTATTGCACCAGGAGCTATCTTGGGACTTTTACTGCAACAACGTTGACTTGCCTGTGAATACAAAATAAACCATAGTGTTGCTGATCTACAGTGTTGTCATTCTTCTTTCAACAGCAAGACCGCTAACAAGTATTTACATATTTAATATAGTTTAGTTTCTCGCCATCCCAAACGTAAACATTCAGCCACGTGACTGCGCTTCCGAGCCGCTCCGATTACAACCGAGCCGCTCCGATTACAACGAGAGTTAGAACGAGAACGTGACGTCATATTTACATTAGACGGATCCTTTCTAGCCATAACCGTAAACTTGACAGCTTTTTAGAATACTTACTTCCGGGTGTAAAATTCTCCGTTATCCAATGGGAATGGACGCTCGTAATACAATAAAGGGGACATGATCATTATCTTTTAAATAACGTTAACTAAAGGGAACAATATATTTGACACAGCTGAAGCTCTGGCCTCCCTTAAAAACTAACTAATTTAATAAAGTTGTATTACACACAATGCACTGTTTTTTGAGATTTATTCTTCGTAACAAATTTTATTTTTACATTCTGACGAAAATTAAAAATTATTGTGAATACAAATAAAATAAAAGAAGCCTCCCGTGAGTTACTACAAGCTATACAGTAGATTTTAAAAATGTTTTATAGAATAAAAGCTCACTTTGGGACGTTTTAGAAATGCGTGTGTGCACCACGACAAAAGAGCCTCATTCACTTTACATTGGGAGTTTTTGCGTGGTCCCGTAAATGTAGCAGAATGCGTGACTCCACCACGCAATGCGGTGTTAAGGAGTCGTGGTGGAGTCACGCATTCTGGTGAGATCAGGTTGATTACAATAGGTCTTCGCACACTTCGTGCTCAGGCCCTAATGATCCCAATCCCAATACGGATGATTGTATGAACTATGAAAAGATCTTAAAATCAATACAAATGTATTTATTATAAACGTTAGTCCTTAACATCTATCACTGTGTATATTCACCACTCAAACATCTTTTAAAAGTTGAACAAACCCCACACAGCTCAGTAAAGACTGTGTAATGTTGACTTTATTTGTTCATCTCAGTAAAAACTAATGTTCATATTTCTCTTTTTGATTATAATACTGATGATCGTTCAAAACAAAGCACTTTGGCAAGTTACCGTTTTAAAAAGCTTAATAAGCACCTTTGAACCTTTTTATCTTTATGTTTTAAACATACATTTTTGTTATGTTTTAAACACTACATTTTTTACATTTTCAACATCGTGGATAAATCCTTATATGCTTCCGGCAACACACTTAACGTCAACTTTGCCTCCTTATTACACTCACTTTAGTGGGAACAATGAGCATGCGTCTTTGATGCGCACAGGCGGGTGATGCAGGGATCAGAGTCCTGCATCGGGTCGGGTACCCGACGGGTGACCCACAAAAAAAGTGATTCGCGGGTGGTATTTGTTCAAAAAACAAATCCGGGTTCGGTTCTGGGTAAAACAAAGAAGATGCGGGTCGGGTCACTGTCAAGCCGTTAGTGGCCGACTCCGCTTACTAAGGGCTTCTCTGCAACTCTGCAGAATCCTATGGGTGACGTCACGGACACTACGTCCATTTATTTAATTTATTTATTTAATCGTTCATTTGGCAGGGACAATGCACAGTAATGAACACTTAAAACATTCAAATGTATCAAGCGTAACAGTGCCAGATTTAGCTTTGAGCTAATTTCCATCCATAGTCCCTCACATAAAACATTTAAGAAAATTACATTTTACAAACATAGCAAAAACAAAATACATGATATGCAAAAAAACAGTCCATGTAAACATTTATTAAAAAAAACACTTTTAAAAGACTTTAAATTGACTTTAAATTGTCAAAACTCAAGAAATTGTGTTTTTCAAGGATGGTACAGTGGTGGTATGAATTTGGCTTTCTGTCAAACACCTTGATAGCTCTCTTGTACAGCTGTTCTATGGGTTTCAGGTTTCTGGCACAAGCAAACGACCAGTTTGTAAAACAGTATTCAATGTGGGATATAATCATACAGTGGAGGTATGACTTTGCAGCATTGACAGTTAAGAAAGGTCTGATTTGTTTAACATTTTGCAAGTTGAATTTAACGGTATTGGATACTTTCTTAATATGTTTCTTAAAAATCAGGTTTAAGTCCAGTATTACTCCAAGATACTTGAAGTGGGGGACTAGCTCTAATTCTGCTCTGTTTAAAAACACATTGGATCCTTCGATTTTGACTGGTCGTTTACTGAACATCATGCATACTTTTTTTTGCATTTAAATATAAGCAAATGTTGTTCAGCCAGTGTTGGACCTTGTCCAATGCATTTGAGAGACAAGATGTGATTATTGCAGTATTTTTCCCGTGTACAAAGATGACCGCATCATCGGCATACATTTGTACATTCAAATCAGGACATACATTAGGCAAGTAATTAATGTACAGTGAAAACAGTAATGGTCCAAGAATGGAACCTTGTGGAACCCCAACAGGGTTGACAAGGTAGGGGGATTTGGTACCGTTGACCAAAACACGCTGTTTTCTGTTTGATAAGTAAGACTCAACCCACTGTATTGAATCTGCCGAAACATTTAAATACGTCAGCTTTGTAAGTAGCACTTGGTGGTCAACAGTGTCAAAAGCCTTCCTGAGATCAAGGAAGACAGCACCTACATATGGGCTCGTGTCCAACATAGATATAACCTTTTCCACAAAGACACAGTTAGCCGTCTCAGTGGAGTGGTGAGCACGAAAACCAAACTGCATTGGGTGGAGTGGAGCCAAACATTTATCTGAATGTTTGGTGATTAGTTTTGACACCCATTTCTCAGCTATCTTAGAGACACAGGGGAGGATGCTGATTGGTCTGTAATTGGACATCATTGCCTTATCCCCAGATTTAAAAATCGGTGTCACCGTGGCCACCTGCCAGGATGATGGAACTTCCCTCGTGCTGATAGATATATTCACTAGCATACTAATTGGTTTTATTAGACCCTCAATATTTGTCTTTATAAAGTTGGTGTCTAAATCATCTGCATCCCTAGCCTTAGAACCTTTTAACCCTAAGATTATATTTTTTACCTCTGTGATTTCCTCCAGGTCAAAAACGGGCTGTGTATCCACAGTCGGGCTAGGTGAGACCTCAGATGGCGGGAAGAGCTTTGTGATGTCCAGAGGACTATTTATAAAATACTAATTTAGAGAGCTGGCCAACACTGCAGGGTCTTTTATCAGGGCATCATTGATTTTTTTATTCTAGAGCATTATTTTCCTGTTTCTTATGTTTACCAAATAGTTTATTTAGGATTTGCCAGACGTTTTTACTGTTACCTTTCGCACCTTCAATTATATTGATGAAGAAGTTAGCTTTGGCCTGTCTTATTGTTTGTGTTACCTTGTTAAGAGCATGAGTGAATTTCTGTGATTTCAAGCTTTAATAGTTGGCCTCTGGATTTCATTAAATTCTTGCACTGTATATTTAGTCAGGGAAGATGATGTTCCTTCCTGTTCCTAAGGCACCCTCTCCTTGAGAAGGAAGACATTGCATCGTTAATTTGAGATATAAACAGATCACTGTTTTCACCAATGTCTTCAGAGGACAGAGTGTCCCCCCAATCAATCATTTTCACTGCCTCCATAAAACGTTGTTGCAGGTTTTTGGGGATGAAGTGTGAACCGAAGGCAGGGGTTTTAGGTGTGGCCATAAACCTTTTTTTGTGAGTTTCCTGGCAAAAAGAATAAGATTATGGTCAGAAAGACCAGTCAGGAAGCTGTAGGTTTTGACTATTCTGTCAGCTTTGTTAGTAAATAATACATCTATCATAGTCTTGGAGGTTTTGGTTATTCCAGTCAGTTGATCCATTAGTTGTATTAAGTTGTGTTTATCCTTGATCCGTTTTAAGCTTTTTCTATTTGGTTTGTCATTCCAGTTGATATTAAAGTCTCCTACAATAATTAGCACTTTGTTGGAGTCATAGGAATTCAGCAGGAGTTTTACCTGGTCATAGAAATCCATCTTAGCGGTGGGTTGTCGATACAGGCAAATCATGGTGAGGGACATTTCCTCAGATAGTGTGATTTCCACACCAACACAATCAAATTCAATATTAGCTGGGAGTGCAATCTCCCTACAAGTAAAGGTATTCCTCACATAAAGCAACACACCCCCTCCTTTTCCCTTCAGTCTGTCCTTCCTAAACACATTATATCCTGAGATAGATACAAGAATGGATGGTTATGACTGTTTTAGCCAAGATTCAGATATTCCCAAACAGTCAATATTGGACTCAAGGAGGAGATGTTCTAGCTGTTCATGTTTATTGCAGATGCTGCGGAAATGTAAATGTCCACTGAATAGTCCCTTCGGCCTGCACCGAGGATCCCACACTGTTTTTGCTTGATTCACTGTTTGAAGCATTTTTGTGCATTTTTGTGCATTTTTTAAATACAGGATTTCTAGGCTTTACCTCGGTGCCGTTGTTGACAGTGGAGGAGTCAAAGCTAGCCGGTGATGCATGGTTCTCCGCTGCTGTGCTTTTAGCCCTCTGCGCGGGCCCCCAGTCCTTTGATGGTGTGGATGTTGGTCCTGCTGCTAGGCCAGCAGCCGTCAGCGAGAGACCACAGAGACCCGCCGGCAGAGCTAGCTGTTCAGCTAGCCGGCCTCTTCTGAAGCCAGTCCGGTGGTGTCCGGTGGTGCGAGAATCTCCGCTGCTAGGCCGCTAGCCCTCGGTGCGGATCCGTAGTTCTCCGATGGTGTGGAAGCTATCCGTCCTCCTCTGAAGCCAGCCGGCAGTGTGTGGATCTCCGCTGCTCGGCCGTAGTCCTCCGGTGGTGTGGTTAGAGGTCCTGCTGCTAGGCCAGCAGCCGTCGGTGCGAGACCGCAGAGACCCGCCGGTGGAGCTAGCTGCTCAGCTAGCCAGACTCTTCGGAAGCCTACTGATGGCGTGTGGAGCTCAGCGGCCGGGCCGCCAGCCGTCAGGTTGATCGAAATGACGCCGGGACCCGGACACGGGTGGATATCTCCCGAGAGCAAGAGACACAACAGAGCCAATAGCCCAATATTTTCCTCTTTTCTTTTTAAACCCTTTTTTTTGTTTGAAAGAGTCTGCCAGGAGTGCCAGATGAATGAACTGTAGATAATATGCCGACCATGGCCGAAGTGCTTGATATTCAACGATGTTGCTGGTGCAGACAATGATGTATCCTCAACATGTTGTTTTACCATGGGGGCAAGATGAGTGGTGTAGCTACACAGAGGTTTGAGATTTAGGACAATCATGCAGGGATAGATTGCTGCCACTGCGCCAGAACTGCCTGCCGCCATCTTGGGAAAATATATATACAGTCTATGGAATAAATGCAGATCATCCTCTGGCTGCAGCCTTGACCGATACTTGCTTTTGATCAGAGTCAATGCGGAAAACCCACACTCACAGGTGAAGGGAATGTGCACTTTTACAGCCTAAAGTGTGCAAGTGACACTTTACTCATCTTTTTCTCGTTATTTTTTTCTCACGCTGCGCCTCCCCTGAAGCTCTCTGGCGCCCCCCCAGTGAGGCGCGCCTCACACTTTGAAAACCGCTGATCTAGAGAATTCGAGAAATGCACTTACCATGGCTGCCACTGAGGTACTTCCGGGTCATTTCACTCCGTTAGGAAGGTTCCTAAGCTAAATGGACTATTCGGGAAAAAAAGAGGAGGCGGAGCTAATGCCTGATCAGAATTCTACCGGAAATAAAGTTACATTGTGCTGTGATAAAATGCCATCCTGTTCTAAACCACATCAAGGATTATTTCTGAAACAGTATGGTGCTCAAATTATTATCTCTTGCGGGTGAGTTCCTTTTTTTATTTCCTGCTTTTTTAACACATTTTCTCTCCAGTAAAGGTTAGCGATACTTGCTAATGTAAAACAATACCATATCACGTCCAAAACATGTCAGGCATTGTTTCTGATAGCAACTTTCTGTAGGTCCACCATCCGAAATGACGTAATATCTGCAGCAAATCTGTATCCGCTCGTTGTACCCCAGTTTTATTTTATTAGGGTTTTATTTTCTGACGCTGCGTGAGTTCCCCGACATAGGACACATATTTATGTACACTGAACAAAAATATAAATGCAACACTTTTGTTTTTGCTCCCATTTTTCATGAGATGAACTCAAAGATCTAAAACATTTTCTATTTACACAAAATAACCATTTCTCTCAAATATTGTTCACAAATCTGAAAAAATGTGTGATAGTGAGCACTTCTCCTTTGCCGAGATAATCCATCCCACCTCACAAGTGTGGCATATCAAGATGCTGATTAGACAGCATGATTATTGCACAGGTGTGCCTTAGGCCGGCCACAATGAAAGGCCACTCTGAAACGTGCAGTTTTGCGTTATTGTGGGGGTCTGGGGGGGTCAGAAAACCCTAGGGTTAAACCCTGACCCCAACCCTAACATGTCACCCATTGAGCATGTTTGGGATGCTCTGGATCGGCGTATACGACAGCGTGTTCCAGTTCCTGCCAATAACCAGCAACTTCGCACAGCCATTGAAGAGGAGTGGACCGACATTCCACAGGCCACAATCAACAACCTGATCAACTCTATGCGAAGGAGATGTGTTGCACTGCATGAGGCAAATGGTGGTCACACCAGATACTGACTGGTTTTCGGACCCCCCCCAGACCTTGAGGCTGTGCGAAGTGGCTGGATATTGGCAGGAACTGGAACACGCTGTCGTATACGCCGATCCAGAGCATCCCAAACATGCTCAATGGGTGACATGTTAGGGTTAGGGTTTAACCCTAGGGTTTTCGGGCCCCCCCCCCCCCCAATAAAGCAAAACTGCACGTTTCAGAGTGGCCTTTTATTGTGGCCAGCCTAAGGCACACCTGTGCAATAATCATGCTGTCTAATCAGCATCTTGATATGCCACACCTGTGAGGTGGGATGGATTATCTCGGCAAAGGAGAAGTGCTCACTATCACACATTTTTTCAGATTTGTGAACAATATTTCAGAGAAATGGTTATTTTGTGTAAATAGAAAATGTTTTAGATCTTTGAGTTCATCTCATGAAAAATGGGAGCAAAAACAAAAGTGTTGCATTTATATTTTTGTTCAGTGTATAAAAGACATAAAAAAGTGCATTTTGCATGATAGGTCCCCTTTAAACAGTTATAAATGGCATCATATTTTAACTCTCCTTGCATTAACCTTGTACAATATTGAGACAACTCGGAATATCTCCAGCATTAAACATCACAGAATACAATATTTTCAAAAAAGAATCATCTGTAATTGTTAATAACATAAACAATACGTACATATGATGCGATTGAAGGCATGAAGACGTATGCAGATGTAGCTGGATTTCTTTACAAACAATACCATATTGCTCACAGAGCAATGCTTTGCCTATTTCCTATCTAATGATCACATTACATGTTAGACACTTTTATCCAAAGCGACTTACATACTCAATACTGTGGGCAATCCCAACAGGAGCCATTTAGGGTGAAGTGTTTTGCCCAGGGACACAACGACATGCTGACTGCAGTGGGGTTTGAACCTGTGACCCCCTGATCCCAACACAAAGGCTCTATCCACTGCGCCACACGCCTCCATCACCTGACACACCCATCTGATGATCTCATCCTGATTCTTAAAGGGACCACGACCAGGCACAATAGGAACACAAAAAATAGCCCAGAAAATGCAAACAATACTAAACTTAGCTGTAACAGAACACTCCCTGTCTGGCGTGGCAACACGTCACCCAAATCTAGAACACTTCCATGACCTAGCCATCTGGGGGGAGAAGAGGCACCATCTCTGGAACAGGCCTAAGGAAGAGCAAAGTCCCTCCTGGTTCGATGATCTTCACCTCGACCTGATGCACCTTCCCGTCTTTGTTAGGAAAAGTCTGTGTTGTCAGTCGAAGAGGCCATTCATATCTTGGTACTTGATTTGACTGCCACTACTTGCATGCTTGAATGATGATATCTGCGGCCTGATTGGATTCCTCAACAGTGAATTCTGCATCGCAGCAATGCCAGCCCTTACGATAACTGTTCTTTTTTGGGGTTGCCTTGAACACACATGCGATGTGCAAGAGGCGAGAAACAGCAGGAGTGAGTGACTCCCATAAAGAGGACATGGCAGATCGCTTGGAACAAAGCTGCTTGTGAGCGGTTGCAGTGCTCAAAGTAGACACTTGAAGGCAGATATCTGGGTCTGAAGTCGGATCCACAAGATCATAGGTGCTCTCAGAGATACTTGGCTCTGGCTTGGACAGAAACTTGGGTTCAATCAGCCAGTTAGTGTATTTTAAATGAGCTGAAGCCACCGAATGTGTTGCATGATCTGTGGGGTTCTGATCTGTCGGCACAAAAGGCAATTGGTCCAGATTGGGCACAGTACTTCCAAGGTGGTCAGCATCACAGGAGGTTTTCCCCTCTGAATTCAGAGTGACTTGGAGAATAGGATGCTCTGTGGTTTTCGTGTAGAAGATGTTGATCGTCAATGGTTTGTTGACGCTTTCTTGACAAACATTGCCTACAATGACCCATCCCAGATCTAACTTTTGCGCATAAGACAGGTTGTGTTAGCCGTTCACCTGTTCGCGAACCTCATGAACTCTGATTACGTCCCGACCTAACAGAAGATGATAGGGGCTTGTGGGTCAATGTCTGGGATGAGGTGCACCACTGACTTTAGGTGTGCATGATTGAGAGCCACATCAGGGGTTGGGATCTCGTCTCTGTTGTTAGGAATGTCATTGCATTCTATGAGGCTGGGCAATGGGATGTGGACAGTTCCATCCAGAGACTCAACTTCATAGCCACTGGCTCTTCTTCCTTCTGATTCTTTCACTCCAGCACATGTTCTCAATGTGTAAGGAGCACTTGGACTTTGGTCACTGAACATTTCAAATAACTGTTAACGAACTAATGATCTATTGCTCTGTTCGTACAAAATTGCATACAGTTTCATTCCTTTGTCTTTGTGGCCTGATGGATATACTTTTACAAGACATATTTTGGAGCAGGATCTACCTGCCAGATCTCCGCCACAGACGTTTGTGCATTTGGTAGTGACATGAGGAGGAGGTGAACTTTTCTTCTCCTCCCCGCCATGCTCTGGAGCAGGGACCACCTCCTCCATCCAGGTTGAAGTGATTTGTAGTGTCTTTCACTTTTGAATTAAAAACATTGAATTTTCATTTTACAGTTCTTCGCAAAATGTGATGACGAAGAACAACATTTGAAGCACACATTCTCTTTTAGGAATGCCTTACGCTCCTCAATGGGCTTTGTTCGGAATGTACGACATGTATCCGACACATTTTATCGAAGTCCTCAGATTTTGTTGGGCGCTCACCGGTCTCAGTAACGGATCCGGGAAAGATCTCTGTTTTGTGGACAGAGACCTCCCGATATTTGTTTGGTTTCCAACCTGTCTTCTCATTCTGTTTAGCTTGTTCTATGTGGGAGGTGAAGTTGAAGCTCGGATCATTTCTCATGATAGCCTCCTGGCTGACAAAGTTCACAAAGAAGTCAAAGGGTGGATAGTGGACAAGATTTTGCCGATTGTAGGATGCACCAACTGATGCCCACTTTTCCTGCAGACCGAATGGAAGCTTCTGCACTATTGGGTTGACGCCTCTTGCTGTGTCGAGGAAGGAGAGACTCTCTTTCTGCTTTGGCAGATTGAAGTTCCATTAATAGATCACTTAACTTTGTCAGTTTGGAATAATCTTGATTTGTTATTTTAGGAAAGGTGTCAATGCGCTTGAACAGAGCGTCTTCAATTAATTCTGGTGAGACATATGTTCGCTCGAGTCTTTCCCATATCATTGCTAATCCTGCTTCAGGGTAGTTTATTTGTATTGCTATTATCTGTTCGACATGTTGTCTTGCCTTGTTACCAAGCCACTTGTGCAAAAGATCCATCTCCTAACTTGGTGTCAGGTCTAAACCCCGGGGTCTGGAAGGACCGTTTCCAGGCCCTGTAATTCTGAGGTTTGTCACTGAATTGAAGCAAACCTGTAGCCAAGGTTCAATGTTCAAGGTTCTTTATTTGTCATACCAACATAGCTACAGAGTAGTTATGTCGATGAAAATATTAGGTCACAGGCTTCTCCAAGACTGCAACACAATAATACAGAAAAACATAGTGCAAGTAAATATTAAAAAGTAAATACAAAAAGAAAAATAGTTTAAAAAAAGTGAAGTAGTGAAATAAAAGTCTATATGCAAGCTATTGGAATAATATATATGATCAATAATTGCTAAATAGCAGATGAATGTTATGGATGTTGTTACAACAATTCAGGTGTTTAACAGTCTTATTGCCTGTGGGATGAAACTGTCTCTGAATCTGGTGTTTTTTGTCCGGATGCTGCGGTAACGCCTGCTTGACGGCAGCAGACTGAACAGTTTGTGGCTGGGGTGATGGGGGTCTTTTAGAATCCGGAGGGATTTCTTCCTGAGCCGCTGGGAGCCACATGCTCGCACCGTGCAAAGTATGTTACAAAGTCATTCAGGTTTGAGTGGTCATGATTGTAGTTCGGAGACATAGGATAGGGCGATGAGGAAGGTTAACCACTGTGGTTTTGAGGCCTGTAATACAACGGTTGTTCTCAAACCTAACATTACGTGACCCATGAGCATACTCGTCTCTGTTGATGCTAGGCTGCTGTGAAGTAATCATAGACTGTATATATAAATGGACGTAGGGTCCGTGACGTCACCCATAGGATTCTGCAGAGTTTTCCGAGAAGCCCTTAGTAGGCGGAGTCGGCCACTAACGGCTCGACAGTGACGTCAGAGTTCAACTTCCGCCTTCTCCAGCCTGCTCCAAATAAGGGCAAAGAGGCGGAGCCGAGCTGAAAGTTCCAGAGCTAGCTGAAGCTACCAAGCTAAGCTAACATGCTCCCCATCTGCACACTGCCGTGGCATTTTACGTTTCTAAGGTAAGCCGATATGAAACTATTCAGCAAAACTATAAATAATAATCCAAGTTATTGAGTTTTTAGCATAATACTTCAGAATCTTAAAATCCCTTAACGTTTGTATGCAATTGTGCTAAATTCAACACTGGAATCAATCAAATATTAATATGTTTGCATGACATGAGTTATTTATATTTTGATATCACTTAATTATACGTTTAATACATGTAAGTCAAGCTAAGGTACATGTGATTGTAGCTAGTTAGTGCTCTTACCTGTGAGGCCTCCTCCAAACAGCATAATAACCAGACTGTATCATTAAAACTAAGTACCAGTTCTAGATCCTTGACTTTAGACAAACAATTCAAAAGACAACATGTATTTAAAGACCAATCTTTATTTGAATGTAGCTCTTAACCTGATATATTAGTTATACAGTAATAGTATTGACAATCTAAAAAAACTGAGCAACTCAACAGTCAACTTTATATTTCTTATTGTCTAAAGCATTTTGTTATTTTCATTTCCCCCCTCTCATATTCAGTGTGGACGGATTGAGACAGCGTGGTGTCCAGAAAGCTGCAGAGACTTCAGGGAGAAACCTCCGTGTGATGGACGTCCTGTCTGTTTGTTTGGCCCGGAGAGGACTGAGGGTCTTTCCTCTGCAAGGAGGACCTGGTCTGATGGAGGAGCCCATGCTGGGCAAAGCTGATACCAACTGCACAGGCCTAGTCTGTCACTTTATTTGACTAAATGTGTTTACTTTAATAGTTTTACACCTTCTGTCCATATGTGCTTTTTATTTAAAACATGTTTGATTAAGTTTTGGTTCACATTTCAATAAATTGTATTTGTATTTGCACTCCTTTCGTCCATTATTCTTACTGAAAATGTTAGATTCCACATTCACATCTGACTGAAGATTGGCCCCATTTATTTGTGACGTTGCAAACTCTGCGGTACAAGGCACAAGTGATGTGAAGCTCAAAAAGCGAGGCAAATGGACTGTAGATGTGGAAATAGGTGCATTCCATCAGCTGACTGTTTTTACAATAAAAGTAGTTTCTTAGTGTACTGGTCTTAAAATCTCATAACATCAGCTTTTAATGTTCCTCTTGGATGTTCTTCTTGACCCTCAGAGAAGGAGAAAATATTGTGTCTTTCAGGCATGTCCTTTCCTAACAAAAATTACAGGAAACATAAAACATATTATTGCAGAACAAGTGTGTTGTTTATGAAAGAGGTGTGTTTGTGTGTTTAGGGGCTGTAGATATAATTATTTTGTAATTGTAATGTTTTTTTTTATTTCAACATTGAGCTACAAAGACAATCAGATTATGAATGAAAAGTATGAAGTTCATCAACATTGAAATATATGTTATTATCAAAATAATATGTAACTGTTATCAAAACGTAGTGCAACTGTAGAAGCTTGCTCTTTTGTCTCACTGAAAGAATAACTTTTACCACGTTTTTTTACAGACAATATTGAGAGATAAATAGTAGCAGTTCTCACTTTGTGTTAAATATCTTAGCCTTCAATACATTAAAACAGAAAGCTGACAAAATCATATTGCTTGTTAAAATCTAAATGTAACTTTTTGCACAGAAAAAACCCTCAACTCCACTGGTGTGTAGGTGATCTAGTATTGTTTAATGGAATGTATGTCAGTGTATTAAAGGCAATACTTCATTTATTTAAACCAATATCTTTCTTGATTCTTTGTACAGTATGAAAAAAATTGTATTTGTACCTGTGCTGAAGTTCACTGCTGTGAGGAGTCCAGTTCTGTCTCTCACTCTCTGGTCCAGCCTGTCTGCATCACCTGGACACCTTAAACAAACAGATATATGTAAAGTACCATGTGTACAAACAATATAACTGATTATCTTCTGTTGAACATGTTGGATTGTGTATTGTCCGAGTCAGGGTCCTTTTTATTTTACTATAACTTTGGAAGTTGTGTTACCGATGCTTGCTGTTTATTTGATACCCATTTGGTAATGCAATTAATAAAAACAACAAGGTTTGGGTTCGTTCTTCAGACGTTAACGTGTAAGCTCAATAATGAACTCCAGCTCAACCAACCATATTGTAATATCTAAGTAATCATCTTGAAATATGACATTAATAATTGTAATATACACACATCTTATTGTGAGGTTGATTTCACCACACTACTTCGACATTAGTTGTCTACATACTTGAGCATAGCCAATTTAAATTAACCTTAGTGATGCATACAGTTCTTACCTAAATAATAATCATCTCTCTAAGTTACAAGGATGACCTTATTTTATCAACCTCAAACAGAAGCCTTTTGTTATACAGTATTAGCCCACTTAACACTTGTCTATTTCGTTTTAACGTTTATATATAGTCTGTGATTTTAACTTGGAGGCTACTATTAGCATCGTTAGCACCGATGTAGCTACCACTAGCTTACACGCTAACCCAAGCCGTAACATAAATTACGTAGCTGATTAAAATCATTAACACATAAATAAGTACTCGAATTTCACTTACCACAAAACCGCATTCATGCACCGTCTGTTTCAACCGCAGAGCGAGTCACAATAGTGCGATATATAAGCATGAAGAACACACAAACACGGCCGGGGGCAAGCCGGTTCCCTGGATGAGCTGAACAGGCACTCTGCCTGCCTGTTGCTTCACGGAGCAGCTAGCAGAGAGACAAGAAGCTAACAGCAGCAGTCACTTCACAGAGCCGTCACTCAATGTGACCACGCCCTAATTTCTGCAAAAACTTTAAGACCTAATATAAATAAAAGGGTTGTGTTAGAAAACAATTCACTCACAGATCCATAATCATGAAGGTGGAATCTAACTATATTCATAATAATATTTATTGCTTCCATGGGTAGAAACATGTTTTTTTCTGCTTTAAAGTTGGGCATTTTAACATGGGGGTCTATGGAAATTGCTCCTTTCTGCAGTCAGTCCCTATCGGCCAATATATGAACTGCAGTGTGTGCCACTTCCGTATTGGCGTCCCGGCTCTTCCACAGAGTTTGCCGCTTGGAAGTAATATGAGGTGATGGGATCCAGGATTGGTTTGATGGAGAATGAAAGGTTTGGCTTCTTGTTTGAGCTGTGAATGTGAAATGCTGTCGCCAGGGCTTGGCTTTGTTTTTGCTGGGACATATTAGCTATTTTCGTTGTTCCCGCGTCCCAGGAGAGAAGCTTAAAAAGTAAGAGAAAATGGAGTATCTGAGAAAGGTCAGATTGGTTACTTTAATTAAATAGCGTGGTAATGAATCAGACAGAATGTAGTCGGGAGCACACAGCTGTGTTCTCGGGTCTGCAGCGAAGGAAGAGAGACCCAACCACGCACGTCGGCTGGTTATGTATCCTCCGTTGGCTCCTCCTCACATGTCGGTTGGCGATGTAGGGGGACCTCCCACCTCGGTCTTCAATGTCCGTTATCGCGCATAACAGAGGATTTAGACGTTGTACAGTCATTCCTTTTCTCCTCATACTCTCTTTCATGACTTTTTATTTAATGCATTTAAACGGCTGCAATGGCGTTTTTGTTAAAGCCGGAAGTCAAGGTTACTGTTGGTACTTCAGAGATCTCTTCCGGAATAGCTTTTCAAAATAAACGTTAGCCACAGTTGAACTCTGACGTCACTGTCGAGCCGTTAGTGGCCGACTCCGCCTACTAAGGGCTTCTCGGCAACTGCAGAATCCTATGGGTAACGTCACGGACCCTACGTCCATTTATATATACAGTCTATGCTTGAACCTCGGCAAAAAAGGCATTAGAAGCATTAAAAAGTCAAGGTAAACTTGCGGTTAACTTGCAGTCTGCAATGCGTGTCACGCTCGCGCACACAAGTAAATATATATGCACGTTCATTCTCACAACGCGTCAGACACAAGAAAATATACATTAATTTACATCAGAATCAGAAAGTTTTTATTTTTTTATTTTGTATAATTTTTTATTTTGTATAATGGGACACAGGCCAGGGTTTGGTCCGGATTGATTTACAGTTCGGTCCGGATCCGGACCTTGGTCCGGAATTTGAGAAGCCCTGCTCTACACCCAGGTTGTAGATCAACAACATAAGTCTTGCGGTCATAATGCTTCTTTGCTCTTTTTTGTTCTCTCTGAGATGTCTGTGATGCTAGCTTGTATGCATCTTGCATCCTTCTTCTCCACTTACTTGCATATTCACTTTGAGAAGTATTCTGGTCACATGGAATCAGGCCGAACATGATGTCAACAGTTAGCCGAGGATTTCTACCATAAAGGAGTTAGTAAGGAGCATAACCTGTTGCTTCACTGCGCGTACAGTTATATGCGTGCACAACCTTGGTTAGAGAGCTTTTCCAGTCTGACTTTGCTTCTTCTGTCAGGTTCTTGAGCATGGACAGGAGTGTTCGGTTGAATCTCTCAGCTTGACCGTTTCCGGCAGGGTGGTAAGGTGTTGTATGTTGTAGGAGTCGGGGGGGCTGATCATTTATTCCGGCAAATTACTCAGACATA
Organism: Notothenia rossii; assembly: GCF_949606895.1. NCBI lineage: Eukaryota > Metazoa > Chordata > Actinopteri > Perciformes > Nototheniidae > Notothenia > Notothenia rossii. The sequence continues at coordinate 52,563,960 of NC_136912.1, read as the reverse complement.
CTAATTGACCTAACAGAAGTTATTGAGTCAATGTAAGTTTACTGCTTGGCTCAGATCCACCAACATCAGCAAGATCTCACCTCTATTAACTCCTGAAGAACCAGGTTCAATTAACTGCTGCTTCAATTCAGACGACCCGCTAAATCTGTTTAAGCGATCCCGAAGGATTTTAATATCAGTAAATGAGGTGTGGCCCTACCTAAGTGTGAGTGTGGCAGGGTGCAATCTTACCTTTGAAGCAGGAGAGGAGAGCGCAGATGTCTTTTAAGTTGTCCCAGTCCAAAAGCTGGGATCAGTTTATTTGAAGAAAAATGGTCCACACGTATACAGGGTTTTTACCTTCTCTCGCTACAACATTATAATCATACTAAACATATCATGCTGTGATCATGTTCTAATATGAAACTTTAATTCACAGTTTTACATGTATTACCCTACATTTTTACTTCAACTGCCCAATTCAGTTGTGACATTTAAAATCATCCGAAAGTATTTTGAGGCATCTCCTCATAAATGACCGGTGGTAATAAAAAGCACATTCAAACTTTCATTCACCAAATCAATTCAAATCAATTCCATACCTATATTCCGACAGGTGGCGGGTACTAATACTCACAAACACATTTCAATTAATTCCACTCATTCAGTCCAGAAATTCACTCCACATTCAATAAAGACAGTCGAGAGATATTTAACAAGTTTGAGAAAACCTTACCGAGAGCAAAAACCTAGCTCTCCGGGGGAGAGAGCATTATACCAGGGGAACTCTCTCTGAGACACACACACACCCACCCACCCACCCACCCACCAGGGGCGGATCTAGAAAAATATTCATGGGGTGGCAAGAAGGTGGCAGGAGAATTTCAGGGGTGGCATCCCCTGGCAGAAGTATATGCTGATTTAATCGCAGTCATATCAATCAATGTTATCTTGGAAAGCCACAATATTGATATTTTAACTCAATAACATTAGGTGACACATTACATTATTGTGGCACAATTTTAACTGAACAATAACTGAATGAGTTTGTTTCACTCTTAGACCAGCAGGGGTACCAAATATATGAAGACTGCTGCAATAAGTACATTAATTAACTGTCTCATCAATGTTTGTCTAAATTAATATGATACTATTAACAATCATATTATTTTTATCAGCTGTCAATCAGTGTTATGATTCACATATTCAGTGTTATTATTAAATAAACTATATTTTTTGGAGGAATTAATGATGAATATTCCTCAAGATGCTTGCTCACCCTCCTTCAATTTTGAAAGACAAGTAATTACTATATAATATATCAAAAGAATCAAAGGAACAGTTCAGCGCCCCACAACTTCATTGCAAACAGTTACAACCTTGACTTTACATCAGAAATAAAAAAAATTAAAGAAATGACTAACTGCATCAGTTAGGGTTAAAAAACGTGTATTCAGCAAAAACATATACTGTACATATATAATCATCCAGTGAAAAGTCCTTACCTACTGGCCTAGTTAAATCAAAGTGGTTACTTTTTTTGGGCTGGGCAGTGTAGTTTTACACACCGTCTTATTTGACTTTCTCAGGACTTGAAACTGTTGTTTGGGGGCAGAACCCCACAAAGAAGAAAAATGTTATACACATGTAAGGTCATCATCTTAACAGTTTTTTATGCTCATCGACTCATCCGTGAGCACAGCATCATGTTGGCATGTCTATAACAGCTCAATATCGCGATTACCATCTTGATCAGCAAAACGCCTCACAAAATGATTAAGATTTAAAGCAATGGTGCGTTTTGATTCAATGCTGAGTACAGCCAACCTGACAGGCTCTTCTCTGTCATTGTAGACCGCAAACAGTAGCGGCTCCAGAGTATTTTTGTTGGGTAATCTATGGTAGGGCTAACCCATAGAGAGGTGGGGCAGTATTTGCAATGTAATTACATACACGCTCCCCTTGACAGTGAAACGCCACGCGTGAGGTTTAGATTATTTCCCTGTCTCAATCCAATAATAAAAAGGCACATTTGTCTTGTGGTAAATAAAAAGGGCGACCTGGATTCAAACCTGCAATTTCCCCACAGGTGGAAGAGTTGACATGCTGAAATGCCAACCCCTGCAGCGGGGTCTGGGGGGATTCTCCCCCAGGAGATTTTTTGAAATACTAACATAAAATACACATTCTGGTACTCTCTTGAGAAGAATAATAAGTAAATCTATTACTACACGACATATTTAAAAAAATGAATGCCATTTTAGTTTGTTACTTTGTTCTGAAAGCTGAACCTGCTGCTCCTCACAGAGAGAAGAGGGAAGAGGCTGTGTGTCAAAATGAAAGACAGCCCACACACCTATCAATCATCAAACCGTGGGGTTTTATTTTTGTTGATTTCTATCAACACGTAAGGTTGTATTGATGTATATAGAGATGTACTACGGCAAAAGTATTCTCCGTCGGGACTTCCTGCAACAACACCACACCGTTATCTTGATTCTGATTGGCCAGAAGACATTGTCAAAGATGTTCTATTGAGAAGACGATCACTACGTTACAAAGGTTTTCTACTGAAATCAATCTTACTAACTGCTGTCTGTGCAATTTACTCCGCAGACTTACTTGGCAGACTTTATTTTTGCTTACTTTAACATCATTTTTCATGGTGGGGCTAAGCCATTTCTTGGTATGGCTGTAGCCTACCCTGGCGCCGCCACTGACCGCAAATAACTCATTCCTTCCGTCTACTTGGATCCAAAATGATTCTCGTTTTGCGCTGTTCTCCCGTTCAAATGAAATCGCTGCCAATCATATTTCTACGCTCGCGCCAGGGCCGGGGGAGGGGTTACAAGGCTCGCTTCTTGTGCTGCATTCACTTGCACTCGGACATTAGAGATTTTCTCTCATAAATGTCTGATGAGTCCCAACTTTTCTTTCAAAACTAAGCTGCCAACTGGGGTGGCAGCTGGGGTGGCAAGGCATTTTTCTGAGGTGGCAGCTGCCACCCCGTGCCACCCCGTAGAACCGCCACTGCCACACACACACACACACACACACACACACACACACACACACACAAACACACACGTGTTGAACTGTAATTGTATCACTGTACATATATATATCATCAATAATATATAAATATTTGAAATGCATGTTAAGGTTGTTAATTATTTTGTATTGTGATGCTTTGGCAACATTGTTTAATTTAACTTTCATGCCAATAAAGCCCCTTTGAATTGAATTGAATTGAGAGAGAGAGAGAGAGAGAGAGAAAGAGAGAGAGAGAAAGAGAGCGAGAGAGAGAGCGAGAGAGAGAGAGAGAAAGAGAGAGAGAGAGAAAGAAAGAAAGAAAGAGAGAGAGAGAGATTCCCCTGGTATACTCTCTCCCTGCAGAGCTGGGTTTTCACCTCGGTAAGGTTCTCTCAAACTTGGTAACTATTGCTTAAATCTCTGTGTATTGAATGCTGAGTGAATGGTTGGATGAAAGTTTAAAACTGGAATTCTAACTGATCATTCTGAGGAGCGGCCTCTTTATGTATCAGCCTATAGGTTGTGGATGTTAGCACCTTCGATCCGTGAGGAGATTCCTTTGGATTATGTCGGAATTCTAAACTATGAATCAAGGTTTTAGATTAGAAAACGACCCCAGCAGGATATGTTTAGTATGATTATAATTTTGTAACGACAGAAGGTAAAAACCTTGTATACTTGTGGACCATTTTTCTTCAAATAAACTGATCCCACCTTTTGGATTGGGATAACTTAAAAGACATCTGTGCTCTCCTCTCCTGCTTCAAAGGTAAGATTGCACCCTGCCACACTCACACTTAGGTAGGGCCACACCTCATTTACTGATATCAAAATCCTTCGGGATCGCTTGAACAGATTTAGCGGGTTTTAAAAAATTAAAACAGCAGTTAATTGAACCTGGTTCTTCGGGAAGTTAATAGAGGTGATATCTTGCTGACGTTGGTGGAACTGAGCCAAGCAGTAAACTTACATAGACTCAATAACTTCTATTAGATCAATTAGTAGGTCTGAGTAATATGCCGGAATAAATTATCAGCCCTCCCGACTCCTACACTCCAGAGATGTTCAATCGGGTTCAAGTATGGGCTTTGGGTGGGCCACTCAAGGACATTCACAGACTTATCCTGAAGCCACTCCTTTGTTATCGTGGCTGTGTGCTTAGGGTCGTTGTCCTGTTGAGGGGTGAACCTTCGCCCCAGTCTGAGGTCCATCCTGACTAATCTCCAAGTTCCAATGATGCTGCCACCACCATGCTTCACTGTAGGGATGGTATTGGCCTGGTGATGAGCGGTGCCTGGTTTCCTCCAGACATGATGTTCGGCATTTAGGCCAAATTTGGTTTCATCAAACCAGACCATTTGGTTTCTCATGGTCTGAGAGTCCTCTAGGTGCTCCATGGGGGCTTTCATGTGCCTTTTACTGAGGAGTGGCTTCCTTCTGGCCATTCGACCATAAAGGCCTGATTGGTGGAGTGCTGCACAGATGGTTGTCCTTCTAGAAGGTTCTGCCATCTCCACAGAGGAACACTGGAGCTCTGTCAGAGAGACCATCGGGTTCTTGGTTACCTCTCTGACGAAGGTCCTTCTCCCCCGATGTTCAGTTTGGTTTGGGCAGCAAGCTCTAGGAGGAGCCCTGGTCGTTTCAAACATCTTCCATTTGCAAATGATGGAGACCACTGTGCTTGTTGGCACAATGGTGCAGAAATATTTATGTACCCTTCCCCAGAACCGTGCCTTGATACAACCCTGTCTCTGAGGTCTACAGACAATTCCCAGGATCTCATGACAAGGTTTTTGCTCTGATATGCACTGTAAACTGTGGGACCTCATAAAGACAGGTGTGTACCTTTCCAAGTAATGTCCAATACATTTAGTTTACCACAAGTGGACTCCAATCAAGTTATAGAAACATCTCAAGGATGATCAGAGGAAACGGGATGTATCTGAGCTCAATTTTCAGTGTCATAACAAAATGTCAAAAGCGTTAAGGGATATGAATACTTTCCGGATGCACTGTACACACACACACACACACACACACACACACCCATACAACATGTTGTTCATATGATGGAAATATGAGGTCTGTGTGAGGTTTAAGGTCAAGGTTAGGTTTTTTGAACGCCCGACAGATGGATAAGGTTTAACTTATACGTAGTTTTACATAGAGAAAACATCTTTACGTGTATTTTTAGGTAGTACTACCACAGTGTAGAAATACGTTAAGCCCTGCATTCAATATACCTTACTAATTTATTGTGTACTTACTACAAAAGTATAAGCACCAAAACTTTAAGTACCAATAGTGAATGTGCTCTTGTGCAGAATGGCCAATTTAAGAATTATATATAATATTTTTGGATTCTTATTTTTGATGAATAATGAGTAAAAAAAAAAAGTCACTCTTGCAGCATGTAAAGCCAGAGATATTTGTAAAACTTGATAGCTTTATAATAATAATCATATATATACAGTGGGGCAAAAAAGTATTTAGTCAGCCACCAATTGTGCAAGTTCTCCCACTTAAAAAGATGAGAGAGGCCTGTAATTTTCATCCTAGGTATACCTCAACTATGAGAGACAAAATGAGAAAAAAAATCCAGAAAATGTACATTGTCTGATTTTTAAAGACTTTATTTGCAAATTATGGTGGAAAATAAGTATTTGATCAATAACAAAAGTTAATCTCAATACTTTGTTATATACCCTTTGTTGGCAATGACAGAGGTCAAACGTTTTCTGTAAGTCTTCACAAGGTTTTCACACACTGTTGCCGGTATTTTTGGCCCATTCCTCCATGCAGATCTCCTCTAGAGCAGTGATGTTTTCGGGCTGTCGCTGGGCCACACGGACTTTCAACTCCCTCCAAAGATTTTCTATGGGGTTGAGATCTGGAGACTGGCTAGGCCACTCCAGGACCTTGAAATGCTTCTTACGAAGCCACTCCTTCGTTGCCCGGGCGGTGTGTTTGGGATCTTTGTCATGCTGAAAGACCCAGCCACGTTTCGTCTTCAATGCCCTTGCTGATGGAAGGAGGTTGTCACTCAAAATCTCACGATACATGGCCCCATTCATTCTTTCCTTTACACGAATCAGTCGTCCTGGTCCCTTTGCAGAAAAACAGCCCCAAAGCATGATGTTTCCACCCCCATGTTTCACAGTAGGTATGGTATTCTTTGGAAGCAACTCAGCAATCTTTCTCCTCCAAGCACGTCTAGTTGAGTTTTTACCAAAAAGTTCTATTTTGGTTTCATCTGACCTTATGACATTCTGCCAATCCTCTTCTGGATCATCTAAATGCTCTCTAGCAAACTTCAGACGGGCCTGGACATGTACTGGCTTAAGCAGGGGGACACGTCTGGCACTGCAGGATTTGAGTCCCTGGCGGCATAGTGTGTTACTGATGGTAGCCTTTGTTACTTTGGTCCCAGCTCTCTGCTGATCATTGACTAGGTCCCCCCGTGTGGTTCTGGGATTTTTGCTCACCGTTCTTGTGATCATTTTGACCCCACGGGGTGAGATCTTGCGTGGAGCCCCAGATCGAGGGAGATTATCAGTGGTCTTGTATGTCTTCCATTTTCTAATAATTGCTCCCACAGTCGATTTATTCACACCAAGCTGCTTACCTATTGCAGATTCAGTCTTCCCAGCCTGGCGCAGGTCTACAATTTTGTTTCTGGTGTCCTTTGACAGCTCTTTGGTCTTGGCCATAGTGGAGTTTGGAGTGTGACTGTTTGAGGTTGAGGACAGGTGTCTTTTATACTGATAACGAGTTCAAACAGGTGTCATTAATACAGTTAACAAGTGGAGGACAGAGGAGGCTCTTAAAGAAGAAGTTACAGGTCTGTGAGAGCCAGAAATATTGTTTGTTTGTAGGTGACCAAATACTTATTTTCCACAATAATTTGCAAATAAATTCTTTAAAAATCAAATGTGATTTTCTGGATTTTTGTTCTCATTTTGTCTCTCATAGTTGAGGTATACCTAGGAAGAAAATTACAGGCCTATCTCATCTTTTTAAGTGGGAGAACTTGCACAATTTGTGGCCGACTAAATACTGTTTTGCCCCACTGTATATATTTTATTTTTTTATCAGAAAACTAACTAACAGTGATATATTTGTTGTCTTATAAATAGTAAAGCAGTTACATAAGGTACATACAATAGAAATACAAGTACCTCACTAACCTGTGTGTGCACATGTGGACGTTCTCTTTGCTGGAAATCTATGACCCCCCCCCCCTTAACTTGCGCTGTTCCCATTTTGTGTGTTGGTGTGTGAGTGTGTGTAAATGGAGTGTGTGTTTGTGTTGGCACATGCCGGGCTGGTCCTGTTAAGCTGCCGAGGCAGAAGTAACACAAATACTTGGCAGGTACCGGCCTCCTTGTTTTTGCGTTCCTGCAAGATGGACGTGGCAGCTTCCTCTCCTGCGTGGATTTTATTTCCAAATGAGGAAGCAGCCAGACGCTTTCTGATGTTTGCCCACCCCCCAAAACACCAGCTACACACAACAACTACACCACCCCTGATCTCCATGGTCCCGCTGGAAAGACCTGCTCTCAGAAAAAAATGTCTTGCTTGTGTCTGCAGGTTTTCAGCACTGTGTTGTTCACGAGACATTTCACTGGATTAATTAAACAGTACTTGCAGATTTTGACACATTATAATGCATTATACAAATGGTAGTTATAGAAAGTGTTACCAAATGTTCTGCTCCGAGGCTGCCTCCAACAATACTAGTACAATGTATCTAAAAAAAAGCAAGTAAATCGAAAAGTACATACAACAGTGAGGAAATCAAAATAAAATAAAATATAAAAATAATTTCCATATTACAACTTGGACTGGTAGATGTTGGACATTTCAACCACTAATCCAGCTCTTTAACAAACAAAATAAAGAATTAACTAAACACCAGACGAAAGAAGAATCCACTAAAACTCATCCAAACCTCATTCCAATTCTAAAATGTTAAACGGACATATGTAAATCCATATTTTCTTCTGCGTTGGTGTCTTTAGAAACGCTGGGCTGGAGGTGCACCCTGGTGAGCGCAGGGTGATCTCTAGCGTGGCTCTGGAGGCAGAGGACCCGGACAACTCCCCGCAGCAGCTGTTCTACTCCCTGATCGCTGTGCCACGCTTCGGAAAGCTACAGATAAAGGTGAGGAGACAACGGTGATGTGTGTGGATATCTTTCTTTGATTTGAGACAGTGGTGGAATGTGCTGTACTATTTTGAGGTTCTCGCACTTTACTTAAGTATTTACTTTTTATGCCATTCTATATTTTCACTCCACTACATCGGTCTGAGAGCTTTAGTTACTATCCAGATTATTGTTAGTTATCCCCTCACTGTCTGCTGATATGAATGTTGAATGTTTGTTATAAACTGAATGATGAAGTGTTCCTTTATGTGTTGAGGATATTATATTTATTCTTTACCTTACTACACTTAATTAAAAAGCCTCAACAATAAACTGGAAAATGCATTGTCACAAAGCTAAACTCTGAATAGCTACTTTTTTAGAGATGTAGTCATATACATTTAGCAGTAATATTGATCCAACAAACATTGTATACAGTTTATGTATATAATAGTGATAACACTGACACAGGAAACATTCAACTGCATATTGAGTACTTTTTTTTTTACCATTTTCACACAAATACCTTTTTTGACTTGATTTAAGGATCTGAACACTTCTACTATCCCTGGAAAGGTACCTATCCTTAAAGATGGTTTCTTACCCTCTACTATTTTTTTATTATTATAAGCAATGCATGTATTTGTCTAAACTCGAATATAAACTGGTCATTGATTCTGTTTTAGATGAGCTCATGTTGTGGTGGTTCATCTGCAGAAGGAGTCGGATTGGAGCGAGCTGTCGGCCGGTCAGAACTTCACTCAGGAAGATGTGGAGATGAACCGTCTCTGGTATGCTCACAATGCCGCCACAAACGCAGCAGGGTTCAAAGGTCACGACAGCTTCCGCTTCACCCTCAGCGACCTGGACAACGAGACTCCGGCACAGAGCTTCTTCATCAACGTGCACACTGTGCAGAAAGGTCAGCTTTCACCTCAGTGGTAGAGTGAAGACAAGACTTCACTCTCGTCTTCACTCATGGCGGATGGCATGCCCTAGCCTTTATAAAACTTTACAAGGAAGCAATGAACTGCTGTGTTTCAATAATTTTATAATATTTTCACGGCTTTACCTTTGTGTCACACAGCCTTTACCCACAGGGAACAGACGTGGTATCTATTAGCGATGTTACGTTTGCGAACGATCCGATTCTTTTGAATGTTCTCTTTGGTACGAACGAAGGGAATCGAGTCGTACTTGGTGAGAGCCGTTCTTTTTATCGTTGGTTCACCGCCTGCCATAAATCCACTCACCTGAGAGATGTAGCAAGTTATACATTTTTCTGTGAGTAAAAGTAGTTTTCTTACTCAAACACTCTGAACAATGTGGTCTGGAAAACCCTTTCAGTTTTACTCCTTTTACTGTTGGTGTTGTTCATTAAGCATTATCCAAGTTAGATCCTAGGAAAACGGCTGGCCCGGACAACGTTGAACCTTTCTTTTTAAAGATAGCTGCAGATTTTATTGCTCCATCTCTTACTTCTCTTTTTAACCTCTCCCTCAGCACAAATACAATTCCAAAAGTATGGAAGTCTGCTTACAGATGGAGCACTGAATTTCGGACTCCAGCTTACAGCTTCCTGCCTACGGCCTGCCAAAGACCAGTATAGAGGAATGTTAAGCCCTCCCACTATTTTCCAAGAGGGCGTTGCCAGATTTTCAATTTCAGGTTTTAACCAGGAGATGGCGCTTCATTCACAAATACAGAAAGACAAGTTTCATGGACTTTCAGTTGTGTTTTGAAGAGCATTTGAACACGTCAATATTTTAGATCAACTAAAGTATATCTAATCTTGTAATTCAATAATATATAGTCTTTATATATTAAATAATCATAATTATAATGTAAATGTTTACATTACACTTCTTTATTTGTTATGCTCATACTTTTACCTTTACAATCGTTTGCTTTAATATGCAGTATATTTTTTGTATATTTTTGTGTTTACTTCCTCCTGCTCCCTTTCGGACACATACTGTATGATTTATTATTATTATTAATATGAAGATATTATTAAGATAAGATAAGATGTTACTTTATTGATTGAACATTTTAGTTTAGAATGTGCTGTCCCACGGTAATTCAGAAGGCTCACAGGTCACATTCCGACCATTATTTAAAACAATAGGTGCTTTCACACCTTCAACAGTTTGATTTGTATAGAAGGAGCTCTGTCAGTTTTCGAATTACCCATTTGCTTTCGGGGAGCCCTATTTTTCAGAGCACATCCTGCTACTAAATATGTCACACGCACGCTCTGTTGACTGGCGCAGCAGCGCGGATGCGATCAATTGCTATAAAAACACTCTTCTACTAATACAGACGGTGTCATGTGGCCGTTGTTGAAGCCTCTTCAGGCTCCGCATCGGCAGGCCTCTTCCTCGGTGTGGAGCTGTCAAACTCGACCCTAACGCCGCTTACAGCCGGCCAACTAAAAGTTGTTTTCCGTTCACGTTGTCATTTTTAGACTCCTTCGCTTCTTTGCTTGTGAATCCAAAAGCTGTGACGCTTGGCTGTTTTCGTTTTGCCATATTTTTTTATTACACAGCCAGAGTTAAACAAATATCAATATGAACATTTCAAATACCGCGCCGGCATCACCGCCATAATCATAGCAACGTAAGTAAGAATGCAGCGCCGCCACATACAGATGGGAACACCCAGACATATTCACAAATATAAAACAAATATTCAGAAACTGTAAAGAACAATAACTATTATTTATTTCAAGAACTGTTATTTACAGAAACTCAACATTTCTAATCTGTGTGACACAAATATGCACGATTGTTTTGGGCTCCCCCTATTTATCTCAAAGTCAGCCTTCAGGGGAGCTCCCTCCCTCTTCGGGGGAGCCAAGCTCCTCCTAGCTCCCCCCCATTTCGAACAGTGTCTGTGGCTGAATGGCCAGCGATTAGGTGCGGCGCATTTGTCATAGGTGATCAGAGCTAACTGCCTGCCGTCAGATTTCATTTAAAAAACAGATCTGATTTTAAGACTATTTCTGCGCTCATAAAGAATGATAAGAATAAGAATAATGTGGATTGAACTGGTTTCATTAATTAGTGAGTTTATTTAATAAGAGAACCGCCAATCGGGTCAATTTGTGTGATGTGTGTTGTGTGTGTGCAATGTAACTTTTTTTCAATAAAATATTAAAGTCTCCCAGTCCCTGACTTTTCCTGAAAGTGTGTTATGTAGCACCCTATGTTGTTAAAAATTGCATTCTAATAGCGGGATTTTACAGGTTTAGGTAGGCCTATACAAAAACCTCTGGCGTTTCTAGTGTTAAGGTAATTAGGTACAGTAGAAGCCCTTTTTTTATCAGTAACGAATTTAGCAGTTGAACATAAAAGTCAACTAACTGAGGGTCACTTGCAATGACAGTGTTGTGTCTAACTGTAAGCTTGTCACTCAGAGTAACCAACCGTTAATTTAGCTGCTGGAGAATAAAGATCAAGGGGGGAGGGGGGGAGAGAGCTGTGGTTGATGGGCCATTAGTTTTGTAAATACACAGCTGAGAGCTGCCGTTTCATTCAGACTGTTTAAATACTGTAACAACGGACTATTTTTCTTAGCGGATGCATGTCAATTTAAATCAATACATACAACTATTTTTTAAATCAATACATACAACTATTTTTTAAATCAATAAAAGACATTTTCTAAATCCATAAAAGCATTTCAATTAATATTGGGAGTCATGTCGTTACTTTGTTGAGAATTTGGCCGTGTAATAAGCGGGATAATTTGCAGCGACTTGTTCCTTATGGGGAAAATAACACCCGTCATGTGTGTGTAGAGGTGTGTGTGGTTAAAACACTTTCATGAAGTGAAGGAATTTCCTTCTATAAAACAGCTGTGGGCAGCAGTGAGTGTCACGGATATGAATTCATAGATCAAGGCAGACTGGGGCACACACTCTCCTGTCCTGCCAGGCGACACGCCCGTTCTAAGCCGTGTCCCTCACTCCTCACATCCCAAGAATCCCCACAAGTGTATTATGTTGTTACATCGTTTCAGATGTTATGTTTCAGTTGTGCTCTGTCTATGTTCAGTGATGCAAACTTGTCACCTTTTGGCGAAATTCGCCGTTTTGAATCCAAAATAAGTCGTTTGTGTGATTCATGTAGATCTGCAATACAAATATTTTTGGGGTATGGGGGGGGCTGGGACCCGGAGTAATCTGCGGCCGTGAGCTGTTATGTGCCATCATGACACGCATGGTGTTCTTTTTTTATATATTATAATGAAGTACGAGCTGTGTGCTCGAGTCTTCCTTCCTGTCGGCTCTGCTCATGGATGTATAATAAGGCTCCGCTGCTCCGACATGATGGTCTAGCTTCAGCAGCTACATTACCTACGGGTGCGTTCGTTAATATTAACTGTGCGTCCGGAGTCACTGTGGCACAGACTGGACCGCTGGTGAACAGCTGTTAGAACGGGCTGTTCAGGTGTTCAGAGCAGAGCTTCCTGTCAGAGCGGCAGAGCGTGATGTGAACTGAAGAGTTTTTCTGTGGCAATATTATTTAAGGAATCGTTGAGCTAGCTAGCTAGCATACATTGTCACTATCTGCTAACGTTAGATTTAGCCTTCTATTTCTAATAGTTTTTTTCATAGGCTATAAACAGAGGTGGTATAAGTATATATATTGTACTTGAGTAAAAGTAGAAGTACTCAGATCTTGTACTTGAGTAAAAGTAGAAGTACTCAGGTCTTGTACTTGAGTAAAAGTAGAAGTAGGCCTACTCAGATCTTGTACTTGAGTAAAAGTAGAAGCACACAGATCTTGTACTAGAGTAAAAGTAGAAGTACTCAAATCTTGTACTTGAGTAAAAGTAGAAGCACACAGATCTTGTACTAGAGTAAAAGTAGAAGTACTCAAATCTTGTACTTGAGTAAAAGTAGAAGCACTCAGGTCTTGTACTTGAGTAAAAGTAGAAGCACACAGATCTTGTACTAGAGTAAAAGTAGAAGTACTCAGGTCTTGTACTTGAGTAAAAGTAGAAGTACTCAGATCTTGTACTTGAGTAAAAGTAATAGTCCCAGAGTGTAGGAACACTCTGTTACAGTAAAAGTCCTGCATTCAAAATGTTCCTCAAGTAAAAGTAGAAAAGTATTTTCATCAAAATATAGTGAAAGTAGCGACAGTAAAAGTAGTCATTGTGCAGATTGGTCCATTTCAGAATAATAGATATGATATGTTTTATAATGATTGATCATGAAAGTGCTCTCAAAGCTGCTAAAGGTGCAGCTAGTTTGAATGACTTTGTATACTGCAGGGTAGCTTGTGAATTTACTCCAGGTGGAACTAAAGTCTGATTTAACACTTGATTATATTTCACTTAATTAATCCAGATCTGTGAAGTAACTAAAGGTATTAAATACATGTAGTGGAGTCAAAGTACACCATGTACCTCTGAACTGTAGTGGAGTAGAAGAACAAAGTAGAAAAACATTGAAATACTTAAATAAAGTACAAGTATCTCAAAATTGTGCCCAAGTATAGTACTTGTTGAGTTTATGAACTTAGTTACTTTACACCATGTGGCTATAAAGATAACAAGACTTAAGCCTTGCACAGAGGCCTGAAAATACATTTTCAAAATGCTCAACAGTGCTGCCAAAATTATAAACTGACTGCTCCACAATTTGAAATAAATGCTTTTATATATTTCTATTATGTGACTCTTTGGCGTTTCTGTTATTATTAACACTGCTGCTTTAGTTGTTCTGACTGCTAAAATCCTCTGTCATTCCGTGGGGTGGGGGAGCCGGGGGCTCGGATCCTTGTCACCTTTTTCATACCTGATGAGTTTGCATCCCTGTATGTTAAAAAGCCTCAGTCACCTTAATTCATGTAATAAAAACATCTCAGGTCAGTAACACTCAAAGCTAAATGTGCAATACCATGTTCAGCTATGTTACTATTTATAATGTTATTGTTGTTACATCAGAAGATGTACATATTTAAATGATTTCTTAACTTACAGTAGGCTATTTTTTACAATGTGTGTTGGAAGGATTTATTAAATTACAATGAATATTGTCATTGTTGAAGGCTTTTAGAGAAGGGTGAACTATAAGCCTGAATTACATAACATTTTATACCTAAAAACATAAAATACACAATAAATAAGTCACAATTATTGTAGTTATTTTTACCTCCCGTATTGCTTTCAACCCACCAGCTTTTATGGTGTTGTTACGTCACTAACTGTAAGCTTGTCACATACAGTCTATGGTCACTTAACCTACTGTTAATTTAGCTGCTGGAGAAGAAAGATCAGGGGGGGAGGGGGGAAGAGAGCTGTGGTTGATGGGCCATTAGTTGTGTAACTACACAGCTGAGAGCTGCCGTTTCATTCAGACTGTTTAAAAAACTGTAACAACGGACTATTTTTCTTAGCGGATGCATGTGAATTTAAATCAATACATACAATTATTTTTTTAATCAATAAAAACATTTTCTAAATCCATAAAAGCATTTCAATTAATATTGGGAGTCATGTCGTTACTTTGTTGAGAATATGGCCATGTAATAAGCGGGATAATTTGCAGCGACTTGTTCCTTATGGGAAAAATAACACCCTTCATCCAGAAGAGGATCCCTCCGCTACACTTTGGGATCCTGATCAACCGACGAAACTCCATTTAAAATATACATATTTTTGGTGAATTACTGAGTTTAGGCACGTTAATAACGTTTTAATGAAGTTGAATACAGTATATTCATATGTGTCAGTGATTTCATGTCAATTCGGCGAACATAAACATAAATGATCGTGGTGAAGATGATTAAATTAGGATTAAAAATCGAGAGCCGGGCTGCATTTCCTCCCGTTCGTTTTTTTCGAATAACAAAATGATTTTGTTAAATAACAACATGGTGATGTTTTGTAAATGATTACATGTCTCTTATTTAGCACAGTAGTATGATATCCGTGACATATGGATCTTAACAAAGTTCCGCTGTACATCCAGCATACTGTATCTCACTTTATTTCACATGAGCTCCAGTGTGGAACCCCACTGCACCCCATGGTGGATCAATGATCCATTGCAGCTGGCTTCATTATAATTACATTTATCTATCACGGGGGCGGTCTCAAGTCAAGCTGGAGGTTTTCCCTTGAGCGAGGGCAGATCACGTACCAATCACGGCCCTCGCGTTTCAAACTGTCTGAAATGAATCGCTACATCTGTATGTCTTGCCTTTACTGAAAGGAGGGGAGGCAACTATTTTAAATAACTATAGGCCAATCTCTAAATTGTCAGTTCTGGCTAAAGTGCTCGAACGACTAGTGAGTGAGCAAGTAAAGGAGTTTTTATGTAAAAATGATATCCTGTCTAAACATCAGTCAGGCTTCAGAAAGAAACATAGCACCATCACTGCAACAATGAAAGTGGTGAATGACATTACTAGTATTTTAGATAATAAGCAGAGTTGTGCAGCTCTGTTTATTGACCTTTCCAAAGCGTTTGACACCGTTGATCATCGCATCTTAAAGCAGAGGCTACTCAGTATTGGCACATCCAGCCATGCAGTGGGGTGGTTTGTGAACTACCTCTCTTAAAGGTCCCAATGTCTTCATTTTGATGGGCTTGAGTCGTTAAACATTTCTAATGGTGTACCACAAGGTTCTGTTTTAGGTCCACTTTTATTCTCCATATATATCAACAGCTTAGGTGATAATATGGATGAAGCTACTTTACATTTGTATGCGGATGATACTGTGATGTATTGTTTGTATATGTATGTATATGTTTTTAACACTGTTCAGACTCAGCTCTCTGAACTAAAGCTTCTTTTAAATGTGGATAAAACCAAGGTAATGCTCTTTCCAAAAGCTAAAAAGACACCAGAGCCTGTTTTAGATATTGTAACTACGCAAGGGTAAAAACTTGAAGTGGCAACCTGTTACAAATACCTTGGTATCTGGCTTGATGACTGTCTCTCTTTTAAACTGCATGTCAATAACCTGCTAAAACAACTGAGAGTTAGGCTAGGTTTCTTTTACAGAAACAAGTCCTGTTACTCACTTGAGGCCAGGAAAAGGCTAGTCACTGTGACCCTTTTACCTGTGCTGGACTATGGTGATCCGTTTTATATGAATCCACCGGCCAATTACCTGATCAAGTTAGATGCCGCCTATCACAGTGCACTGAGATTTGTCACAAACTGTAAAGCATTAACCCATCATTGTACCCTGTATGCAAGGGCAGGTTTGCTTTCACTAACTGTACAGCGGCTCAATCACTGGTATCTTTTTATTTACAAAGCAATGTTAGGGAAACTTCCATCCTACATCTGCTCCCTGATGTCACGGCGTATTGTAAATGGCTACTGCCTGAGATTGAATGCTGTGGTTGTATTAAATGTGCCAACTGCTAGGACTGTCTTAGGGACTACAGCTTTCAGATGCGCAGCTCCGCTAATTTGGAACAGTCTGCAAAAGGAATGGAAGTTGAGCAGTTTGGTTCCATTACATGTTTTTAAAGCAAGGATAGATGCTATCCAATCGGAAACTGTTGCTATCTGTAAATGCTACTAGCTATACAAACTGTAGTCAATGTAAATATGCCATATGATGTCCTCTTAGTTTTTCTGTCATGTTTGTATTAATGTTGGAACCTACTTGCAGCAGGTCACCATTGAAAAAGAGGTCAATGATCTCAATGGGTTTTCACCTGAATAAATACAGGTTTTGAATTGAATTGAAAGTGTTTTTTCCTGTGGTTAAAATACATTTTCCGGCATTTCTTGGCTTCCATGCCAATACTGCCTGTTTCTCCAAGCTGGAGGCGTGCTGACCCCCGGTCTACTGTATACATTGACTTAAATAAACACCTCATAGGACTTCCAGTTGAGCGCCCATGATGCCGGCAGCTTAATGTTGGAGCTCCTTAACCCTGACAGCAAGACACCTTCTTTCTGTGGTTAAAACTGTCCTAAAGACATGTATTATTAACCTGTTAAGCCCGGCAGCCGCGGGGGCTTTTTCACGAAACAGGTTTTTTCACGAAACTGTGTCTCAGGGCTTCTTAACATTTAACAACCTATTAATGTCTCATACCCACTCAACGGGAAGAAACTCAGCTAACTGACAATATGAACAATTTTTACCTAAACAAAACACAAGTCTCACAAGAAGCGTCTAAATGAGCCCTTAGCGAAAACGGGCTAATGCTATTTCTGCTCATAACTCTCAAAAACGATCTTTTATACTTCATACTATCTCTACATATTCCATTGGTATAAGTCTCATCACTGAACGGCCAGAACTCAATGAACGAGCAGCCAGAATAGAGCAATAAAACAACATCAGTTTTCAAAACCGTAACAATAATTATGTCTTACCTTTGCCGTTTTCTGATCAAAAGTTGTGTTCAATGGCATTAAAACGATAAAAACGCTGCTGAAGGTTAATCCAATGTGTCTGTGTCACTTTGAAATGATTACTGATAATCCATCATTCCATTTTTTTCAAAAACTGAGATCTCATGTCCCTTTGTGTGAGAGCTACAACCCAGCTTCCGGTTTTGGGCAAACTGCGTGCGTATCACTCTCAATCCTCAATGGTAACGTGTAGGTGGATTTAGGAACTAAATTGGCTCTAACGGTTCAAAAGAGGTGTCAATCGTCAAAATCGACCCAAATGACCCCAGAATTGAGGGTTTTTTTGCTCTCTAAAAAGGTTAAATGTCACTTGTTTTGCATCAATCTTGATACAGGGGACTTATTGTATGTTATAGTTTGGATTCCTAAAGCTTTTAGTCTACTATCCCATCATTCAAGTGTGGTTTTCACTATAAGTAATGTTTTCTTTTGGCCAGACACTATAATTAAAATTTGTTTTACTATGTTCATTCTGAATTTACTTTAAAATAAAACAATTCTATATTGATTCTGACTTTTCTACATCCAACTCACAGGTTTATCATTGCTTAGAGAAAAAAGATTATTAATGTACCCCTTTTAGAAGTGAAGATGTAGTCATTTGTTCTGGGAATGTCATTTTCGAGCATGAAACCTGAAAAACAGGCTACAGGCTTAACAGGTTAACAAGGCGTTAGTGTAATGACTTAGCAGAAATGGAAAACTGCCGGAAAAAACGAAAGACAAGTCTTCTCCAGATATAGAAAAGTCAGCGGACGGTATTCCGGCTAACGGCGACCATTGTGATCCTGAGATGCGTGTATTAGCATTTTTTCGCTCAGGGCTAATTCAGAGCCTTTGTTATTACCCTTATGTTTCGTTTTGCTAAAAATTGTTAATATTGTCTGATAGCTGAGTTTCTTCCCGTTAAGTGGGTATGACACATTAATAGGTTTTTAAATGTTAAGAAGCCCTCAGACGCTGTTTCTTGCAGATGTTGCGATATTTTCCCCCGGGGGAATGGAGCTTAACAGGCTAAACTTTGAAGTCAACATGGACAAGGATTTCTTAAAGCTCCATGACCAATGAACAATCAAACTTCAAGTGTTTTTTTAATTCAGAAGAGAAGCAAGATTGCACCTTCACACACCTCGGTCCTCTTTGGGCCCTCTGGCCGGTAGCTTCATTTATTATTGAACGCCCCCTCCCCCTCACAGTGCCAGCGTTGCCAGTCGGGTGAACACAGAGCAGCGAGGCCTCAGCCCTTCTGGCTCCGGGCCCTCTGATCCTTGAGGAGCGGAGGTGAGAAACGACCGGCCTCCTCAGCTGGTGAATAATTAACGGAGGGGGGGTGAGCAGCTGTGGAGGGGCGTTGGCTCATGTCCTCTGGGTGCTGAGACATTTAGGCCTGTTTGTTTTGTTATTGTGGTTGTCGCCAAAGTGAACAAAAATCTATCCTCTTTTTACAAAAAAATCATTTTACCCTTTAACTTTTGCCAGTTGTTGGAGACTGAAATAATTCACAGGAAAGCAATAACCAATGTATCAAAAGCATTGCCAAGATCATTTCGAAAATGAAGTCTACAGCTGTTGCTGTCCTCATGTCTTGAAGATATTCTGAGCGGCTTGTCAATACAGTGCAGATGTTCTTGTTGTATCTCAGGATGACAAAATTCATATTTTGTGTTTTTATTGATTTTCAGTAGTGAACAAATATCTTTAAATATATGTTTTTTTGAAAAAGGAGCAGAACAATTTATACTGATTCTTATTTGGATGTATTGCCCAGATAAACACAAAGAAAATGTGTTGTGTTCCTTTTTTTAAGATTACGTGTGTTTGGTACTTTGGCAACATGTAGTGTTTAGAAACTCATTCAGGTAAATAAAGTTGCAAAGGAAGTGGCTGAGTGAGAGTTTCAAACTGATCCACCTGCAGGTGAGCTGCTGCTGCTCAGCAGGGGGGGGCATCTGACGGAGGGGCAGCGGTTGGTCCTGAACACCAACATCCTGCTGGCGTGGGACTCTTCGGGCCATCCAGAGGAGCTGGTCTACACGCTGTCGGCCCCCCCCCGGCATGGCCTGGTCCACGGCGTCCAGCAGCCGGGCGTCCCTCTGGCCAGCTTCACTCAGCTGGACATAGCCGCACATCGAGTGTGCTACACCCATGACAACAGCCACCACGCAGACACAGACTCCTTCAGGTGAGAATATACACATGGAGGTCTGCAAGGGAAATATTCAAATGAAGTTATCATCATCTTGGTTAAATAGCGATTGGTCCTGTTTTAACTAGACATAATATATAAGTAACTTGAATTTATTTAATATTTCCAGCATGTGTAATGCACCCATCCGTGTGTCAGCATTATATCCAGCTGTTTCAATAAGTGAAACTATTTTGCAGGACATCATAACATTCTGCACACATGGGGAGAATATATGGCAAATGATATGCCAACATATTGTGAGACGAGGATATTTCTGTCAACCCTAAAAAAGAATCACTCACAACATTTGGCCGGCGAAAGAGAAAATGGGCAGCGAGACAAGAGAGTGTCAGGAGACGCAAAGCTTTTCTCAGCTACAGTATGTTTATCTGCTTTTCCAGCCAATTTGGCAACAGCAGGGTTATTTAAGGGGGAAGGGGGAGGGAGGAGGAGGGTGACTGTGACCTGGAGTGTGTGCAGACCCCGGGTTTATCACCCAGACCCAGGCTGTTTGGCTCTCAACAAGCCAGACAGATCACAGCCAATAATCAGACTGAGAGAATGAAGGAGGGCAGACAGACAGATAGACAGACAGACAGACAGACAGACAGACAGACAGACAGACAGACAGACAGACAGACAGACAGACAGACAGACAGACAGACAGACAGACACAGACAGACACAGACAGACAGACAGAGACAGACAGACAAACAAACAGACAGACACAGACACACAGACAGACAGACAGACAGACAGACAGACAGACAGACAGACAGACACAGACAGACAGACAAACAAACAGACAGACAGACAGACAGACACAGACAGACAGACAAACAGACAGACACATACATACAGACAGACAGACAGACACACACACAGAGAGACACACACAGCCACACAGACACACAGAGAGACACAGACAGACAGACCTGTGCATTACTTGTGTTTGTGTGTTTGCTGTGACAGCAGATGATGAATGGGCATTACTAGTAACAACAGCACTGGCATGGCGTCTGTGGCCAGAGTGTCTGGGCAAACATGGCCGACATTGAAGCCAGATGTTGCACAAGGACCTTCCTCTGAATGTGTGTGTGTGCGTGTGCGTGTGTGTGTGCGTGTGTGTGTGTGTGTGTGTGTGTGTGTGTGTGTGTGTGTGTGTGTGTGTGTGTGTGTGTGTGTGGGGTGTGTGTGTGTGTGTGTGTGTGTGTGTGTGTGTGTGTGTGTGTGTGTGTGTGTGTGTGTGTGTGTGTGTGTGTGTGTGTGTGTGTGTGTGTGTGTGTCTGTGTGTGTGTGTGTGTGGCCTGTGTGCTGAGGCCCAGGGCATTTATTTTTAACTAGACATAATACATATATATTTTAAGTTGTGATATTAACGGTGTGAATCGTAAATAGCTTGTTTTAAAAATGTATGTGTAATTTAGGAACAACACATTAAGCTCAACACATTAACATGTTGAGATCTGCTTCTGACTTCATGACCTTTTGTTCTGGCAGTTTTGTGGTCACCAACGGCGCCTCGTCCCGCAGTGGAACTCTGCACTTCACCATTGAGCACGGTGACCGCATCCCACCCACCCTCAACCACAACACGGGCCTCCGGCTGCAGGATGGCTCCACGGAGACCATCTCACGTGCCCAGATGCAGCTCACCGACCCCGACACCGACACCTCCAACTTGAGCTTCGTCATCACGCAGCCGCCAGGCCATGGCAGACTGCTGCTGAAAGGAGTCCCTCTGTTTCCCCAACTGGGGTTCACCCAAACGGATGTGGACCAGCTGAACCTGGCTTACCAACACCAGCTGGGCAGCCTGGCGTACATAGACAGGTTCTACTTCCTACCGACCGACGGGACCAACATCGGGTACCTGGAGTTTGGACAGCTGAGGGAGGAGCCGGCTGTCTTTAACATACAGGTGAGCAGCACACACAAAACACATTTCCTATTTCTTTAACACAGGAGACTGTGCTGAACTGTAGAGGTATACGTTACTGAAGTACCAAGTAATAACAAGAAATACTACTTGTGCTTAGAGTAATGGCACCCGTTTTTTGTTGCGTTTCCACTAGGCGTAGTTCCGGCTAGTGGGTAATTTTTCACAGTTTTCTGGCTCTCCAAAATCGAGGTTCTTTCCAGGCCAACAACCGGGCTGAGTATGCTAAACTAGTGAGAGAATCGCTGGCAAGGGGGCTACAACAAAATGAACATACTTGACCGTGATTTAATAGTAATGCACGTTTCAAAATGATGCCGAAGTAACAACATACTGATAAAAACCATGAATTAATGCTTTGACAAGTCTGCAAACAGACGGCAGGCGAAAAACCTTTTAAAATGCATGTTTTCTGAATGGAGATCGGCTAAGCTAACGCAGTATATGCTCCGACCGTCCACACTCACAACAACGGCCTATACTGACATAAATAAACCAGCGACTGTATTCGCCATGACACAGACAGTCTGTGGTTTGTACTTGTTTAACTTTTGTCTAGTTTCTGAACAGATATGAGGAGCTGTGAGCTCGGAGGGCTGACAGCTAACGGCTGATGTTGGTTTTGTGTTTCGCATTGAAGATGACGGCTCCGCCTACACTGCGTTACTGTAGTTACTACCCCAGTTCCTAAACTGTAATGGAAACGCAGCATAAAGTGAGCCTGGTCTACCAAGGCCTAACTATCCCGTACTAAGCCGTGTGAGGCCCTGCAGTGGAAATGCGCCATAAGAGTATTTCAGTGCAATAAGCACCTTTTTATTATTTCTATTTTATAAAACCAGACAAGTCAGATGAAATGACAATAAGGCCAAAGGACATGAGCACAGAGCAATAAAGACAGGGTTAGGAGCGGAAACTCATTTAGAAAAAAATGTATCAAACAATTCCAAAAGCTTTGAAGAAAATAAAAGTTTAAAAAGTTGTGTTGATAAAAGTAGCAGTTAAGTTTTACCTGTGAGTGTTTTCTTTTTATATTTGATGTTTTTGAATGAATATGACTAAAAATCTACTTTTCATGAGGTGTTCAGCTGTGTGGTTGGTCCAAGAGGATTTTAAATAGTTTTTTTAGCTTTAGAAGAAGAAGGAACACTTTATTCATAAGTTCATCAAAAACATCAAAAATCAGCAAATTGGTCGATACATTGGAGGTAAAATTACAATATTTCCCTCTGAGATGTAGCGGAGTAGAAGTATAAAAAATATGAAATGGAAATACCAAAGTCCAGCGTGAATATGGAGTACAATTGCCGAGGAGATGCTCTCCCATGAAGCCTGGTGTTTCTGAGGTGGAGCTGCTGGACGCTCAGCTGGACTGAAGGTAAATATTTGATGCAGAGAGCGGCAGGTGGGCCAGGAACCCCCCCCCCCTCTCTAACGTTGCATGCTACCTGCTCAGAGATGGACACACACGCACACACTACTAAACACATATATATATATATTAATGCTGTCAAAATGATCGCGTTAACGGCGGTAATAATCTTTTGAATTAATTGCGTTAAAATATTTAACGCATTTAACGCATGTGCAGAATGGCCCGCCCCATACATCCCACCAGTGGCAGCGCCAGGGTATGGCTGGGGTAGGCTACACCCATACCAAGAAATGGCTTAGCCCCACCATGAAAAATGATCTTCAAGTAAGCAAAATAAAGTCCGCCAACTCGCGCCGAGAATTGCACAGCAGTTAGTAAGATCGATTTCAGTAGCCACTTGTCGGGAAATACCGAAGACCAGAAATAGTTTTGAAAACTTTTGTCACGTAGTGATCGTCTTCTAAATAGAACATCTTTGATAATGTCTTCTGGGCAATCAGAATCAAGATAACGTGTTGTTGCAGGAAGTCCCGACGGAGAATACTTGTGCTGTAGTACAGGGCAAGCCCCCAGGAAGTGCGCCGGACTCAGATGAAAATATTCGTGCTGGCCAAACGGCGGTACTACACTTCCGTTTGGTTGCCAGGCCCGGAACCACTTTTTCCCAAACTACCCAGTATGAACACTTGTATAGCCCTTATTAAAAACATTCGTTCCTCAAGTTGTAATAATGTGCTAATAACGTTATTCTGAGAGTTATTTCCCTCTGCATTATGAACGCGCATCTAACCCACGGGACCGCGCCGCCCGGCACGTTCATGTTACATGTCCCGACCAATCAGAGCACACTGTGCTCACAGGGAGGGTGGGGGCTTGAGCTATTGGAGCTACAACGAGCCGTTAAAGGCAGAGAGTGAAATTCAGTGAATACACGTAGTTTACAGAGATGCTGTTTGAGAAACCAATGTGAATTGCGTTTATCTTTACCCATGGATGCACAATAAGAACGGACCCATATCGTCTTACTGCCATCCCACGGAGCTGTAATAATGGATATATTGCACATGTTTGCTGTAATTCATTATCATACTACATTACATTACATTACATTGCATTTAGCTGACGCTTTTATCCAAAGCGACTTACAATAAGTGCGTTTGACGGACAAAATACAAACTTGAAGAAAACAGAATCATATAAGTACATCAGGTTTCATAGAGCTAAAACATTTCAAGTGCTAGTCAACTGGCTTTAGATAAGCCAGTTCTTTAATAGTATATAAGTTAATAGTTAATAGTTATTTGTTAATAGTTCTATCGCTCGAAGTGGAGTCGAAAGAGATGAGTTTTCAGTCTGCGCCGGAAGATGTGTAAGCTTTCTGCTGTCCTGATGTCAATGGGGAGCTCATTCCACCATTTTGGAGCCAGGATAGCAAACCAATGTGTTTTTGCTGATGGGAACTTGGGTCCCACTCGCAGTGCGGGTGCAGCAAGCTGTTTGGCTGATGCAGAGCGGAGTGCACGTGCTGGGGTGTACGGTTTAACCATGTCCTGGATGTAGGAAGGGCCAGATCCATTCGCAGCATGGTACGCAAGTACCATTGTCTTGAAGTGGATTCTAGCAGTTACTGGAAGCCAGTGAAGAGAGCGGAGGAGCGGCGGGGTATGGGAACATTTAGGAAGGTTGAAGACCAGAGGAGCAGCTGCATTCTGGATGAGCTGCAGAGGTCGGATGGCACATGCAGGTAGACCAGCCAGGAGGAAGTTGCAGTAGTCTAGGCGTGAGATGACAAGAGTCTGGACCAGAACCTGCATCGCTTTCTGGGTCAGCTGGGGACGTATTCTCCTGATGTTGTAAAGAGTGTATCTACAGCAGCGGGTTGTAGCAGCTATATTTGCAGTGAAGGACAGTTTGTTATCTAGGGTCACACCCAGATTCTTTGCAGTCTGAGTTGGGGAAACAATAGAGGTGCCGATGTTGATTGTTAGGTCAAGAGTGGGACAATCTTTTCACGGAAGGAAAAGCAGTTCAGTCTTGTCAAGGTTGAGCTTGAGGTGGTGAGTAGACAACCACTGAGAGATGTCAGCTAGACAAGCAGAGATGCGTGCGACGACCTGGGTCTCTGAGAGGGGAAAGGACAGAATTAATGGGGTGTCGTCAGCGTAGCAGTGGTATGAAAAACCATGCGGGCTAATGACTGATCCGAGCGAGTTTGTGTACAAGGAGAGACTGGTGCGGATCCAGAAGGTTGTTCTGATGGAGATAACAGGAGAGTTGTTTAAAGACAGCGCGTTTAAGTGTTTTAGACAGGAATGGGAGGAGAGAGACAGGCCTGAAGTTTATAACATCAGACGGGTTGAGAGTGGGTTTCTTTAGGAGAGGGTTTACTCTTGCCTCCTTGAGACTGTTTGGATAGTGACCAGAAGTTAGAGAAGTGTTGATGAAATGGGTGAGAAATGGTAGAATATCAGGAGCGATAGTCTGAAGGAGGTTAGAGGGGATAGGGTCCAGAGGACAGGTGGTAGGACGGGCAGAGGTAATGAGGGTAAGAACCTCACTTGGAGAGAGAGGGGAGAAGGAGGTCAGTGTGTGGGTGAAAGGAGGGTCTGGTGACCCAGCGGTGAGTAAAGGTGAGTCAGAAAAAGAAGAGCGAATATCATCAACCTTTTTTTCAAAATGGTTAACAAGTCACTTGACAGAAAGGAGGAGGGGAAGGGGCTTTGGGGGGGTCCAAGAGGGTGGAGAAGATGGAAAATAGTTTTTTGGGATTGGAATAGGAAGATTGGATCTTATCTTGAAAGAGGGCTGTATGATTAAATCTTGTACCGTAAATGTTGTGTTAAATAAAGTTAATATTACCGACGTTATTAACGTCCCTGTAGCTTCTTATTGCACTAAGAAGCGTATTGCACAATATATATATATATACAGTGCAATCATTCTTTCATGCTAAATAAAAGCTCTGTTGCTTGGATATCACTAGATCCTGTTACAGCGTAATATAAGTACATAACGATTGATGTGAACATTAGCATAATTACTAGCTAGCCGCTAGCTGCTAACTGCCGCCTCGTTAATATCAAATCCATCATAATAAAAAATCATTACCATGCTGTCATTAACGTGCGGTGCTGTTACGAGTACGCAAATTGACGTGCTTGATGTGAACGAGCATTTTGGTTAAAGTTGCGCATGCGCTATGAGGGCACATATGGGTACTTCTCAGGCATGCTGGGTAATCTGTGACGTTTCGCTCTCTCAAAAGTTGGGCCATTTTATCATCATGCGCCAATGAGCAACTCTCATAGGAATGAATGAGGCCCCGCCTCCCACGCTGTATCCAGTTCTTATTATACATCCATGGTACAGGGGTGCACATAACTGGTACGCAGGTACGCATCCGCGCCAACAATCTGAAATGCGTACCGTCACTTGTGTCACAAAGCGCATTTGCGTACCGACGTACTTGTGAAGCTTTTCCAGAAGGCGGTTGGATCACCGGACGACAGAGTCGGTCTCCGTGTGCACGGACAGGGCTGCTGTTAACGTCGGTCTGTACAACGGAATTGTGCCAAAACAACGCCAACCGGCTGCGGAGGGAGACTCTCCCCTTCACTGGAGAACTGCGCTAAAACAGCTGATCACAACGTCCACGCTCTGTGGTCACGAAGTACTCCACTAGCCCCCGTGTTCATAGAAATCAACACGTAATGAAATAAGACCCCACGGTTTGATGATTGATATGTGTGTGGGCTGTCCTTCATTTTGACACACAGAACAATGTTATAATAAACATACATACTGTAACTGTATTGTAACGTCCACCCGGACGTGTCGGAATGACGAGTGAAGCGTTCTCAAGTTAAACAGGTTTATTAACAACCAACGGCTCTCATCCGTCCTTTCTCACTCTCTCTCCTCTCGCGCCAACCTCTCACTCACCTGCACGCGCCCACCAGACACACACACACCAAACCCTCTGCTCCCCAACCCCGCCCCTACCTGCTCTCCTCACAGAAGCCTGACACAAACAGTTAACAGAACACTTGAACAATAAATGCAGATCGCTACAGTATGTTAAATGGATATACCCGCCTTCTTTCATTTATCTTTCCATTCCCACAACAATATATGGACATAGTTCGAATGGTGATTAATCATGATTAATACATTTTTAAGCTGTGATTAATCTGATTAAAAATTGTAATCGTTTGACAGCCCTAATATATATATATATATATATATTATATATTCTGTGATTATTCAACTTTTTAATATTTCGATATTTTTGCTTTAACTGATGATTATCTCTATCGTAGATTATTTAATCTTTCAGTTCATAAAATAGAACATATAAACAGAAGATAGGATACAATGAGACATGTTAAACTGTCTGTATGATACAAGGTGGTGTAATGCACATTTACCCAAGAACTGAACCTCATAGAATGCTTCACTCATAAGATGACTCATTTTGAATAAATGACACACCCTGTGTCGCCCGTGAATTCATGAACAAGAGACTCATTTTGCACACATCTCTCCGTGTTGAACAAATAACCAAAAAGCGGAGGAGAGTCTTGATGACCTGGTGGATTGTTAAACCGCAAAACTATATCGAATCATATGTTCACAAACTTCTGCAGGAAATTCCAGGTATTAGGGTTAGGTATTTATACAGTTGTATGCTCAATACGTCCTAACAGTTCAATGTTCCCCAAAAAACGAAAAACTTGCACTACTCGTCTATTCAAGTAGGTTAAACGTTTTTAGATAGTAATGTTTTCATGAAAAAGATTTTTGTTTTGGAATTTGGTTTTGCTGTTGTTAAACTTATTTTTATTAAATGTTTTCTTCGTGAACTGTGATAAGATAAAAGAAAGACTGTTCTCTTCCAGAGTTAAAAGCAACATGGGGTAAGTTCTTGATATAAAATGGCCATTTGTAAATGTAACTAAGGCAATCAACAGACAAATTATGAGCATTTACTTCACATCACTTTCACGGGGCTGATGGTGCATACTCTTTGAGAAGACTACACAACATTTTTTCGCCAGAGCTCTCTCATATGCTGTATTCAGAATAAAGACTCACTTCAGGTCAATGAAATACAGCAGAAGATGCCTAGTTACAACTCATATCTTAACATATTTAAATATGGGTGAGGTTGTAACATTTAAAAGGAGAATGTTTATTCATCTGATGTAATACATGACAGGAGCAGCATCTAGTGGCTGAAACACATAGTTGCACCTGTGTCAATTGTCTGAACAAGAACAATTAGATCTCTAGTAATTGTTTTCAAACCATGTAGAGACTTTCTGTTTCTGTTCTCAAACTTTTCACAGTGAAACATTTGTAATATCTCTGGCAGCTGGAGACTCTGCAGACTTGACAAAGACTGGCTTTGGTCATGTAACTTGTTTTTATGTCTTTGTGTTGAAATTATTGTGGTTGTTGCTGCTTTTATGATGCATTTCATGTTATTGCACTTCATGTCTACTTTCCTTGCTTAAAGAGTGATTTATAAATATAACAAAAATATAAAACGAACTTAAACTGCACAGTAACCAATAATGTAGTTGAATAAAAAACACCAGAACCTATAATTATTGTTATTAGTGTTATCATTATTATTAGTAGCAGTAGTAGTAAAAGTAGTAGTAGTAGTAGTAGTATTAGTTATATTAGAGAATGTTGTATTCTCTATAACATTTGAAATATTTGAACGTTATTAAGATGGAGGCTTCAAATACAACCAGTGTTTTCTGCATCTGCACTGTACATCCTTTTATCTTTTTTTAGGTTTGTGTATGATGACGCACACTTGAATTAAGTGACAGTTAAGCATTAATTGTATTTAGTTACTTCTCTTTCTGATATTTCCTAACTTTTGTCTCTTTTCGTACACTTCCACCAACCAAAATAAATCTACTGAAACAGCTGATTATTCCCACAGAGGCTCATATATGCTCTTCTTCCTGCACTAAATCAAAGTTATTCACTAAATAAAAGTCTCCTGCTGTGTTCAGGTGGATCGTGTGGATAGGTTACCGCCTAGTCTGTCCACCAGGCGAATTCCTAGCACTGTGGTGGGTCTAGGCGGGGGCCGGTATGGCATCTTCATCACCTCAAAACACCTGCAGGCCTCCGACCCTGACAGCCCCGCGGAAGAGCTGGAGTTCTCCATCAGCAGGCCTCCGCAGTTCGGCTACCTGGAAAATGCTCTCACAGGTGGGCTGTGTGTGAACTTAAAGCTGAGGTTATCAGAATCAGACATTATAGATGTATTGCTTACTGTTATACTCTTTAAGTTGGACTAAAAATTCCTGTCCTGTCAGGAGCATACATCAGAGGTTGTTTCACGCAGCGGGACGTGGACCAGCGCGCCGTGGCCTTCGTCCTCCCTGCCGACATGGAGGTGACGGCGGACAGCTTCCAGTTCCTCCTCACTGACCCTGCTGGAAACACCATGCTACCCCAAATGTAGGTTTGTAAAAGAAAGGGTCCGAGAGAAGCACGGGAACCCTGGTCCAGTCAGGGTCAACCATCTCAAATATCACAAATATGATATGAATGTGAAGTTAACGAAGAAGAAGTCTTTCACTCAACTATAAATATCACAGTTTAGAAGTGCCATGGTATATAAAAGAGATGAATACAAGTACTGGCATATATATATATATATATATATATATATATATATATATATATATATATATAAAGTATCTACTCTATATGCCTGAAGCAGTGGAGTTTTTATATGTACAAAACTGGTGGGGCAACTTAGATGTTTATATATAAGCTTCTGTTGCTTTTTTAAATACGTAAACAAATAGCTGTAGGCTCCATGGTTCCGATGCAACAGCGAGCTCATCGTCACATACAAAGACAGCGAGAGAGAGAGATAGAGAGTTTAAAGTAACATATTATATTTAAGATTTTGAGGCTTATGACATATGAGGCTAATCATTTTAAGAAAATAAATATGGTTTTAACTAACTTTTACTGACTTCCATAAGTGGTGACATGCTGATATAGTTAAAATATTTATCATACAAGTAGACACGTCATCTTGTTATATAAAATACCCACAGCTGTCGGTTAATCATATTAAACTCAGCTGATGGAAGTAAAAATACCGTAGTCTGGTCGTCTTTATTTTTACGTTATTAATATTCAAAGATAAATAAGGAAGTGTGTTTTATATGAGATGGCAGAGACTTCAAATCAGATTATTAAATCAAAGAGGCTTTATGTTTTCGCGGTAAAGCAGGAATAGTTGTTTTTTGTCTTACTGGTGTTTTATCATCTCAGCTGGTGTAAGTATTAGCATTATTTAATGATACTATTTTATATATATATATATATATAGGCCTACACACATTTATTCATTTATAAACATATATATATATATAAACACACACTTATATGTAGGCCTACTCAAACATGTATTTATTCATTTATACACACAGATGTTTACTGGTGTTTTATCATCTCAGCTGGTGTAAGTATTAGCATTATTTAATGATACTATTTTATATATATATAGGCCTACACACATTTATTCATTTATAAACATATATATATATTAATGTTAAAATAGACATTTATAACAAATTATAAAAGTCTATAAAATATTAAATAAACGTTAACATGACAAACAAAAAAACGAAACATTATATATAGGCTATATATAGAGATGTTTGCTAATGTATCCCTCTTATATCCATCAGGAATTAATATTAAATGATGAATTAACATTACCTCAGCACTGCATAAGTGTGGTCGTCAGTCATATTGACAAAGATATTGTATATTATGCATACAGTCTATGATATTATGCAGCGTTTATAAGGACGGTATTTTGCTTGTCAGATTCATTGTCAGATTCAGATTTCGCGGGTGTGCCGTGTCTACGTAGAGCTACGTCGATCCTTGCGTAATGCGGAAGTGGGCGTGGTTAAATCTAAACTGGGTTGGAATAGAGAACCGCAGTGACGCGTCCTAAAACCCGGAAGTAAACTTCTTCCGGTTCCTTCTTGAAAAACCAATGCAAATTCTCCATAGGATTTTGGAAAATAGCTCGAAATAAGGTCTGTGGTTGACACACATTTAAGAGAGGGATCACGTTTTGTTCAGCCGGATAATCTCCACATGTCAACCCTACTTTTATAATTTCTGAATCATAAATCTAGTCGCCAAAAGCGAAATGCTAACGTTATGCTATAAACAAACTACAAGCCAGTACAGCAGCAGGGTCGCACGACTTCAACGTCACGCCAACTTAAGATCGTATCAACTGACTTGCACTGAAACTGCACTTTGAACACTTTAAATTAAATATATTAACATTTTAAACTGTATACCCCGGTTATCTAGGCCCTTTTGGTTTTGTTTAATGTATACATGTCACACTGTGGGAAACGATATTTCGATATTTCTGGATGTATAACACATGTAGAATTTTTGACAATAAAGCTGAATTTGACTTTCGCATGCTTGCATATTTTAACAAAGCTTTTCATTTTAGCCACACTGAATTTAACTAGAAGTCATGGCTGTGTCAATTACCAGTCTGATATCGTTTTACAAAGATGACAAGAAGAGTGTAGACAGAGGAGAGAACCACTACAAGTCAGGACACGTAACAGTGCAGCCTAGATGAAGGTGTGCTTACCGGTGTTGTCAGGGCTAGCACGAGGGACAAGGTTTATAGTGTCGGTGAGTAGTGATAGCAAGAGTACCGTTAACCTAGAGTTAATTTATTCACATTAATTCCCATCAACAAATCAATTGTATGTGTCACATGAAATCTTTATTAGGCAAGGCAAGTTTATTTATATAGCACTTTTCAACACAAGGCAATTCAAAGTGCTTTACAAAAAATGAAAGACATTAAGAAAATGGCATTTAAAATCAGTCATTAAAAAGAAAAGCTAATAATGGATAAAAGTTACAGTGCAGTCTAAGATATGAATAGTTCAATTAAAAGCAGCAACAAAAAGAAAAGTCTTCAGCCTGGATTTAAAAGTAGTAAGAGTTGCAGCGGACCTGCAGGTTTCTGGGAGTTTGTTCCAGATATTTGGAGCATAATAACTGAATGCTGCTTCTCCATGTTTAGTTCTGACTCTGGGGACAGAAAGCTGACCAGTCCATGAAGACCTGAGAGATCTGGATGGTTCATAATTTCGCAGGAGGTCAGAAATGTATTTTGGGCCTAAACCATTCAGTGCTTTATAAACAGCAGCAGTATTTTTAAATCTATTCTTTCACACACAGGAAGCCAGTGTAAAGACTTCAGAACAGGAGTGATGTGATCCACTTTCTTAGTGTTAGTGATGAACCAGAGTAAAGACTTCAGAACTGGAGTGATGTGATCCTCTTTCTTAGTTTTAGTGAGGACTCGAGCAGCGGTGTTCTGAATCAGCTGCAGCTTTCTAATAGATTTTTTAGTGAGACCTGTGAAGACACCATTGCAGTAGTCCATTCTACTGAAGATAAAAGCATGGACACGTTTTACCAAATCCTGCTGTGACAATGTCTTTTAATCCTAGATATGTTCTTTAGGTGATAATAGGCTGATTTAGTAACTGTTTTAATGTGACTGTTGAAACCAATAACTAATTTAACCCGCTCACAAGAGAGCCCACCTCCGAAGATCGTGACTGGCTGAGGGACAGACTCGGGGGCAGGTTTTCAGGAATTTCTTGGCTTCTCTCCCCCGAGCCAGAAGAGGAACACTGCAGTTTGGAAACACTTACTGTTCCTGAAATTATCAAATATTTTGGGCATCAGGGACCTGAGGCAATTGTGGCAAGCATGGCATTGTCTGAGGAGCAACAGAGGGCAATTCAGGTGGCTACCACTGGTCAGCGAACCAACCCAAACTGGCATTTGTTCAGGAAAGGAAGGTTGACTGCCAGCAACTTTGGAGCTGTCCTGAGGTCAAAGCGTGTGACTGCTTCCTTTATTGCCAGGGTGCTAGGGCAACAACAGGCCCTTGATGGTGTTTTGTCTGTACAGTGGGGGACTATGAATGAATGTGAGGGCGTCAGCGCATTCACCACTGCAACCCAGATGCAGGTCCATGAGTCAGATTTGTGGCTCTCCCTATTAGGATTGTTGGGGGCATCTCCAGATGGTCTGGTAGGGTCTTCCGCTGTGCTGGAGGTAAAGTGTCCCAACGGAGCCAGGGAAATGACAATTAGTGAAGCATTGCAAATCAAGGGCTTCTGTGTCAGTAAGGAAGGAGAAACATTCAGCCTGCGTGAGGAACATCCTTACTGGCACCAAGTGCAAGGTCAGCTTCACCTCACTGCAAGAAAGAAGAAGAAATACAAAAATTGTGAATTTTTTTTAATTTACATTTACTCGCCTTTGCAATGTTGTGGTTGTTAGAGTGTTAAGTTTCCTGTCAGCTCGTCTGTTGGGAAGATATAAAATATTAGTTTCATGGAAGTCACACCGTCACATATAAGAGCATTAAGACATACAGTACATAGGCTAAAACAAAACATCTAAAGATATAACCTTGCACTTCGATAAGTCTCGGGAACATTTTCACTATTTTGACATTTTTATAGATGAAAATTGAACTAAAGAAAGAAATGGTAGATTAATCTATATTGAAAATAGGTGTCAGCTGCTACACTAATTATAATAGTTATATTTCTTAATTAATTAAGATAAGATATTACTGTATTGATCCCAATCTGGGAAATGTTTGTATTGCAGCAGCATAACAAGAAAAACAAAATATAAGTTATTATATATACAAAAGTATGTGAGGGATGGAATATTAAATTGAATATAAATGTAAAATGTACATGTGATTTTACGTCCAAGAGAAGCTATGGAGCCGAGAGTTCTCTGCCAGCCAGAGGTGATTTGTTATTAGTTCAATATGTCAAACTGATTTCCCTGACTACAATCTTTAGTTACATGGTGAAACGTTATGCTGCTTGTACTAATTAGACTTATCATATAAGCCACGCAGGTTTTAATAGGATGTATTCATTATCTTTACTTATGTTGCGGTCTTTTCAGCAGCGCCCTCTCTAAAACGGCGATACAGTCACTACCCATCATTTACATTTCACCGTGACATGGACAAAAATGTAACGTCAGCTTACCCCATGACACGAATCCAGACTCCCCTTTGGAAAACATTGGCCGGGAAACGATAGAACAAGCACGTTTCATGCGAAGACCTGTGGCTGCAACCCGGAGCAAAGCAACAAACCATTGCGTAGCTAACTAGTAGCGCTAGCTTTAGCTAACGTTAGCTAACGAAACGAACTGCAGAGTAAAATTGGAAAAAAATGGTAATTAATTATTTGTAAAACTACGGTGTTAAAAACGACAATTTCAAAAATGCAGATTCTAATGGTTAGATATAGATATACAGATACTAAAGATATGCAGGTACTTTCTTTCAAGCAGAACACAGGGGAAAACAAACTTAGCGGGAGTGTTTACGTGTTCGGCGTAATGACGTAAAACGGCCTCGACAATTTCTGTAGTCCTATTCAGCCACTCAGTAACAACCATCGTTTTTCAGACACGTAAACTCTTCAAAAATCCCCAGTGGGGTCACTGCTGATGTATTTAATGTCGTAGAACAAAACGTGATTTATCTCTTAAATTTGTGTCAACCACAGACCTTATTTCGAGCTATTTTCCAAAACCCTATGGAAAAAATGCATTGCTTTTTGAGGAAGGAACCGGAAGTGCTAAAAATGCTAACTTACTTCCGGGTTTTACGACGCGTCACTGCGGTTCTTTATAACGATAGACGCGGCCCGTCCACACGGCAGCGTGGGACACGGTACGCCCACTTCCTGTCAAAATGTGTCTCCACGCAGGCAAAAGTTTTGCGAGCAGAAGAGCTCCCCGAGAGCGAAGAGCTCCCCGAGAGCGAAGAGCTCCCCGAGAGCGAAGAGACCTTTGCGCGAGAGCAGTAGAGCAAGGAGAGCTCCTGTAGATTATGCGCATGCTCAAGGCATGTTTCTCCCCATGAAGACTTCAATATTGCTCTTGCGCGGGTGCTGTTTTAGTGCTCGCGAAAATAATTTGGGCATTTGTGTGATTGCTCTTATCTTCTCAGGATCAATCTTTAGACCAGGGGGCTTCAACTAAAATGCAACGAGGTCCAGTTAGAGAAAATCTCCCCATGCAAAGGTCCGGAACATCAAAATGTCTAAGTTGCTTCATGAATTGATGTGATTTATATTGAAGTAGCCAGTAGCTTTATCAACGTCTGCATGTAATCAACAACTGACTGCCAATCAAATAAAGAAAGTACAATTCAAAAACAACAACATTTATTGTCAATGAACATTGAACTATACAGATATACAGTAAATACTGTGAATATGTTCTTGCCATATCCACGTAATGTTCCTCTCGGGCTGCATTTAAAAATAAAATAGAGAAAACAAATCAAATGAAAATGTGGGCATCTTAAAAGTGCTTAAGTTTAGATACAAAAAATAAAGTGTAGCAGCAGCTTGCATTTCTCTTTTTCTTTGCATTTAAAAATAAAATAGAGAAAATAAATAAAATTAAAATATGTGCATCTTAAAAGTGCTTAAGTCTAGATACATAAAATAAAGTGTAGCAGCAGCTTGCGTTTCTCTTTGTTTCACATCATGACTTAACAGTTTCAGACGATTATAGAACATATCAGTCTTTACACATCATAACACTTGAGCAGTTTCTCTTTCTTTCCCTCTTATATTGCAGTTCCTCACTCGCTTTTTTTTGGTTCAGTTTGAGAATTGAGCTCAAGCTTGTCCTGCAAGGATTTTAAATCTGGGCTGAAATGGTGTCATGGCCATTCTCATACACACATGCAGGTTCTCATTGGTTATCCTGGTACGATATTTTGTTTTAATAATGATCATTGTGGAGAAAGCTGCGTCGCAGCTGTATGTGGAGCCAAACATGGTGAATATACAGTATTTCGAGCTACTCTCCTCAGACCTGGGAAAGCTGTCTCAGAGACTGTTTTGAGCCAGAAAGTGGCAGGGTCAGTTCTTCCAAATTGCTCTTTCAGGGCCACGTCTGCTTGGACATCAACCAGTTGCATCTGGAGAGGCCCAGCATTTGCCCACTTGAAGTGCTGTGTGACTTCCTTTGAGAACTCCCTGACATCTGTGATAAGAAATGGGTTCTGAATGAA
Source organism: Notothenia rossii (assembly GCF_949606895.1). Lineage (NCBI taxonomy): Eukaryota > Metazoa > Chordata > Actinopteri > Perciformes > Nototheniidae > Notothenia > Notothenia rossii. Next base: position 52,527,714 of record NC_136912.1, on the reverse strand, counting down.
CATGGTGAGCTGCCGTCCAAAGCTGAAGCTGTCAAAACGTTTGCTGAAGTTTACAATCAGCTTATCTACAAAGCCAGCAAAATAAGACACATTTATGTTTCCCTGAACCTGTTCCTGCACTGCTGGGAAGGGTTCACAGTCTCCCTGCAGATCTTCCTTGAACACTTCAAGTTTCCTCGGAAAGGAGCGGACAGCTGTCATCAATTCACAAATTGAATTGTCCTTTCCCTGTAGCTTCAAATTCAGTTCATTCAGATGTGAAGTGGTGTCAACCAAAAAGGCCACATTATCCATCTTTTTCTCATCTTCTCAAAAGAGAGAAAACTGTGTTGCCTTCTGACTTCCCATCTCTGCCAAGAAAGCTGCTACTTCCCTTCTGATGGACCAAAAGCATTCCAACACCCTGCCTTTGCTGAGCCATCTCACATTGTTGTGCAGCAAAAGATCATCAGCGTTTGCATCAACTTCTCTGAGGAATTCCCTGAGCATGCGATGCTGATAGGAAGAGGACGCACTGAGAACATTGATCATTTTCATCATTGTGTTCATCACCTCAGCATGCTCATCTGACAGGGAGGAGCACAGGACAGATTGATGGATGATGCAATGGTAAGAGATGAGCTCAGGATTATCCTCTTTCATTCTTGACACAGCTCCTTTCTCTCTCCCTATCATGGCAGGGGCTCCATCTGTGGTTATTGAAACCACTTGTTTTGGCTCTATTCCTCGCTTCGTTAACATCTCCTTAATGGCGAGGTAGATGTCTTCTCCTCTTGTACTGGTCTGAAGGGGAGTTACATCTAACATGTCTTCACAGAACACTTTCTTGTCTTTGTTGAAGAACCTTACATAAATGAACAGCTGAGCATTGTCAGAAACATCAGTGGACTCATCTACAGATAAGCGTACACAGGGTGCCTTATGAAGGGCTTCATCCAGCTGGGCTAGCACATCCTGGGTTAATACTTCACTCCTCTTTGTGGCTGATGATACTGACAAAGGTATTTGCTTAATTTGTTCACAAAGCTCTTCTTTTTGTTTTCCCTCAAGCAAGGTTTGAGCTACTGAACTCATACACTCCTTGACAACCTCTCCATCAGTAAATGTTTTTTTGTTTTGACCACAAATCCAAGCCACTCTGAGGGAACATTCATTAGCACGTTGTTGGGGAGTGAATGAATGGGTCAGGATCCTGGTGGAATGATCATATTGGGCTCTCAGACCGCTTATTTTCTGTGACCTCAGTTCTGAGTTGAGAGGGAATGTTTGGTCAAACACTTTATGTTTGGTCTCATAGTGGCGTTTCCCGTTGGCACTTTTAATGAGCGCCACGGTCTCTGAACAGATGAGACACACTGTTTTTTTGCTCCCAGTGGGCAGGATGAACATGAATGAGTCCACTCAGGGTTAAAAGCTCTGTTCTCACTGTCCACTTTCCTCTTCTTAGAGAGCGCCATGTGAAAATATGTGTATCTCCCTGTCTGCCGCTAACACACCTGTTCACTCTCCTCTCCGCTTCTCTCCCTGTATCGCTGCTCTTCACTCAGTCTCCTCTCCCTGTCTGCCGCCATCTTGTCTCACTGTATCGCTAACTCTTCTCTTGACTCACTTTCCTCTTCTCTCACTGTATCGCTAACTCTTCTCTTGACTCACTTTCCTCTTCTCTCACTGTATCGCTAACTCTTCTCTTGACTCACTTTCCTCTTCTCTCACTGTATCGCTAACTCTTCTCTTCACTCACTGTCTCCCGCTCTCTCGTCTCTTCTTCTGTGTTTCTCTCGCTGTATCCGCTCTCATCTCTTCTTCTGTGTTTCTCCCCCTGTATCGCTCACTTGTCTCTTTCGCCCCCTGTTGGCGGCGGTTAAAATAGAATTGCCCAGTCAAAAATGTAAGTCCCCTATTAATGTATTGATTATAGCTCCGGGTCCGTATATGTCGGCGTCTAGGTCCGGACCCGGACCGCAGTCCGCCTGTTGCCGACCCCTGCTTTAGACCATTCGTCGTCAGGAGGTGGCATATGTATGTATGGGAACTCCTTTTGTCTCAGTCTGAGCTTCTCTGCATTGAGTTTAAAGCACTTTTGCTTGCATTTTTTGAGAAACAGTCTCAGTTTTTCATCATGACCACGTTCAGCTGCTTCTTGCGTCTCGCCTTGTTCGGTGATTAGTGTTAGCTTTGTTCGTTGTTCTCACGTCCAGGAGAGAACCTTGGAATAAAGAGACCAATGGAGTCTCTGGCATAAGGTTAAAGTGGGAACTTGAATTAAATGGCGCAGTAATGTAACAAACAGAGGATGGTTCTGAGAAAACAGCTGTTTTCTCGGGTCTGCAGCGGAGGCAAGAGACCCAAACACGCACGTTGGCTCGTTATGTATCCTCCGTTGGCTCCTCCTCATGTGCCGGTTGGCGCAGCAGGTGGCGTAGCCCACCTCGGTCTTCAATCTCCGTTATTGCGCATAACAGAGGATTCAGACGTTGTACATTTAATAAATAACTTTAACACGCCTTTTCTCCTCATACTTAATGCATTTTAACGGCCGCAATCGTTGTTTGCTCAAAAACGGAAGTCAAGCTTACTCGTGATACTTCGGAGATCTCTTCCGGAAAAACTTTTCAAAATAAACTTTAACCACAGGCAAATTCTATCCGGAAATGTTTTCACAATAAAACAGTTAGAAAATTACTGTATGTTTTAGACTATATCACATCATTAAACATTGATTTTCATTTCTTACAATAGCACATCATCTGCAATAATGTACAGACCAGGCAGTCTATCCAATGCTTGAGTGAGCTTTCTCTGAAATACTTCAGGTGCAGGGCTTATCCCCATAGGCATTCTTCTCCATCGAATGACCAAACGGGGTTGAAAACGTTGTTAGGTAACTGGACTCTTCTTCCAGTTTGACATGCCAGAAACCGCTTTTGACATTGCACACTGTAAACACTTTAGCTTCTGAAATAATCTTTTATCCTATCTTTCGTCCACTGTCCACTTGTTTGCTTCTCTGAGGTAACAATAGTGTCTAAAGCCATAATGTTTTCATAATGCACCTTCATCAGCTTCATGGATTCACTCGCTCTTTTACCAAGCAGTGGCACAGAACAGTCCTTATCCACCACCTGGAACATCAGCAATACAGTTTCTTGTTTCTGGGGTTTCTCAGTTTTATTTTACATTGCTCCAGTGGCTTCAGATTGCTTTTGTTGTACATGAACAACAAAGAGAAACAGTCTCAGTTTTCCATCAGTCTTGAAGTTTTTGCGACTTCAAGTTTCGTATCAGCATTGAGCAGATTAATTGGGATGACATTGCAGGTAGCACCACAGTCTATTTGGAATCGTACAACATCCCTGCCCAGGAGCATGCTTGCAAAGAGCTGAGTATCCTTCTCTTTACTAGTGTCCATTAACATGTACACCAACTTTCCAGTCAACTTAAATACGTTCTCGTCTCTCTTTTTTTTCTTTTTCAAACAACAAAGTCACTGTAACGTTGTGGCTTCAATACAGTGCGACCACTTCTGGTGGTAACTGAAGATGGCCCTGGCCGTGTGTGTAGTGTGCTGAGGCCAGTGTTGGGTGTAACGCGTTACTTGAGCAGATTATTCCAGTCTTGCTCTTCACTTCACGGCAAAATGGTTCTCTTTTCCACACTTTCTGCACTGCTTACCGTATGCCGGGCACTTTTCTGTGCTTTTTTAATGCGTTTTCCCGCAGAACTTGCAATCCACTGTCCCTCCAGGTCTTCCATGTCATTTAAAGATTAGTGGAGTCTAGGCACAACGTTTGGGGTGGTTTTAGTCATTTCGCGCATCAAACTAGCTTCCTTCCGGCGGAATCAATCCAGCTAAATCTGTCGACCAAGGCAAAGGGGAAGTTCACTACTGCTGCCAACATGTTATTCTGCTTTTTGTATCACAGGAAGACTACAGAATACCTTGTTTCTACCTCTGTGGGTAGTTATTTTATTAAACTCCAGTAAACGTGAACATCTTACAGTATATCTGATGGCGGTATGCCATATGTTACAAAGTAACGCGTTACAGTAACGTAACTACTTTTTCCGGGTAAAAAGTAGTGTAACGCGCTACTACGGAAAATTTGGTAACGTAACGTAGTTTCTTTTTCAATTCGCCGGAACGTTACTTTTCCCAGGGACGAGTGACAGTGTGACACACTGCTACTCAGCTGCGTGCTTACGCAGGCACGAGCTCTCATTCCACACTGTACGTGATAGAGGCTGGCCGCTGGTGGTGGCATGAAGACTGAAGAGCAGTGATGGCAAGCGAGAAACAGGCGCTGCCAACGCTAACATTCGAGGGATGGAGGTATTCCCATTACTTCGAACTTGTTGAAACCAAGGGGACAAATGTGAGTGTAAGGTGTACGTTGTGCCCTGGCCAGAAACTTTTGTCCACTGCCGTTAACTCAAATGCCAACCTCACCAAGCATTTGAAAGGAAAACATGCTAGCATGAAGCTAGTAGCTCAAGATCCCCGGGGAAATTATGATATTATCATACCGTGAAGAAGGGCCAGCATATTCAGTGAACATAGCCTTTTAATTCGGAGGCCATTCCTGCTTTAAGTTGTTCTTGATTTTATTTTGGCTAAAATGTCTTTGCTTCCAAGCTGTATTATGCCATTTTATTTTATTTACACAAGCCATTGATATCAAGACATTTTTAAGTTATTATTTTTCTGTTGGATTTACATGAGGCATGTTTTATTTTGAGACACATGAGCCATTTTGAGGTTTTCATCATGTTGTTCCTCAGGAGCCTATTGATATGATTTGCACTAGCTTTGCACCTATTTTGGGGCTAGCCTGTTTAATGATTATGATTTTATATTGATATTGTTTGATATTATTGTTTAGTGGTGGTGTTGACGCTTATAGCCCAATATTTTGTTAAGTGCTCTGTGGCATTTTTTTTATAATAAAGAGCACAAAATAAATATCTGTTTTGTCCTCCATAGTAGAACTTTATGTAAGCCTAAACATTTAGGAACAGAGATGGGGTTCTGCCCAAAGTCGAGCAACATAAAAGTGACGTAAAAGTAATGAGTAACGTAAAAAGTTACTTTCCTTGGAGGGTAACTAAGTTAAAGAATTACTTTTTTAAAGAAGTAACGAGTAACGAGCAAACACTACTTTTTAAAAGTAACTTCCCCAACACTGGCTGAGGCACAGTCTCTGAGTGACTGGTGTCAACAGTCGCTATGTCAGTATTATCAGTAAAACCCAGTTCTTGCAGGTCTCCCTTGAAAAAGAGATCTATGATCTCAATGGGACCAATCTGGTTAAATAAAGGTTTTAAATGAAATTAACTCTCAGGTGTCTCCGGTTTCTCCTCAAAAGACCAGCTGAGTCCAACTTGACTTCGTAGGATCTAGCATCAAAAGACCTCAACCCTGTACCTAATCTCCAAACAGTATGGGGTCCGAGTGGCTGTATCCTCACACAGTGACTATGTTTCAGCTTTTCGAGGTCCTTCGCTGATCTGTCATAGTAGACACGCAGGCGTTGTTGTTTATTCCTCAGATCCTGCTGTGCTTGAATTACTTCTGGCTTGCTCTTGTTGGCAAAAGCGTCCTAGTACAGCGGCTGAGTAGTCTCTGTGCTGGACTGGTATTATACGTTCATAATTATTGATGCCTTAATGGGTTAATGATTTGAATGTGGAAAAAGGTGGAGTTTATTTGAACTACTTTAAAAGAGGTATCTGCTGCAGAGTCCTGCATCGGGTCGGGTACAACGTCTGGGAGGCTTTTGGTGTCCTCCTAGATGGAGAAAATAACCAACATCCCACGCTTTTTGAGAGAAATATGCAACTGCGTGTGTTAATAATTGCACGTTTTCACTGCTCATATATATATGCGGGTTCGGGTCGGGTTGCGGTTCCTGTGCCGACGGGTCGGGTCGGGTTGCGGAACTAATTGGTAATATGTGCGGGTAGCGGGGCGGGTTCGGTATTGCACGTCGCGGGTGCGGGGCGGGAGCGGGTCTTGAAAATCAGACCCGTGCAGGACTCTGATCTGCTGGGTGCATTCCTCGTTGAAAATGAAAACAGAAGAAAATTGAAATAGTACGATTTTGAGTAAAAAAATCTGGTTAAATCACAATGCTAATTTACCAGGGTTCCCCCTCCTTTTTCAGGTGTTGGGGAGTATTTTCTTCATACTGTATGTTAAGAAGTAGTATAACCTATTTAATCCAAATGACTAAAAACGACATACAGTATTCCCTCTCTTCTAAGTACGAAGCTCAGATTCAGCCAATAGATTTGGTTTTAAGGTATCTTCTGCCTTCACCCAACACACGCAGCGTCACAAACTTCAAAACTACCCAAACCTTCTGTATGTGTCACATACTGCAGTGTGTGTGTGTTCAGTGTGAAGGACTTAGAGTGTCTCTGCAGACTGGAGCTGTCCTGGTCCCGGGTGGAGCTGTCGGAAACCTGCTACAGAACCTGCGAGACGGTGGGAACGCTTCAGATCCACATCCAGCGCAGTGGGGGGAGCGCCGACCCAGCATACGTCGCCATCCAGGTACCAGTGAGACCTCTTTGTTCAGGCTGGCTTACTTAGTTTTTAAGTGCTGTCAATTAAGTATCTTTTCAATATTTGACCAATAAATCAGTGTTTAGTGTTTGTTTAATGTTGTGTTTGTGCAGGTGGAGGAAGGTTCGGCCAAACCGGGGAGAGATTTCACTCACAGCACCGCTGCTCTCATCCAGTTTGACCCAGGTCTGACCCTGCTTCATCTACCATACACACTGTCAGTGGTGGGAGTAACATTATACAGTAAAAGTAGAAATACAACAGTGTATAAATACTCTGCTACAGTAAATACAAGCATTAAGACTGGTACAAGTAGAGAAAGTGATAGCATCACAATATTCTTAAAGCACAAATACTCATTATGCAGAATGAGCCATTTCAGATTCCTTTATTGCTGGATTTATTATTATCCCCTGCAATAGGAGAGGAAGCTGGCGTTGACTGCTCACCGCTTCTCCGCCTCTGTTACCCTCAGCTACCATTATTTCTCGCAACATTCAAATTTGACTACTGCCATTGCATTGCACATCTTTTCTGCATTGCACATTGATTTTAATTTTAACTTATTCTGGACTTCTGCCTCCGCTGCTGGCTGTAGCCGGCTGCCCTCACTCAGCCAACAAAGTGCCGGGTGGCTATTGCTACATCGCTACACGCATCAACCGTCGACTCTCACTGCCTCCTGCCTTCATCTTTGGTGTGCATCTGTCCCGTCCCGCTGTTCACATCCTCCTGCCATGTCGTGGATCTTCCCCGTCTCCGCAACAATCCTCCACCTCTGTGCACCTAGCCCGCTATCCGCGATCGCTGCTAACACACTGCTCCCAGCCTTCCCGCCTGTCATCATGCTGAAATACTCCATCTCACAGCTTCTGTCATTCACCAACTCCTCCACCCCGTTTTCCATCTCATTCATCAGACATCTTGGACTCCTTCGTCGACCCCGCTATGTTCACCGAAGTACCCGCCGCAGTTTTATTTACTTTCAGCACGAACAATCCATAGCATCCATCTGCTCGACCCATCGCACACCTGACGCGTTATCAGAACGCAGCTCCTACTGCTCCTCTTACACTCTCCCCTGCTCCCCTACACTCCCAGCTGTACGGAATACCCTGAGCGGATTCCACTCCCCTCCGCCTCCCAACACAAATAACAAGCCATTTCTCCCCACCATCAAGCCCCCCTCCTCTGCTCCACTGCCCCCCCTCGCGTGCCAACCCCCGCGCTGCTAACCTGGCCAACCTCATACCTCTCCAGTCTGCCACCACCCCTCCAACCCCCCACTTGACCAATTTTGCCCTCCTCACTCAACAATAAAGCCCACATCCTTCACAAATTAATTCTGGACAAATCCATCGTCTTCCTTCTGCTCACTGAAACCTGGCAACAACCCATTGACTTCTTCTCCCTCAATCAAACATCCCCCTGGTTTTATTTCACCTTTCTTTATTGATTTTCACTTATATCAAAAGAGAACAGGGCACATGAAAATGCAGATGTGTAATCATACAATTGAATTGAATTACATGTGTACCAGAAATAAAAATGTCATTGCAGTACATATACTGTGCAAGCACATAATATATATATATATATATATATATATATATATATATATATATATATATATATATACATATTCATACACACCCACAGATGCACTTAAAGAAATAAAATATTAAAATAAACAAAATAAATAATACAATCCAATAAAATAAACAGTCAATTAAAAGGGAAGGTCGGGGGGGGGGGGGGGGGGGGGACTTCATGCAGTCAGATTGGCACAGGGGAGTTTGTTAAAATAGTCAAGGAAAGGCTGCCAGAGCTTGTAGTATTTGTTAACACATCTCTACGGTGGCCGGCAGGTGCAAACGCGGAACAACGGCCAAAAACGCATACAAACACCTGCAAATAATGAAATGAAAAACAAACAAACCCTGAAAAAAAATACAACAGAAAAACGCTGCATTTACAGAAATTATGAAAACTAAATACAAAACACAAACCCCGAAAAAAAACGCAACAAAAAAACACTGCAAATACCAAAACGATATTCAAAGTCCAAAGCACATACAAATCCCAAAACACATACAAAAAAAAAACATTCCGGAAGTCCTCGAGGCCTCTAGGGGGCGCGCTACGTGGAACAGATTGATGTCTGACCAGACATAGAGAGAACAAACAAGAGTGATGGAAATCAGGAGGAAAGAAAGTTCATTTAAGTTGAGAAAGATATAAGAAGGTAAGTTTTGTTTTTATACATAGAGCGTCTTATTTATATAGCTAGCGTTAGCGTGTCTAACTACTACACCAGCTGAGGAGAAGAGAGCTTCATGTGAAGAGAAGATAAAGTGAGGGAAGAACATTGTTAAAAGAGATGACAAATCAAGTGCAGGCAAATAACACGGGCCATAGTGAGTAGCCTACCGCGGAAAAAGGACATTTGAATTCTTAGCAGTTGTTTCTATTTATTTAGCTAACCACTATTTAGACTATGTGTTTTTGATTGACTTGATTAAATGGATTTACTACATCAATGTATGTCTTTTCAGGCTGCCATGTTTTGTCCTTTCTGTGGCCAACATCTGGGGACAGTTCAAGTGTTCTTTGGCTCCTGTGGCAAACATGTACAGTTTTTGGCAGAAGTTGAACACAACAGTAAGTTCACTTTTTTTTATTGTATCTGTTTCAAATGCAAGAAATAAGGATTCAACACACTACTATGTTTAAAATACTAATTGTCAGATGCATACAGTAGTTATCAGCATGAAGGACACATTTTTTTCATTGTCTGTTTATGTGAAATATGTAGAAGACATCATTAAATTGTAGATCAATGCATGATTAAATACACAAAACAGCTTATATTATACATTCATAATTGTGTATTAGTTCTATCTTTATAGAGAACATTATACATTTAGAATCAGATTTTGAGACAGTGAGTGGCTGGGAAAGTCAAACCGCCATGGGGCACAAACAGTTGCTGACGTGATGTTTTCTTCGCATTCTCAGACATAAGGAGGGTCAGGAACTCACGCTTGGGACCACCAGTGTCCACTCCATCCTCAGTGTGGCCCTCATCATCAGTGAACGTAACTGACATCTCATGAGAGGGGGTCGAATGAGGCACCTTTGAAGCCACGGATTGCTCCATCCCACACATTGGCTCTATTAATATTGAACCTGCTACAAGATGTATTTGTTATTTTTGCAGAGAGTTCTGCAACAATGTCCTCCGCAGTCAGGTACTCTGTGCTGGGAAAGACAAAGTGATGTATTGTAATTAGGGCTGTCAAGTTAACGCCACTAATTATTTTAACGCGATTAACGCATGTGTATTTTTTGTCCTCGGCCGCCCCGTAGTTTCAGAGCGCATCGAGTTTAAAATACCATCTACAAGCTGATGCTGACAGCCCCGCTCCTGCCGCCCGCTTGTGGCAGACCACACTTCCACGCTCACCGGCAGGCACCGACTGGCCATCGGGAGGACCGGGAGGGTGTGTGTATGTGTGGCGCGAGCGAGAGAGAGACCTTACGTGTATTGTTGTTGTTAGCATCTGGTGCTAGCTAGCTGCGCTAACGGATATAAGGAGCTGTTGAAATGAAAACAGAGGAGCGACATTTCGCCGACAACTGCACCGAGCACTTGACTTTATGCAGGTAGCCAGACAGTGGGACATTGTGGGAAAAGTCAGCACACTCAGCACGGATAGTGCGCGCAACATGATTGCAGCGTCCAGGCAGCTCCCGTTCGAGCATGCCTTGAGTTGCACATAGCCCCAACGATCGATCGATATCTCACACACGCACACACACACACACACACACACACACACACACACACACACACACACACACACACACAGAGCCGGCCCGACCCATTAAGCGACATAAGCGGCCGCTTAGGGCCCCGCAGCCACTAAGGGGCCCCCTAGCAAAAAAATTACATTTTTTAATTTTTTTAATTTAAAAAATACAAAAATCTCAGTACATCGTCGCCGTGATAAGTATGTTTAATTAATTGTGTTAATATGCCTAGATTGCCTACTCTCAAAGTCATGTATTATATTATTGAGTCAATAATATAATACATTAACCGTGCTTTACCTGAACCTCATCATGACACAAGAGAGGACGGCAGTATTGTAATTTCCCGTGTTCAGTGAATGCAACAGAGGCAAGACACCAGACCAACCAGAGAGTTGAATGGAAATAAATAACGTCTTATTGGCTGACAGGTACCTATCATGTGAGCTGTGACAATGTTTAAAATAAACTGTCAGTCAGACTCAGAGTTTTTGAAGATGGACATATGAAAACATTTTCTTAAAAAATACGACAATTCTCAAGTGGTGGCTCACACAACAACCCCAGAGCCACCACTTGACCCAGGTAAACAAGGTATGTAAATGTCAGTAAACTTCCAAGTTATGCGAACATGTAAGCAAAGCATAAATTACAGCTACGTTGACGTTACTTTGAATCGCGGGGGTAAGCTAAACCGTTAGCAAGTAGCTATAGCTAGCCAGGTATATTAAATACAGACTTTGTCATACAATCTGAATGTAATGTTTTTTAGCGTTACCTGGTGATTTCAAAGAAAGCTCTCTGGGAAATGTTGACTTACTGTTCGACATGAAGCTAGAAGCTACCTTACAGTAGGCCTACACAGTTGATCCGGAGTCCTGTCAGTTAACGTGTTTCACAGTTAGCTTAGCTAAGCATCAACCTAGCACTGAAATATATGGATGTTATGTGAAAAGGTCAGCTGAAATGGTGGCATAGTTGCCACTGCTTTACATGTCAACAGCATCTTTGAACGTATTTGCAGCAGTAAATGTGGCTGTTTGGCCACTGACGTTGCCATAACAACACCTGAATTTAAATGTGCAACCTCTTTTTGTGACAGATTTTTGCAAGAAATTATAATTCTTCTGAATGATATTCCTATTGACAGCTAGTTTCTATGTGAACATTATGAGATGGACAGCCAGAGAGAATAAAGGAAAAACAGTTATGAAATACTATATGACAAAACAAGAATACAGTTTAAAGTGGACCTATCATGCTATATTTGAAAAATATAGTGCAGGACCATACCTATATAAGGCATATTTATACTTTTTATTTTTCAAAATACCAAACAGATCATGCATTTTAGCCATTCCTCATTTCGCTCAATTTAACACTGTCTTTGCATGGGCTGATTCTGTGAGAACAGCACCATCTACAGGCCTGGCATATGTACTACAGCGTCTCCAGCGCTTTCGAACGGCAATGTCCGTGGCTGTCTCCTCCTGATTGGTGGAGTTGGCCCAATAGCCGTAGCGCCACTTCTGTGACGTCATAGAAGTGTTCAAATCTGGATCAGTCTGTATCAGATCCGTTGCAGTCACTTTTTAAGAGATTTGGGTGTGGAGGAAAATAGAGAGGGTTGTGTTTTCTGACACTTGGTGAGTTCCCTGGAACACCGGGGACACATATTCATGAATAAAACATGTACAAAAGTGCATTTTGCATGATAGGTCACCTTTAAGTGATTTGTAAGATATCCATAAAGAAAAATCTGTTTACAGTTCTGTTTCATATGGGTGTTGAGAGATGTATCCATAGATCTCTTAATTTTTCTCTCGAAGTGCACCAGATTCATGCTTTTAACTTCAATATTTTAAAAAAAATCTTCCCGGGGGAACATGCCCCCGGACCCCCCTAGAGGAGGTGAGGACCCCCCTAGAGGAGGTTAGGTCCACGGTGTTTACATGCTTATTTATACAATATGTGTGCTTATGCTAACATCATAAGACAAAAGTTGGTTCCGTGTTGTAGTGAGAACACGCTAGAGTGAGGGGGGCCCCCAAGCCAAAGCTCGCTTAGGGCCCCCAAAAGTCTAGGGCCGGCCCTGCACACACACACACACACACACACACACACTGTATTGTATTATTGTATGAGAGAGGTTCCAGGTTGAATTGAGGCGAATATTTGTAATGTTCAGAGGTTGTTGTGTTTAATATTCATGAGAATATTTTTCATTGCTCAAATGATAATAAACATTTGCATAAAGCATATTTGTCCACTCATATGTTGATAAGAGTATTAAAAACTTAAAATATTCCTCTAAGGTACATTTAGAAAAGATACAAAATGTGCAATTAATTTGCGATTAATCGCGATTAACTATGGACAATCATGCGATTCATCGCGATTAAATATTTTAATCGACTGACAGCCCTAATTGTAATACAATTAAATGATGAAGCTAGTAATAAGATTTACAGTATAGAATATAAAAATTAAGTGGTAATAGTAACAATTAATACCTTTGCTCCATTTTGTCTTCTGGCTCAGACTGGCTATCAATAATGATAAATGCATGTGTAGTTGCTGCAGTGAGAAGACAGTTGAATAATTATTTTTCAAATACATAAGACAGTCATATTTACAAAAGGATGTTGATCCTCTTCCTGTTTTTTTCAATACATTGGGTTCTAAACTGACAACAGCACTTTTGTGTTCTCCTGCACAATCCTTGTAAACATTTGAAATGGATGCAAGAAACAATATCCGATCTTTGAAAAATATTTGTGGGTGTTTTTTGTATCGTCTTCACTAAGATGTCAGATGTTGTGGGTGTCATTTGGAAATGTATGAAAGTATAATTGTTCTGCTTCCTGGCAATGTTACCCACTGTGATTGGAGGCTATACAAACAAACAAATGTAAAAATAAAGATACACACCACACAACTGTGTCACGATGCAACTGTCAACATTGTTTACCTATAGAAGTGGTTCTGACCCGGGCAGACTGGACCTCTTCCTGGGGGTTGGTGCTCCATCCTATTTTTACCCAGGAAATAAGTGCAGTTGATCTAATGACAGTCTCATTAGCACACAAAGGTATTTATTGATTTCATGTTCACAAATTCAAACCTGCATGGTATAATTACATTTTTAATTGGTCTTACCCGATCAGATGCTGGTTGTGGGTGCCTGAGAGGTCTGATAAAGGTAAACAACAAATATATTCAAACTACTGTACTGTTAAAACATTCTGCTTCTTGTGGCACAAAATAATATGTTGACAATGTTTTATTTGACCCTGGCAAACTGTTGTCCATTCGTGGAGTGCTCACTTTTGGAACATTTGTAATGTCTCACACCTGCATACACACAAATGACTGACCGGAATAAAATAAATTCACTTTAATTAAGAATAAATGCCACGATAAATCCAAACTGACCAAGGTACATTATATTGTTGACCGTCCTTTAACTCTCACATTAGGATTTACATTGGGGCACAATAAACCAACTCCTCTCTGCACCTATAATATATCTATATGATGTCAAGAGTTACATTTAGGTGCACAGTGCTGTCTCTTGACTTGCAAGGTGTTTTACCAAACAAGCTAACGCTAGCTGGGTAAATATGACGCTCTTTGTATCAAAACAAAACGTACTTTCTTATATATCGACTTTTTCCACTTCGATCAACTTTATTTCCTCCGGTTTCAATTTGCAGCACTCTTGTTTGTTTTCTCTATGTCTGGTCAGACATCAATCTGTTCCACGTAGCGCGGCCTGGAGCACTTCCGGAATGTTTTTCTTTTGTATGTGTTTTGGGATTTGTATGTGCTTTGGACTTTGCATATCGTTTTGGTATTTGCAGTGTTTTTTTGTTGCGTTTGTTTTCGGGGTTTGTGTGTTGTATTTAGTTTGCATCATTTCTGTAAATGCAGCGTTTTTTGGTTGTATTTGTTTTCAGGATTTGTTTGTTTTTCATTTCAGGATTTGCAACTGATTCCTGCTAATGTATGAGTTTTTGGCCGTTGTTCCGCGTTTACACCTGCCGGCCACCTTACATCCCTGGCTACGATAGCTCAGCTCTTCCAGCTACAAATGTGCCATCACATCCCTCACCCAGTGGGCGTGAGATGGTGGAGTCCGGTCTTTCCATTTGAGGAGGATTAGACGGCGGGCAAGAAGGGTTGCAAACGCAAGTGAGTGTGACTGGCAATTAGAGAGGGAGACCCCCTCAGGGTCTACTCCAAACACAGCTATTATGGGATTTGGTTGTATGTTCTGGCCATACATCAATTAAAACGTTTCAAATATAGAAGACCAAAATGGGGCAAGGGACCGACAGGAGAAAAACATGTGCAATAGGGTAGCCGTGGCACAATGACACCTCTGGCATGTGGGATCAACATCAGGGTACAGCCTGGCAAGCCTGCTCCTGCACAGATGTAATCGATGGAACACTTTAAATTGAAGTACCGTATTTTCCGGACTATAAGTCGCTCCTGAGTATAAGTCGCATCAGCCAATAAATGCGTCGTGAAGAGGAAAAAAACGTATATAGGTCGCACCGGACTATAAGTCGTATTTATTCAGATATTTATTTTCAAATCCAAGCCAATAACAGACATTTACGGTAAACTGGAAAGGGAAGTTATTAACTACACAGGTCCGGTATGTTAACGCAACACATACCTTCTACCTGGAGGCTGGCTCTGCGAGTCGGGCTAGGGTGGCATGCTTCTACCCCTTGACGCGCTCCGACGGAGGACTGCTGGGACAGACGGGGCATCTCGGACGCACCCACTGAGCATTCGGCCGCTGGGCTGGTAGGGGTGGACCCTGCGCCGCACCGGACACAAGACGGCGGGCTAACAACAGACGGCTAACAAGCTAACAAGACGGCTAACAACAGATGGCTAACAAGCAGCTAACCCGGAAGAACCGTCCGCTCTCTTCTTCGTTTTTTTCAGTGGTACAGGAGCAGCATATAGTTGTCACAAGCCGAGAGCGCACTCTCACGGCTGTAGACAGTTCTTGTCAAAAAGTATGAATTCGCATTTATTCAGACATTTATTTCACACTTAACAATTTAACACAAACGGTTATTCAGTTAATTTAACACAGAACAGGCTGAATGTCCGGTATGTTACCGGTAATTTAACACAAACAGTTATTCAGTTAATTTAACACAGAACAGGCTGAATGTCCGGTATGTTAACGTAACATATGTACAGTTATTCAGCTACACAATAGCATAAGGAACATCGCTGGGAGGCTGAAAAAAAGAGGCTAAATTAACACGACGAGCCAAGTCTCGGTAAGCAAGTTAACGAAGCTCCCGATCTCATTCCACTTCACTGAATCCATTGAATTCTTCATTCTCGGTGTCGCTGCGGAACAACTCCGCCAACTCCGGAGGAAGACGAAGCACTGTCTCCTCTTCTGCGGGGCTGTCGTCAGACGCAGCATTATTTCCCGTTATCCCAGCCTTTCTGAATCCGGACAGTATGGTTTCGGTTGTCACAGAAGTCCATGCTTTGTCGATCCATCCAAGGACTTGCTGGAAAGTTGCATGGCGCATCCTTCCCGTTGCCGTGAAGCTGTGCTCTCCATCCACCATCCACTCCTCCCACAGGCGACGCAAGACAGCCTTGAAGCTCCGGTTCACGGAGATGTCGAGTGGCTGGAGTACTTTTGTTAAGCCTCCAGGGATGATGACAGGTATGGAGTTGCAAGCTTTTATTTTATCTTTGAACAGTTGCGTTATGTGCGCTCGCATACTGTCCATCACAAGCAGGGCTTTGCGTGTTTTAAAGAAGCCGTCGGGACGCTTAGTGTAGCACTTTGTAAGCCAAACATTCATCATTTCTGTATCCATCCATCCTTTCTCATTCACGGCCACGGCAATTGTGGGGGGGAAGTCGTCTTTTGGCATGGTCTTGCGCTTGAAAATGACCATCGGTGGTAATTTCGATCCGTCTCCACAACATGCAAGCACCACGGTGAAGTGTGATTTCTCATGACCAGTTGTCACTATATTCACACTTTTCTGCCCTTTCTCTGCGACACTTCGGCCCATGGGGATGTCAAACGTGAGGGGGACTTCATCCATGTTTATAATGTGATCCGGTGACACGTTGTGTTCAGTCACCTGCTTTGCAACAAACTCACGGAAACTGTCGATCTTGGCCTGAAAATCTGCTGGCAGTTTCTGACATACAGTTGTCCGTGCTCTGATAGAGAGCCGGTTCCGTTGCATGAAACGGTAACACCAGGACGGCCCGCCTCTGAAGTCGTTTATATTCATGTCTTTGGCAACTGCCAGGGCGTGGAGACGTACATGCACCGTTGACATGCCTCTCCCGGCAGCACGTTGCTCTAAAACCCATCTATATAGTCGTTCCTCCAGCTCTGGCCATCTCGCCCTCAGCCCGCGATTCGCTTTTTTTGTTTTTTTCATGGCGGCAAGAGCAACCTCTGCTTTTCTCCAGTCTCTCACAAGTTTCTCGTTGACTCCAAACTTTCTCTCTGCTGCTCTATTGCCGTTTTCGGATGCATATTTCACAACCTGCAGTTTGTAATCTGCAGCATACGATTTTCTTTTTGGAGGCATTTCGATTTTGTTCAGTCTTTCTTTTCTTTTAATGTTAATGTTATTTTTTTCGGTGGTACAGGGGCAGCATATAGTTGTCACAAGCCTAGAGCGCCCTCTGGTGGCTGTAGACGGTTCATGTCAGTCAGCATGAATTGACATTTAAAACATATATACGTCGCTCCTGACTATAAGTCGCAGGACCAGCCAAACTAGGAAAAAAAGTGCGACTTATAGTCCGGAAAATACGGTACTCCATGCCTCACACATTTTCATTTCATTTCAAACCTTTATTTAACCAGATGGTCCCATTGAGATCATAGATCTCTTTTTCAAGGGACACCTGCAAAGACGGGGATTTATGTATGTTCTCAGTCGCAGACCGCCAGGTCTCATTGGTTAGTTCTATGCCCATTTCTTCTTCCCAGGCACCCTTAAGGTGATTAAGGGAAGTGCTAGAGATGTCATGAATAATATTATATAGCTTTGAGATATAGCCTCCCTGACAAGGTTTAAGGCCAAGGCAGTCTTCCATCCATCCACCAGGTGGGGCGGCCGGGAAGGAGGGAAATAATTTTCTTGTAAAATCGCGAATTTGTAAATATCTAAAATAATGATTCCTTGGGATGTCATATTCTTTAACTAAATGTCCAAAGGATGTGAATACCCCTTTGTAGAACAGATCAGCAACACACTTAAGTTCCTTCCGGCACCGCAGGTGGAAAGCGGAGTCTTATCAGGGCTGGTTTGAAAGCCGGATTGCGAACTATGGGGAAGGAGGAGATAGTTTGTCTATATCCAAAATGCCTCCTGAACTGTGACCATATCCTAAGAGAGCTATTGACCACAGGGTTGTTCAAGTGATATTTTCTACTAAGTGGTAAAGGAGCACACATCGGGGAGGCAGGGGCCAGTGGTTCACACGAGTGTTGTTCCATGCTAGACCAAATAGGACCGCCCCCTTCCCGGAAATGACTCATCCAAAATGCCATTTTATGGATATTGGCAGCCCAGTAGTAGTTTAAAAAATGAGGTAATGCAAGACCCCCTCTGACTTTCTCTTCTCAAGAAAGTCCTTACGCAGACGTGGAATTTTCTTATTCCAGCTAAAAGTGGAAATATATTTGTCCAGGTCTTTAAAAAACATTTTAGGGAGAAAAACAGGAATTGACTGAAAATAATACAGCATACGTGGCATAATAACCATTTTAATGGTGTTCACCCTGCCCGCCAACGAAATAGGGAGCGACGCCCAGCGCTTTAGGTCCTCATTAACCTTGTCCAGAGCTGGTTGCAGGTTCTTTTTAAACAGGATTTTAAAGGCCCGTGTCACAAAGAGTCAATGGCCACTTTAAAGGGGAGTTCGCTAAATGAAAGCTTGGCCGCAGTCTCATTGATGGGGAAGAGTACACTCTTGGTCATGTTGAACTTATACCTAGAAGCCTTGCCGAAAGAGGTGATTACATCGAGGGCAGCTGGAATGGACCTAAGCGGATCAGAGCAGTACAGTAAAACATCGTCTGCATACAAAGACAGCTTATGCATATAGCCTCCCCGCTCAATGCCTGTAAAACTTGACCGATTCCTGAGAGCAGCTGCTAACGGTTCTATGGCTATATCAAACAAGAGGGGGGACAGGGGGCATCCCTGCCTTGTGCCCCTTTGAAGCCGGAAGTATTTTGAAATTATATTATTAGTGCAAACTGCTGTGTGACGCTGACAATTGAGCGGCCCGACCAAGCAAGGAGGCAGAGGCAGAACGTCCAAAAATATAACCCGGTGTGGGCATTTATTACCTCATAAACATATGACACAATGACACTCCCTGACTGAAATAGGTCACCATGTCCTTTATCCAGCACCAGAAATGATCCCGGACCAGTCCCCACTTGTTACAACCTTCCTTAAGGCTGGAAACAAATAGGGAGGCCACACAGAGTTAAATGCCAATCATATGTTTATTTAACAGGTTAACGAAAAAATACCTCTGAGGAATTTTGTACATAAGAATAAGACTGTCAGTAGTGTCAGCAGTGTGTGGATGTGTGGAAGTGTGTTGTAGGCATGTTGGATGGTGCATCGAACCACACACAGGTGGTAGGCTGAGGTTGCTGCAGCAGGCCAGGATCAGAATCAGAGACTGAACCTTCCAGCTGGGCAAGCCTTTATACCTTCTTGAGGCTCCGCCTCTAGATGGGCGGGCACAAACAGGACGACACTCCCAGTACCTGCCAGAGGCAAGGCAGGGAGCACGGACAGGCAGAAGGGGGGGAGGGCAGGGGCGGACTGGCCATCGGGACGTTCGGGACGAATCCCAATGGGCCGGTACTGAAGTGGGCCGGTCGGACGATGTGGGCCGGCCGGTAACCGGCAGGGCTCGACATTTAATGGCCCGCTGGCCCGGAAGCACTATTTAGACACCCCGGGCCAGCATAATGTAGGCCCAATCCCAAACCACTCCCTCGACCCTACCCCTCCATGACGGAGTGAACTCCGTTTGTAGCCACACTCGCAGCTCAACGAGGTTCCCTGCTGTCAGATGGAGGGAGTAAATACAGCAGCAAGCTTTGAGACGGCCTCCCCTCTCTCCGGCAGAAACAGGAAATGCCGTAACTGTATGTAACAACGGTTTCAAATCAGCATCTCTTAGACAAACAGTTTAAATTAATAACTCAAATAAAACTCCAAACATCTTTCATTGTGTTTCAAAGCTCTTTTAGTTTTAAACCTGATGTTTATAGGCTTCTTAGTTTTTGCAACGGTCTGTAAATATACACAACTTTATAATAAAATGCACACATTTACCTTTTTCTAGACTAAACACAGGTATGATCCTAAGTTAAAAACATATGAGGTTATCATGAGGTTGTTAACATCGCAATTTATCAGTGGATGTTTGCTAGAACTATTTGTAAACAGCGTGTTTCCTGACGGACACACATAGCGTGACTCCGGTCAGGTAGAGACCGGTCAGCACCGCTGCAGACTCGCTGTTTGAGGGCTTGATAGCCAACTCCCCTTCCACACCGCTCCACACTCATTGCTTTGGAACAGCCCTCAATATGGCGGACCCTCCGTGTGAACGCACAAACGGAGGGGTAGGATGTAGGGGTAGGGTGTAGGGGGCGGTCTGGGAATGGGCCGTATTTTCCACTTGCCCGCTCGGGCCACTAAAAATATTGCTTTAAAAAAATTGTCCTGTGGTATTGGTATTTTGAGTCAAATTGTTTTGTTTATCAACGCTACAACATAGCGTTCCGTGAGTCGGTTGTCGTTGTTGGGTGAAAAGCTGTTTGCTGCGGAGCGCAGCGCGAGCAGGCTCCCGTGAGCGGGAGCGCCATCGGCGTCGCGAGACCCTTTTCACGGGGGCACGTGCCCCCCTGTAGATCTGAGGTGCCCCGGTATGCCTGGGTCACTGATTTTTTTATTAATTTATTCAGGGTTCGAAATGGCGACACGCCCGCACGCCCGGGTCTAGTAACTTTCCTATCGGACTAGTAACTCTATGCACTTGCCTGCCCGTGTGTCTGGTAACTTTATAACCCCTTTGCACGGAGCGTCTTTTACAAGCATTGTGGCCGTCAATGCTGTTAAATATGTTCTTTATTCTCGCGTCCAGGAGAGAAGCTTTAAAATGAGACTAAATGGAGTCTCTGAAAAGATTCAAATGGGATACTTTAATTAAAAAAGGCGCGGTAGTGTTACAGACAGAATATTGTTCCGGCAGAAAACAGCTGTGATCTGGTTCTCCTGAGCAAGAAGAAGACAGCGGATCTCTCCTCCGGCGCTGCTATATATATCCTCTGCTGGCTCCTCCCCGCCAGCCGGCTCACCTCGTCTCCAATGTCCGTTATTGCATTTAAACAGAGGATAGGTTCTTTTCACATTCAATATATGCTTAACACGCCGTTTCTCCTCATATTCTCTTTCATCACTTTTCATTTAACACATTCTAAACGCTGTAATCAATACTCTAAACAATACTTCTCGGCTCGTTTGGTTTCCGGTCATTCCGGATGTTGCCACATGCTACTCTCGTCTGTAAACAATAATGTATTCAAATAAACTGTACTTTCATTTAATATTCAACATGGTAGTATCTCGACATCTATCGTTGTAGTGTTAAATCAGTAGGTTTCGGTTTTCACCACACCAAGTCATTTCGCTTCTCAATTCATCTCTAGGAAATCGTATATTAGCCACATGCTACATGCTAACCGTAGATGAAGGATTTTCAGAATAAAAGCTTAACTGCTTGTGCACAAGAATGTCTGGTTTTTCAGTATAAAAGAGCGTTTAAACTGACGGTATGTTTAAGCTACATTATACCATCAAAACATTGATTTTAATTTCTAACAATGAGAACTCAATTTTGCTACTGTAAACCTCTCTTGCACAGCATAAGACTAGTCCTATTCAGCACACGCTGCTTTCATTTGTTTATTCGAATGTTTTTTGTCCCTTCTGATAACCCGTAGTGTTGATGCGTGTTTTGCCTTGGTAGTTCAGGATACCATGAAATAAAGCTTGCGGTCAATCTGGTAAGCAACGTAATTTTACGATGAATATAATCTTAGTTTTAGAAGTGAAGGTCACACAGGAGTAGGCTATATATTTTAATGAGTTTGCCTGGAAGCTAATCGTATAGGCTACACTGTTAAATGTTATGTGATTTGTATAAATAGCACTTTTTAATAATTTATAAAACATAATAGACTAGGCTAAATGGATGGAGATGTGAATAGCAGTGACATGCGCTGAGGTTCGTGGCTGGTGAGGCACTGACAGTTTCAGTGTCAGATTTAGAAATATATAAACCCAAGTATCTTAAATCACGAAATCTATTATTGAGGTGAAACATTTTCAAAGAAATGTGGCTTTGAACGTGAGTAGTCGATGGAGTTATCCTAACCGTCTTTTGAAACATACCTTTTAGCTCCGGCGTTGGTTTCCCATTATTTATCACTTCACGATTTGATTGATTTGATAGTATTCTGTATTTTAGTATTTAGTATCTTGTAAATGGACATCAGAAAGTTATTCGCTCGGAGCAGGGATAAAGCAGCAAGGAGAAATGAGAGAGGTAAGCTAGGTAACAAGGCAACCCAAACCACTTTTAGGTAACAACCCACAAGTTGAGTTCACCACTGGTCACTAGCCTAACAGTTACATATCTGTCCAGACAAAGAGGAGCAGCAGAGTGTCGGAGGAGGTGAAGGAGAGAGGGATGTTGATGAGCACGAGCAGAGGTGATATGGCTATTAATTTAATATTAATTAGGAATAACTGCAAACAGGTTATACACAAGTAACCTTACATCTGCATATGTAAAAATGTAGATAATGAAAATGCAGACATTAGACTGTAATATGTTCATGTTGTTTCAAGACTCAGTGCAGCAGAGTGCAGAGGAGGAGAGGAGGAGATTGAAGGGACACAGGAAGGGATGACACTGAGAGATGACACTGACAGGTGAGAGTGAGACTCAGCTGACAATGTAGTTAGCTACTGTAAATGTCCCTACTTATAGATGTGATGAATGTTATTTGAACTTTTAATGGTTATCTGAGGTAACTATTGAGCATATGATTTTTTTGTACGTTGCACCAGACAGGAGAGTCAGAGGGCAGAAGAGATTGAGCTGCTTGAGGCAGGGGAAAGGCAGAGAGAGAAGGAAGGACAACAAGAGACAGACAGGCCGGAGAGATCACACCCCAGAGATGAGACTGAGAAAACAGTTGCCACAGTGGCAGAGAACATTAGACTGGGGGCAAGAGAAAAAAGCAGTGTCCACAATCTTGAGGGACATACAAGTGATCTTGGGGGAAAGGAGTCTGGCCCAAACCAAGTTAAGTTGTCAAAATATCCCCAGCACAACTTTGGTGCAAAGAATCGATCATTTAACGCCAACTGGTTTGAAAGCTTTACATGGCTGGAATATTCCAAGGCTAAAGATGCAGCGCTTTGTTTTCCCTGTAGAATATTTGGGAAACATTTGAAGAATGACACCTTTGTAAACACTGGCTTTCAAAATTGGAAAAAAGCTCTGGATGTCTATAGAGAGCATGAGAAATCACCAGCACATAAGGCAAGCATGCAGTCTTGGTGTAGTTATAAAGCCAGTGAGGCTCATGGCAGTGTTGTCGACCATTTGGATTCTGCCAGTGAGCATGAAATAAAAGAGAGACGGGAGTACCTCAGCCGGGTTGTGGCTGTTACCAAGTTTTTGGGAAAACAAAATATCCCATTCCGTGGCCATGATGAGGGCATGTCCAGCGACAACCAGGGGAACTTTCTGGAATGCATGAACCTCTTGAAAGAGTTCGACCCTTTCCTTCAGACATATTCAGCACCATCACACACTACATACTTGTCACCTTCATCACAAAATGAAGTAATTCAGTGCTGTGCCCAGGAGATAACAAAAGCTATCAGTAAAGACATTAAGGAGGCTGGAATGTTTTCAGTGATGGCTGACGAAGCAAGAGATGGCAGCACTGAGCAGCTAGCTGTGTGTGTCCGATATGTTGCTGGGGGGAGTGTGCAAGAACATTTACTAGCTATGGTAGATTTGAAGGGTTTTGACGCGGAGTCCATTACAACTGCCATTGAACAACACCTAAGGTTGAATGGCATAGACCATGTGAAGGTGGTTGCACAGGCTTATGATGGCGCCTCAGTCATGAGTGGGGCTGTTGGAGGGGTCCAAGCAAAGTTCCGAGAGAACCATCCCATGGCCATTTATGTGCACTGCTATGCACATCAATTGAATTTAGTGCTCTGTTCCACATGTCTGGCCATACCAGAGGCCAGGAAGTTATTTGACCTCCTGCAGAATGTCTATACATTCTTTTCTGGCTCCCTTGTGAACCATGACAAGTTTAAGGAGACTCAGAAACAGCTTGGCTTACAAGCTTCTGAGCTTGTACAGCTGTCCAAGACCCGATGGTCTTGCCAGCTGAGGTCTATCAACGCTATGATAAGAGAATTTCCCAGCAGTTCTCACGTGCCTGTCCAATATCAGCAACCCTACGGCTGTGGGTCTGCATGCCAACCTTGCAAGGTTCTCCACAGTTTATCTATTGATGATGTTCAAGACTTTTTTGTCTGTGACAGAAAGTCTACACAAATACCTACAAAGTGAAACTGTGGACCTGGCAAAAGCTGAGGAGTTCAAATGCGCTGTGTGCGCCACTCTACAAGAAATGCGCACTGATGACAAAGCAGCTGAGGTTTATGACCGCGCAAAGGCCTTGTGCGAAACACACCAAATCCCTGAGTCATGTGCTGTACCAAGACAAAGGCAGAAGCAGAGACGCATGGAGGAGTATGTAGTCGAGTCTAGTTGTGGGGCAGCGAGTGACCTAGGGAATGCCGAGAAGTTGAGAACCGCAGTGTATCTACCTTGCCTTGACAGGATGGTTGCTGAGATGGAGCAGCGTTTTTCATCTCTCAACAGCACAGTTCTAAAAGGTGTTCAGGCCTGTAATCCAGGATCTAGCAACTTTCTCTGTGAGGAGGACCTCAGAGGTCTGGCAGATCATTATAATGTGGATCTAAAGCAAGAGGAAGTGCTGGTGGCTAAAAACTATCTGGCCAGAAAGCAGGAAAGCCTTCCAATCACTGACATGCAATGTCTTTTCAGTTTGCTGGATCATGTCATGTTCCCAACATTGACACAGGTCATTCAGATATCTCTGACCATTCCAGTGTCCAGCTGCACTTGTGAACGTACATTCAGCGTGCTGAGACGCCTCCACACGTGGTTAAGAAGCACAATGGGGCAAGACAGACTCCACCATCTTGCCATCATGTCTATTGAGAGAGGAGCACTCTCCAAGTTAAGCCACTGTCAATTGATTGATAGCTTTGCAAAACTGAAACCGAGACGTTACAGTTTACTTTAAAAAAAATGAACATAGACCTCTCCCATCTCTCTGACCATGTACACACCTCATAGGATAGTCACCATCACACCATCATAGGATGGGGGGTTCTCTTTCAGTTTTCAGTTTTCAAGTCCATGTTTGCTGACAGATATTTCATGAAGATTCATTGTGCCTCTTTTGCCTTCATCAGTTAGTGATTTAGAGATACTGTATACAGTTAAGTTCACAAGTAGGCCAATTCAATTCAGTTTGGTTCAGGTAGGCTAGATATTTAATGATGCAGAAAATAACAATCTGATTGTACTATTTATTTATGACACTTTATTATAATAAATAAGTGCAAAAAAATGTTTGCTCGCGTGCTTGCATTAATTATCTGTGCCCATGCTTTTTTCAAAGAAATAACTGCAAAACATTTTTTTTTTCTGTGCCCCTGTTGTGCCCCTGTATAGTATTGGGTCAGCTGACGCCCCTGGGGAGCGCGCTCCTTCACTACAGACTATCGCGCCAGCTAACCATTCGCCAAAATGTTTTTAATACCAGCGGTAACCGGCCAAGCGCCGGGCAAAAAACAATCTTCAAATAAAAGAAAGTCACTGGAGGAGTTAAAATATTTATATTTTAATGGAGCCTCGTCGGCAGATCAGGATCCCAAAGCGTGGCGGAGGGATCCTGATCTGCATGACGGGTGCTATTTTCCCCATAAGGAACAAGTCGCTGCAAATTATCCCGCTTATTACACGGCCACATTCTCAACCAAGTAACGACATGACTCCCAGTATTAATTAAAATGCTTTTATGGATTTAGAAAATGTTTTTATTGATTTAAAAAATGGTTGTCTGTATTGATTTAAATTGACATGCATCCGCTAAGAAAAATAGTCCGTTGTTACGGTTTTTTAAACAGTCTGAATGAAACGGCAGCTCTCAGCTGTGTATTTACACAACTAATGGACCATCAACCACAGCTCTCTCCCCCCCTTCCCCCCTGATCTTTCATCTCCAGCAGCTAAATTAACTGTAGGTTACTCTGAGTGACAAGCTTACAGTTAGACACAACACTGTCATTGCAAGTGACCCTCAGTTAGTTGACTTTTATGTTCAAGTGCTAAATTCATTACTGATAAAAAAGGGCTTCTCCTGTATCTAATTACCTTAACACTAGAACCATCAGAGGTTTTTGTATAGGCCTACCTAAACCTGTCAAATCCCGCTATTAGAATGCAATTTTTAACAACATAGGGTGCTACATAACACACTTTCAGAAAAAGTCACGGACTGGGAGACTTTAATATTTTATTGAAAAAAAGTTACATTGCACACACACAACACACATCACACAAATTGACCCGATTGGCGGTTCTAGTGTTAAATAAACTCACTAATTAATGAAACCAGTTCAATACGGATTATTCTTATTCTTATCATTCTTTATGAGCGCTGAAGTAGTCTTAAAATCAGATCTGTTTTTTAAATGAAATCTGACGGCAGGCAGTTAGCTCTGATCACCTATGATAAATGCGCCACACCTAATCTGGCCATTCAGCCACAGAGGTCCCTCTGTACAAATCAATCTGTAGACGGTGTGAAAGCACCTATTGTTTTAAATAATGGTCGGAATGTGACCTGTGAGCCTTCTGAATTACCGTGGGACAGCACATTCTAAATTAAAATGTTCAATCAATAAAGTAACATCTTATCTTATCTTATCTTAATAATATCTTCATATTAATAATAATAGTAAATCATACAGTATGTGTCCGAAAGGGAGCAGGAGGAAGCAAACACAAAAATATACAAAAAATATACTGCATATTAAAGCAAACGATTGTAAAGGTAAAAGTATGAGCATAACAAATAAAGAAGTGTAATGTAAACATTTACATTATAATTATGATTATTTAATATATAAAGACTATATATTATTGAATTACAAGATTAGATATACTTTAGTTGATCTAAAATATTGATGTGTTCAAATGCTCTTCAAAACACAACTGAAAGTCCATGAAACTTGTCTTTCTGTATTTGTGAATGAAGCGCCATCTCCTGGTTAAAACCTGAAATTGAAAATCTGGCAACGCCCTCTTGGAAAATAGTGGGAGGGCTTAACATTCCTCTATACTGCTTTTAGGCAGGTCGTAGGCAGGAAGCTAAGCTGGAGTCTGAAATTCAGTGCTACATCTGTAAAGGTATTGGTGAAATGTCCCAACAGTTTAGGATAATGAAGACTCTAATCAAATCAATTACATAGCCATTACATATCTAACTCCTAATGACAGGAAGGCAAAAAGTGCATTATACAAATAATAATACTCATAATATTAGCAGACATTTTTTAACAATGACCACAATACCATTATTTTAATAAACCAAATATGAACAATTGAGGAAAATGAGGAAGAACTGATGATTCAAATGTTGTAGTACAAGTAGTAATGTAGTTAGTGCATAAATTACTATTGCAACCAATGTTTTAATTTTCTTCATTATTAGTCGATTTTTTTTTGGACGAATGCTCCGGGCCAGTGGTTACAATGGTGGGGCCAGTGATAATAAAGTTTGGCTGCAGCTCGGTGATTGGCTGCTGGAGAATGAGGTGAATGTAATAGGTTAAAGACACTCTGATACTCGGCGCACCACTCAACTTCTACATGCAAATGTCCAAATAATACAGGCAACGTTAATGTAAGCTAATAGTAATGTAAAGTAACTCACGCGCACCACTCTGATACTTGCGCGCACCACTCTGAGATTCGCACAGACAGCAGCAGTTTGCAGCAAAACGTATCTTCCAACTGACTTTTCTACTGACTTTTCTACTGACTTGACAAAAATCCACCAGACTTCTAGAAGCTAAGTCATATACGTTCGATGCCTATTAAGCCCCACAACACTTTAGGCTTTAGTGTGTTAGCTTTAGGTTGCAAAAAACGAGTGTGGTGCGGGTAGATCGCGGACCGTTAAAAAAAAAGTAACAAAAGAAAGAAAAATAAAATTAAGATAATAATGTTTGAAAAATACGTTTTTAGATGTAAAGCTATCATCCACCACCCCGTTAGCAGGTGCCACTTGATTGACGTATATTTGAGACACCTCAATAATATAATACATTAACCGTGCTTTACGTGAACCTCATCATGACACAAGAGACGACGGCAGGACTGTAATTTCCCGTGTTCAGTGAACGCAACAGAGGCAACACACCAGACTAATCAGAGAGTTGCATGGAAATACACGTGTGCTTGTGTCAATCAAGCTCGGCTCTGTGTGTGTGTGGCGATAGAGCATTTAGTG
Organism: Notothenia rossii; assembly: GCF_949606895.1. Taxonomy (NCBI): domain Eukaryota; kingdom Metazoa; phylum Chordata; class Actinopteri; order Perciformes; family Nototheniidae; genus Notothenia; species Notothenia rossii. Next base: position 52,499,563 of record NC_136912.1, on the reverse strand, counting down.
TGATAGAGAGGGAGAGAGGGAGTGAGGGAGAGAGGGAGTGAGGGAGAGAGAGGGACCGGTGCTAGCGGGGACCGTGATGTTAGCATCTGGTTAGCTAGCTGCACTAACGGACATAAGGAGCTGTTTCCACAACAAGCTGGAGGAGAGTCCTCTCCTGTCAGACTGAGGGGCTCAGGTGAGCTAAATGACTCTTGAGTGTTTAGAACAGTTTTGTCACAAATTATTCAAAAGATTATTTCCGCGGCACACCTTCATATCATCATTATAGTTATACAAACAATGAGAGAATAAATGAAAAACAGGTATGAAATAGCCTATTATATGGCAGTAAAACAAGAATACAGTTTAATGTGATTTGTAAAATATCCATAAAGAAAAAGAAAATCTGTTTACAGTTCTGTTTCATATGGGTGCTGAGAGAGGTATCCATAGATCTCTTCATGTTGCTCTCAAAGTGCACCAGATTGATGCTTTGAACTTCAATATTTAAAAAAAAATCTTCCCGGGGGAGCATCCCCCCGGAACCCCCTTGAGAAGGTGAGGTCCGCCCCCCAATAGCACTTTACCCCTGCCTATATGCCGTGAGCTGAATATGGAGCCTTCATTGTAACAGTAATTCAGATGCAATTAGCCTATATAAAAGGCCTCAAATTGGAAGCATTGTATCGGCCGTATTTTTGACTCAATTCTGCAATAGGTAGATCTCGCCTTTCACCTAGGCCGAGGTCGGTGATCTTGGGCTTAAAAAGGTTGGTGATCACTGGTGTAGAGGGTAGTTGTCTAATATAAATATTCTGATTCTGGCGAGGAGCTCGAGAAATGCGACCTCACATGGCTCCGCTAAGACCCGAAGTCCATCCCCCCCTAGTTTTAATTACATCACTAAACCCCGCCCCTCACGCCGTGGTGGTGGGCTGGCTGTCACCTACAACCAGAACATCCGGACTACAGAACTCACCTTCCCCTCAGTACCGTCCTTTAAATTCCTCACCTTCAAAGCCCCTCCCTCACTGACAGTTATCCTCATTTACCGGCCCCCCAAACCACACCCCTCCTTCTTCTCTGATCCGACTGAACTCCTAACCATTGCTTCATCCCTCTCCCCACGTCTGTTACTCCTCGGCGATCTCAACATCCACATGGACTCCCCCACCTGCAAACCCGCTTCTGAATTCTCCTCCCTTCTGGACAATTTCTCAATTACGGAGCTTACACTCGGCGGCGTGCGTTGAAGCTTGCCGGCGGTGTGTCTGACACTCGACCAACAACCAATCACATGAATCTCCCGCCCCGGACACGCAAGCACACGGTTTGATTGGCTAGAGCTTGTACTGGCATATGATTCGATTGGCTGATGCTTCCGTCGAAGCTTCAAAAGTAGAACATTGCTCTACTTTTGAAGTGAGCAACACTTTGCTCCCACAATGCAGTTTGGCGAAGCGTGACGTCACCCCATTCAAAGTGAATGGGCAGAAGCGTTGAAGCTTCAACGCACGCTGCCGTGTGTAAGCTCCGTTACCCAACATGTCACCTTCCCCACCCATGATATAGGACACATCCTTGACCTAGTCTGCTCCACCAACCTCCTAGTAGTCGACCTCCACCCCTGCCCCTCTCCCTTCTCCCCTCTCCGATCACAAACTCATACAGTTGACCTCAGCCGGTTTCCTTTCCACTCCTAAGGCCAAACTCCGGAGCTTTGGGGACAGAGCCCTCTCTGTAGCAGCCCTGAAGCTCTGGAACTCCCTCCCCCAAGACCTCCGTGGCTCTGAGTCCCTCACCCTGTTCCAGTCCCGCCTCAAGACCCATCTCTTCTCATCAGTATACTCATAGCGCCCCCCCATCGATCCCTGTCTGTCGTTCGTCTTCGTCTGTCCTTCTCCCACACCCCCCCCCCTCCAAACTGTAAAGCGACTTTGAGACGATGAAAAGCGCTATATAAATTCAATTTATTATTATTATTATTATTATTAATGTGTTAGTCCCTTCATTGTTCATTGTTGTTCATCTGGTAAATGTGGATCACATTTAAAATACTTATAAACGTCTTGGTCGCTTAATTTATAATAATTATAATGATTTATACATTTTTATTTGTAATAATAATATAGATCTTCAAAGAAACTATTAACTAAAGCTGTCAAATGAATTTAGTGAAGTCAAAAATTAGGGAAGCTCCGATCGATCGGCCGCCAATCGTTATCGGCCGATATTCCCTCTCTGCCGATCGGGAGAGCCGATCACATGACGTAAAATACATGACACTTTTCTCTGTGCGCGGCAAAACAAGCTCGCCAAAATGGGTTCACCAGTCTGCAGTATTTTAAGGTGTCCGAAAATGACAATAAAATAGCGGTATGCAGCGTGTGTGTGAAGCAGAAATCCTGCAGCTCCGCCCGCTGTGACGGACCGGTGAGCGGGGCAAAACACACACCAAGAGTTAGACCTAACACACTTAGCTATTTTATCTACCTCTGGAAAAAGCTAAACTAGTTATAAATATATTTATTCTTCACTGTCGGGTCACTCTGGATAAGTACTCGGGTCACTCTGGATAAGTACTCCCATCACTCCAGCAGCCGGCGCTCTAACTACACACACAGTGTACATAGTTACTTTCCACCAGTTGATGCTGTCAGGGGAATCTGTGAGATTATTTAAAAATCGTGACGAGGAAACCTTTGCTGGTTTCATAAAAATATGATCAATTTAATAAGAAACATTCTTCTTAAGAGAAATATCTACTACAACTCCCAGAAAGCATTGCTGTAAGTGAGTGATTCTCAAATGGGGGTATGCGGACCCCTGGGGGTACATTGGGGTACTGCATGGATAAAAACAAAAAAAGGTTAATTAAAAGAATACCATCCATGATTACAAAAAAGAATCATAGTACAATAAGTTAAATAGAAAACACAATTTTATATAAGATATTCCGAGAAAAAGGGTTCAATCTTTCCTAGTACTTAACTGGTTCTTCTCTGTTTTTACAAGTGTGTGGTCACGTTCTGGTCACTTTGCTCAGCGCTACTGCTTGTTACAACTTTTAATACTCGCCATTAACTGTTATTGCTCAGGTTAATCTCGCCCCCATCTGACGTAAGCGTGAAATATTGGTTCTTGCCGGGCAGCCGAGTGGGGCCATCTAAGAAGCGGTTTTCAGTACTGAGAGCTGGCTCCGCTGCGGTAGAAACAGGATGAACCAGAGCTAAACCAGGCTCTAGCCCGGAACCACGCTGAGCGGGAAGCCAGTTGCAAGATTAGATTATAAGAAATAAACATTGAAATGGAATCGTGATTAAAACATAGCAGCACTACAGCAGGGAACGTGGGCAACAGAGAAAAAAAGAAAGCCAAAATTGAGCCAACAAAATGCTGTCAATATCAGGAGGCGTATGCTCTGATGGGATTCACGTCAACAAACTGCAACACACCCCAGGCATTGTGTTTTTTCTGTGGGGAGAAACTACCCAACAGCTTGATGAAACCAGCGCACCTCCAGAGACATCTTCGCACCAAACACCTGTGTCATGTTGGTCAGCCACCGGAGTTTTTCAAGAGAAAACTTGCTGAGTACAGATCCTCGCAAGAGATGATGCAAAAAGCCTCCGAAACATCAGCCAAAGCACAGGAGACATCGTATGCGGTGTCACTGCTCATCGCTAAAGCCAAAAAGTCGTAGACTGTATCTGAGGACCTAAAACTCCTAAATAGAATAGAATCATTTAATGTCATTATACATGTACAATGAGATAATAATAAATGCTTCTCCCTTTCAAGGGTGCCATCAAAACAAAAACAAAAACATCACAACATAAGACAACAAAATACACGCAGCATACATACTTTGGAATAAGGAATAAGGAATAAAGTACAGTAATTATGTCCAGGAGTGTAAAAATAAAATCTGTAATAAATAATAATAATAATGGTGTGTATTTATAATAATAATAATAGGAATGATATATATGTATATATGTACAGAGTCACATTGATTCGCATGATTTCAGGTGTTAAGAGCAATGATGGCTCTTGGGAAAAAACTGTCTTTGAGTCTGTTTGTTTTGGATGTGATACACCTGTAGCGCCTGCCGGAGGGCAGCAGGTTGAACAGGTGAAAGCCGGGGTGTGAACTGTCGTTGATAATGTTTTTGGCTCTACTGAGGCAGCGGGAGGTGTAAATGTCCATCAGGGAGAGGAGAGGGCAGCCAATGAACCTCTGTGCTGCTTTTACGACTCTCTGGAGCCTCATCCTGTCGGCCTCAGTGCAGCTGGCGTACCTCACTGTGATGCAGTATGTCAATAGGCTCTCGATGGTAGAGCGGTATAAGGTCACCAGCAGCTTAGTGGCCTTAGTGTCAGTGCAGTGTTATTACATAGTTTGTTTATAATTGCACATTTATTTTCAGTTACAACGTTTAAAAAAAGAAAAATGTCATTCATTGTGGTCACTACATTAGAGACTGCTAATTAAATGCTGTTTTGTTGATATGCATGGGGTTTGGGATGGAATAGTTGCAGATCAGGCGCACCACAGTGGATTTTATTATAATATTTGTGTATTGTATTTTATAGTTTTTGCATAATATATCATTTTGTTCATTGGTTTGTTCAACATATAACAATCTGTTTTAAAAAAAAAAAAACATTCTCATGCATAAAGATGAAAATATCCTTAGTTTGTGTAATTCATGCATGAAGGAGATAATAAATCACACACTGATGGAACATCGCTATACTGTAATTATCTATATAGGCTTTTTCTATCAAAGATGTTCGGGGTCGGTCAGGGGGTACTTGGCTGAGACATTTTTTCAAAGGGGGTACATTACTGAAAAACGTTTGAGAAGCACTGCTGTAAGTAAAGTCTAATCAGAGAGCTTCAGATTGGCAAAATTATCTTTGAATGAGCATAATGTATTATATTGAGAACTTTAGATACTTTTAGATGCTCTTTCAGATTCTTGTATTTATTATGCAGCTCTTGTTCCTGCTATACAAAAATCAGTATGATGGTGATTTTTCTTAAATTGTTTCCTGCTTAGGAGTGAGTGTGAAAACCTGGAACATTTACCCGATAGACGATGGTCTGGAGGAAAACCACAAGACTTTCACTGTCACCCTGAAAAATGCAAAAAATGCTGTCCTGGGAAAGAGGATGTCAGCTAGTGTCGAGATCATCGACCCCAGAGGAGGTGAAGCATTATCAGGCACAGACTTTTGGTTTTGCATTAGTATTAAGTTCTGCAAAGTTAATTTGAGTTTACCTCTTTTTGTAATTCTATTTATCGCCTCAATGTTGATGTTAATTATTTGGTAATTTGTATGTGAATTCCTTATGTTTAGATTAGGAAAGGGATGAGGATGTTTTATAACTATGATGAGATTTATCTCTTGTGCACTAAATGTATAATCTAAGATTTATGTCAGAGATTATTACAGATGTGTTTGGTAGTTTAGAGAAAGTTTGGCCAGTAAAAGATAAAGAGTACCCTCTCTGCTATGTATCAGGAAGGTGTAATCCTGATGACCTAATGGTGGAGGAGGAGGATGAGCGACTCCCTACCGCCCCCCCTCCGGCTCAACTCCCTGACCCCCCCAGAGTGAAGGAGGAGGACAGCGTCACAGACATCGAGGCAGAGCTGCTGTGGGTGAACCAGCCCCACCCACCTCAAGGAGACGTCCCTAACCGCCGGCCCTACCTGGACTACAGGGAGGGGGAATCAAAAGATCAGGCAGCCCCCCACAGCCATAGATCCTCCCCCAGCACTGGGAGCTCCGGGAGCTCTGTACCCAGGGTCATGCATGGAGGATTGAAGGTGAGGATTCCTCCAGCTTTGCTGCCTATTATCCTACTTTTATACTATTTAAAGGAAGATTTCACGTAATTAAAATCGTATCTTATAATCAGGCTGTCTCATATGCTATATGAGACAAGACCTTATTCTGAAATGAAGAGATTTGGTATGGATGTTGAGTTGTTTAAATATACTTATTGGTGTTATTGGTGAATCTCCCGTACAAGGCTGGTCCTTTTCAGAATCAGAATACCTTTATTCGTCCCACAGAGGGGAAATTTGCAGAGTTACAGCAGGAAAGAGCCACAGACAGCTTAGTGTTGCATATCTTACATGCGTTAAAAAAGTACTACGTTTTAATATAATAAACAATATGCTAAAAAAGTACTAAGTTATAATATAATAAACAATATCTTAAAAAAAAGATAAAAAGTTACATAATTGTTATTATTTATTATTATTATTTTGGTCCGTTTTACCCTTCTGCTGATGTTCAGGTCCAGCTGTCAGGAGGGAGGAGGTCTGAGGAGAAGGTCTGGACGGTAAGACTCAGTTATTCCACAGTTAAATAAAAACAGTGCTGTGAATTGATAAACATTTTTTTATTTCTTCCCCTCCATCAGTTCCACAGTCTGACTCCTCTCCGGCTGGAGGAGCTGAAGCCGGGCGATGCTGGGAGGAGCTGGTCCCCTGACAGTCCCCCCCTGCAGGATCCTCCTCAGATGGATCATCCAGAACCCAGACACAACCCAAAGCTACGTCAGCGCAAGGTATAAACACACAGTTCAGTTGCATTTTTCCTTGTGAAGCAGCACATGAAGTTATTAAATAAGCCCTGGCTGCACAACATTAGTGATGATAAACACATGAATGCATCGATCATTCTAATTCCAAATCGACAAATTGGAAGAGCAAGCAAGAATAAACCCAAATCTGCTCGTCAAAACTTTAAAAGCTAGTTAGGAGAATTGATTACAGTCTTTTAGCAGCCGTAGAGTCTTCTTTTTCCTTTCATTGTCATTACAATTTAGTCATTATAAGCAGTAAAGAGTCTTTCAATAAATATAACAAAAACGTTTTTTAAACACACTACCCACCCTAGCTTTTAGCATATTTCAATGCTAATACTTCTGTACTTGAAAGTAAATATATATTAATACTATTAAACTGTGGAGGCAGAAAACCAAAATAAAACTGTCATGCAGCTTCAGTAAAGTCATAATAACTGTTCCTCTCCAGGCTGAGTTTTTGAAAGTTTCTGTTGTGATGGTTCTCTCAGACAGGGAAGTCAGTGAGCAGCTGGTGTGCTGAAGGCTGGACTCACTACAGGAGGCGCTGTTACACCGTCAGCTCGTCTGTGGCCAGCTGGGCCAGCGCAGAGAGGAGCTGCTCAATGCTGTAAATAACACCAAAACACTCCACTTTTTTTTAATTCTGACTTTATCTCTTTATTCAAATCATAACCTCAGGTTTGAATGTTTCTTATTGGATTTAATACTTGAGGATAATTCAGAAATGTTTTCCTCTTATCCTTATTTTTATAGATGTGAATAAATGTAGATTTTTTTTGGTACAGCGTTTTACCATGTTTTCTTCTCGAAATTGAAATAAGACCCAGCTTCTAAATACATCATCATGATCCCTTGCAACTTCACCATCACAAAACTCTGACAACCTTATTGGCAAAAAATGACCTATTTTACATTAACATTTTCACTGTATTCATCAGATGTGATTTTTACCATGTTTCCCTAACAGTTGCTACCAAATAACTTGAATAGAGGAAACATTTTAATTTACATTTAATTTAATTTATATGAAACATTATAATGGGCGAATTAAATACAAATGTGCCCAACTGGGTGGAACAGTGTTTAATTTGTCATAATGCTTGTTGTGTGTACAGTTTCAGTCTGAGTTTAAGGACCTGCACACGTTTCAGTTCACTTTAGTTGTAAATACATATTTTAATGTGTTTTTGGAACTTGGAATATTTGTGTGTCAGGTTCAACAGCAGCTTGACCGGCGTGAATTCCAGAAGAGACATGACCTGGCTATGGAAGTTTGCAGGGAGGAAGCCGTTTTGGATCGGTAAGTGGCTGCTAACATGCTGTCAGATTATTTCCAATTTGCTCATGCAAGAATGTTTTGTACGTGCAAACAAGTGATTAAATAGAATTTGTCACAATCGCCAGTTTTGTCATATCAAGAACAATATTGATACAGAAACTGAACTAAAATATAACTAAAACAAACGTAATGCAAACCTAAAATTATGCTCTCTATATTATCATTGCCATCATGTCTGCCAATTTACTGAGAGATTTTCTCTGTAGGTCTCGATCCAGAATCATCCTCTGCTTTAGCACCTGACAGTGTGACATCAAACACTGAGGATTAACTATTCATTTGTCTAATATCTCTTTGTCCGTCACATGACCTACTTGCATATTAATCACAGAGCCCTAACTTGTCATGTCAAACCTTTTTACAATTAACACATGCTGCAGTTTGTAGGGTATTTTAGCCCTGATCCCAGGATTAGCCGAAAATAGTCCAAGAAGCTTATTTATAAGGTAACAGCGTTTAATTAAACAATGGTACAGTGAAATTGCAAAATTGGTGACTCGGCCCGAGTATGCTCTTCCCGTCCCGTCTCCTTGATGGGCGGCTGGGGAAAGAGAAAGACTGTTGGCTTCCCATATTATCATCTGTAGCCTTTCCTATTGGCTTAGCGTTGACGGGGGTGGGTCCAAGGCACGTCCTGTCATTTTCTGATGTTAGTGTTACAATCTTCTAATATCTGTTGGTCACTTAAACATTCCCTAATAATAGTAGTGCAGCGTCATTAAGTGAGGGTTAAAGACAGTGTGTGTAAGGGAAACTTCTGAAGCAATGGAGATTCAGGACTCAGAGAGACACGAGGAGAGTTGGAGCTTTGATGTCATACACTGGTGGTTTATTACAAGTATCGGCACATCACAAGTCACAGCAGCCAGAGGTTCTGACTGCACGGGTGGGTTGCCACATCAATTCTGCAGCGCCTCTCTCTCGATAGCCCTTTTAACTAGTTTACAGAGAGTTCTGGGAATACTGGAGATAGCCCCAACATCTGGAGACACTCAATCACTTGTCTGACTCTTAGGCTCTGTGACCAAGAGTTGACCGGTCAACAAACTAATATCAACATTATAGCTGAGGCTTCCCATTCCTTAAGACAGATAACAGAGTCAGGGTTGGTCATAAACGTCAACAGGCAGAAAGGTTAAATATCTTAGGAGTAAGACAGAATTATTCTCTAACAGATTCACTCTTTTTATCATTTATGATAACCTTAAAACATTAATCTAATAATAATTTAGTCAATACTTAAATCAATAGGCGTCTTCAGATTTGAGTGTGGTCTTACACAACATCAATTATATCAATAACAATCACAAAATAGAATAAGATCGAAACATTCAATCACAATGATTGATACAGACAATCATCTCTCATCAGTGTTTAGATTATCTTTTGTCAAAAGCACAATAATGAACACACATAAAACACAGATGCAATAAAAATAATAGCAAAAACATCTATTTTAAAATAATATGTTTTAACAATTAACCATTAGTTAATCTCCTTTATCAAACTATAAAATCAAAACCAGCTTGCAGTTTAAAGATTTACTTTAAGGCAATCACTAGTCAAAAATACATTTTCAACTCAGGATCATAAGAGATCCAGCTAAGGTATAAAATTCACAGTTGTGATTTTGATCAATCTATAATCTGCAAAATTGCAGTGTCTTCAATTTTAGGATTACTTTACGTTTACTTCATCACATATTAAATCAAAAGACTATGGCATGATAACATAATTACATTACTTCAACTATCAATTATTATGTCATTTCAAAATCTGAAGGGAAAAATCTAACAATTCTCAACATGTTTAACCTGTAAAGCCCTGAGCCTGTTTTTTAGGTCGAAAATGCTATGCCCAAAACAAATGACTATAACTTAACTTCTAAAAGAGTTATATGAATAATATCTTTTATCAAAGCAAGGTTAGATCTGTGAGTTGGATGTAGAAGTGTCAGAGTCAATATAGATGTTTCTGTGTCAGAGTAAATTCAGATGGAACGTAGTAAAAAAAGGTAGATTCTTAAGTCCGCCTAAAAAAAAACACTACTTATAGTGAAAACCACCCTTGAATGATGGGATGGTAGACTAAAAGCTTTAGGAATCCAAAGTATAACATACAATAAGTACTCTGTATCAAGATTGAGTCAAAAAAAGTCAAATTTGACCTTTTTAGAGAGGTTTAGCAAAAAAACTTTGGGCACATTTTGGCACATTTGGATACCATCAGTGCCATTTGACCTTTTTCATGTACCATACTGTAAAAATAATTGTATTATCACTATAGGTAATCATTCCATCCAAATACAAGTGTGTTTATACATTTGTTTTAATGTTTTTTTTTTTTTTTTTAATTACATTTCTTTATTTTTTGTGTGTGTGTGTGTGTGTGTGTGTGTGTGTGTGTGTGTGTGTGTGTGTGTGTGTGTGTGTGTGTGTGTGTGTGTGTGTGTGTGTGTGTGTGTGTGTGTGTGTGTGTGTGTGTGTGTGTGTGTGTGTGTGTGTGTGTCTGCCTGCCTGCCTGCCTGCCTGCCTGCCTGCCTGCCTGCCTGCCTGCCTGCCTGCCTGCGGACTTTGCCACAGTCCTTACATGTTTATCACCCGACTAACACTTCTAGGAAGGTTTACTTACACAATAAAAATTAGGAAACATAGGATACATTTGTCTCCAACAGGAGCAGATTTATTTCATAAACAACACACACAAGTATAATAACACCACAAGCATTTTTTCAAAACTGGCAAAAAAGAAAAAAAAGAAAAAACATGAATGTGTTAGTCAGAGGTGTGCCTCGCCTTGAAACAGTTCTTCTTCGAATTGAGGCACAGAGGGACCAGGCACTTCGTGCAGTAGATAGGTCTTCACCGTTTTGTTGCCAGCACCAGAGCACCTCCTGAGCGCGGTGGCATCTTCCCCATAATACTTGGGAATGCATACGAGTGATGATGGGTGGGAGTGGTGGTGGTGCTGCAGGGACTTCACCCCTCATGTCTGCAGCAAGCTGCTCCCTGAAGGACTTCTGGGTGTGTGGCTTCGTCCTGCCGGGGTCACCCCTCATCTTGTGCAGCTCCTTGTGGAGAAGGAAGCTGTTCACCACTGCAATGTCCAGAAAATGGTAAAAACAAGTATTGTACCATTTCATGGTTTTGTGGTGAACGCTGTAGTACCCAATCAAAGCATCAGACACATCCACGCCTCCCATGCTTCTGTTGTAGTCCACCACAGCGTCAGGAACGGTAACAATCTTATTCTGCCACACACCAGCCCGTTTAACTTTCCTCCTGACAGTCTGTCCACTGAAGGCTGCATGCACATGGTCACTTCACGGCTGTCCATCCACTTTACAAACAGGAGCTTACTTCTCCTTATCCAATGCAGATCTGCCCTTTCAGCCTTTTCGGAAGGTCGTTCAACTCAGTCTTTGGAAAACCAACTCGATTTTTTCGAATTGGTACCACAACAGCCAATGTTTTTTGCGAACAAATCCCCAAAGAGGGCAGGGCTTGTGTAAAAGTTGCCCCCACCGAGCAGAGGGAAAGGCAGGAGGTCAATCACGGAGGAGTAGCTGAGTCCCTGGCCTGAGAGGAACGTACTCTTCCCTGTGTACACAAAGAAGTTCCATGTGTATGCCGTGGAGGAATCCGCCAGCACAAACAGTTTGTATCCCCACTTAGTTGGTTTATCTTTCATTTACTGCTTCATGCTGATGCAGGCTTTGGAGGCGACCATCCTTTCATCTATTGAAATGTTTTGATAGGACTGGAAATGTGCTTTGCAGGCAGCAGTGATTTCAGTGTACAGGGGCTTTATCTTGAAAAGTCTGTCGTACTCTGCAGTGTTCCTTTTGCGATCATTTTCTTCGTCTTCTTTAGAGTCGCTCAGGTGCAATGACCACATGATGGATTGGAAGCGGTCCCGGGACATCGTATCACCTGGGAATTTGAAGTCATATGGAAATGTTGTCTTCCAGTAGTCCGCTTGGTTGTGAACGTGAACTAGGCCTGTGAAAACGATAATGGACAGGAAAATATAAAAATCCTTGAAAGTCAGCACTTTCCAAGGATACTTCTTTCCACCCTGCAATCTATTCAGGGCCTTTGTGTTGGAAATGATTGTATGAACCACGGCAGTGCTAAAAAATAGTCTGAAAAGCTGAAGGGGAGACCATGGTGCAGTGGTGTCCAACACTGGCCCTGGGACCCTGGCTGGCATGAACCTCAGTGGCTCTGGTGTTTGGTCATTCTCCTCTGTTGTGCCACCTGAGTTCTTCCTCTGTCGTTCTGGAAGCGGATGACCCACCTCGGCCACGCTTCCTGGGATTTACAGCTTTTTTCGATGCTTTCCCTTTTCTTTTACTGGGCAGCTCAAATGATGGTTCAGAATCAGAAGATGCAGTCCGAGTTAGTACTGGTGCAGACGTCCGGCGGCGTAGCTTGGATGTTGATGGCTCTGGGGCAACTGTATGCTGATCCGTCGTAGCTCGGATGAGGCAGATGTTGATGGCTGTGATGCAGAACCCATTTGATACTGGTCTTCATCACTGTGAAAACAAATGTGGAAAAAACAAATCGATTACTTCACTGGCTTATTCTTTCAAAAATGTAACTCAAATCAGAAATAATTCCTCCAGTTAGCTTGTGTGAAATAACAGTATACACACACACATATATATATATATATATATATATATATATATATATATATATATATATATATATATATATATATATATATATATATATATATATATATATATATATATATATATATATATATATATATATATATATATATATATATATATATATATATATATATATATATATATAGTAGGGCTGTCAAACGATTACATTTTTTAATCAGATTAATTAATTAATTAATCATGATTAATCACCATTCGAACTATGTCCAAAATATGTCATTTCTTTATGTATATTGTTTTGGGAATAGAAAGATAAGTGAAAGAAGGCGGGTATATCCATTTAACATACAGTATGTACAGTGGGGCAAAAAAGTATTTAGTCAGCCACCAATTGTGCAAGTTCTCCCACTTAAAAAGATGAGAGGCCTGTAATTTTCATCCTAGGTATTCCTCAACTATGAGAGACAAAATGAGAAAAAAAAAAATCCAGAAAATCACTCCTCTAGAGCATGTTTTGGGGCTGTCACTGGGCAACATGGACTTTCAACTCCCTCCAAAGATTTTCTATGGGGTTGAGATCTGGAGACTGGCTAGGCCACTCCAAGACCTTGAAATGCTTCTTACGAAGCCACTCCTTTGTTGCCCGGGCGGTGTGTTTGGGATCATTGTCATGCTGAAAGACCCAGCCAAGTTTCATCTTCAATGCCCTTGCTGATGGAAGGAGGTTGTCACTCAAAATCTCACGATACATGGCCCCATTCATTCTTTCCTTTACACAGATCAGTCGTCCTGGTCCCTTTGCAGAAAAACAGCCCCAAAGCATGAAGTTTCCACCCCCATGTTTCACAGTAGGTATGGTGTTCTTTGGATGCAACTCAGCATTCTTTCTCCTCCAAACACGTCTAGTTGAGTTTTTACCAAAAAGTTATATTTTGGTTTCATCTGACCATATGACATTCTCCCAATCCTCTTCTGGATCATCTAAATGCTCTCTAGCAAACTTCAGACAGGCCTGGACATGTACTGGCTTAAGCAGGGGGACAAGTCTGGCACTGCAGGATTAGAGTCCCTGGCGGCGTAGTGTATTACTGATGGTAGCCTTTGTTACTTTGGTCCCAGCTCTCTGCAAGTCATTGACTAGGTCCCCCTGTGTGGTTCTGGGATTTTTGCTCACCGTTCTTGTGATCATTTTGACCCCACGGGGTGAGATCTTGCGTGGAGCCCCAGATCGAGGGAGATTATTAGTGGTCTTGTATGACTTCCATTGTCTAATAATTGCTCCCACAGTTGATTTCTTCACACCAAGCTGCTTACCTATTGCAGATTCAGTCTTCCCAGCCTGGTGCAGGTCTAAAATTTTGTTTCTGGTGTCCTTTGACAGCTCTTTGGTCTTGGCCATAGTGGAGTTTGGAGTGTGACTGTTTGAGGTTGTGGACAGGTGTCTTTTATACTGATAACGAGTTCAAACAGGTGCCATTAATACAGTTAACAAGTGGAGGACAGAGGAGGCTCTTAAAGAAGAAGTTACAGGTCTGTGAGAGCCAGAAATCTTGTTTGTTTATTTGTAGGTGACCAAATACTTATTTTCCACCATCATTTGCAAATAAATTCTTTAAAAATCAGACAATGTGATTTTCTGGGGGAAGCCTCTGGATAGACCTGGTAAGCCCAAACGTGTAGTTTGGGTGAACTGGGAACGTCTGGAGGAGGCCCAAGTTCAGGAGGCCTTCAACTCACGCCTCCGGCGGAGCATTTCGGGCATTCCTGTGGAGGTTGGGGACATTGAACCAGAGTGGTCGGTGTTCAAAGCCTCTATTGCCGAAGCCGCGGCGGGGAGCTGTGGCCTCAAGGTCCTAGGTGCCTCAAGGGGCGGTAACCCTCGAACCTCCTGGTGGACACCGGTGGTCAGGGAAGCCGTCCGACTGAAGAAGGAGGCCTTCAGGGATTTGTTATCCCGGGGGACTCCCGAGGCAGTTGCAAGGTACCGACAGGCCCGAAGGGCAGCAGCCTCAGCCGTGGCCGAGGCAAAGCAGCGGGTGTGGGAGAAGTTCGGAGAAGACATGGAAAAGGACTTTCGGGCGGCACCAAAGTTGTTCTGGAAAACTGTCCGACACCTCAGGAGGGGGAAGCAGGGAACCATCCAAGCTGTGTACAGTAAGGATGGGACGTTGTTGACCTCAACTGATGGAGTGTTAGGGCGTTGGAAGGAGCACTTTGAGGAACTCCTGAACCCGACAACTCCGCCCTCTATGTTAGAGGCAGAGCTGAAGTATGACGGGGCATCGACACCAATCTCCCGGGGGGAGGTCACTGAGGTCGTCAAACAACTTAACAGTGGCAAAGCCCCGGGGATGGATGAGATCCGCCCAGAAATGCTGAAGGCTCTGGGTGTTGAGGGACTGTCATGGTTGACACGTCTCATCAACGTTGCGTGGAAGTCGGAAACAGTACCGAAGGAGTGGCAGACCGGGGTGGTGGTTCCCCTTTTTAAAAAGGAGGATCAGAGGGTGTGTGCCAATTACAGAGGCATCACACTACTCAGCCTCCCCGTGAAAGTTTACTCTAAGGTACTCGAAAGGAGGGTCAGGCCGATTGTCGAACCTCAGATTGAGGAGGAACAATAAGGATTCCATCCTGGTCGTGGAACGACAGATCAGCTTTTTACTCTTGCAAGGATCCTGGAGGGGGCCTGGGAGTACGCTTATCCAGTCTACATGTGTTTTGTAGACTTGGAGAAGGTGTATGACTGGGTTCCCAGGGAGTCACTGTGGGAGGTGCTGCGGGAGTATGGGGTGAGGGGGTCTCTCCTCAGGGCCATCCAATCTCTGTACTCCCAAAGCGAGAGCTGTGTCCGGGTCCTCGGCAGTAAGTCGGACCCATTTCAGGTGAGGGTTGGCCTCCGCCAAGGCTGCGCTTTGTCACCAATCCTGTTTGTAATATACATGGATCGGATTTCGAGGCGTAGTCGTGGGGGAGGGGGTCTGCAGTTCGGTGGACTAAGGATTGCACCACTGCTTTTTGCAGATGATGTGGTTCTGATGGCTTCATCGGTCTGCGACCTTCAGCACTCACTGGATCGGTTCGCAATCGAGTGTGAAGCGGCTGGGATGAGGATCAGCACCTCCAAATCTGAGGCCATGGTTCTCAGCAGGAAACCGATGGACTGTCCACTCCAAGCAAGGAATGAGTCCTTACCCCAAGTGAAGGAGTTCAAGTATCTCGGGGTCTTGTTCTCGAGTGAGGGAACAATGGAGCGTGAGATGGGTCAGAGAATCGGAGCAGCGGGAGCGGTACTGCAGTCGCTTTACCGCACCTTTGTGACGAAAAGGGAGCTGAGCCAGAAGGCAAAGCTCTCTGTCTACCGCGCCATTTTCGTTCCTACCCTCACCTATGGTCATGAAGGATGGGTCATGACCGAAAAAACGAGATCGCGGGTACAAGCGGCCGAGATGGGTTTTCTCCGCAGGGTGGCTGGTGTCTCCCTTAGGGATAAGGTGAGAAGTTCGGTCATCCGGGAGGGACTCTGAGTTTAACCGCTCCTCCTTCGCGTCGAAAGGAGCCAGTTGAGGTGGTTCGGGCACCTAGTTAGGATGTCACCTGGGCGCCTACCTAGGGAGGTTTTCCAGGCACGTCCAGCTGGGAAGAGACCAAGGGGTAGACCTAGAACCAGGTGGAGGGATTATATCTCTTCGCTGGCCTGGGAGCACCTTGGGATCCCCCAGTCAGAGCTGGTTGATGTGGCCAGGGAAAAGAAAGTTTGGGGCTCTCTGCTGGAACTGCTACCTCCGCGACCCGACCACGGATAAGCGGGAGAAGATTGATGGATGGATGGTGATTTTCTGGATTTGTTTTTCTAATTTTGTCTCTCATAGTTTAGGTATACCTAGGATGAAAATTACAGGCCCCTCTCATCTTTTTAAGTGGGAGAACTTGTATGTCTATGTATGTTTATTATAACTAGGGCTGTCAGTCGATTAAAACAGTTAATCGCGATTAATCGCAAATTAATCGCACATTTTTTATCTGTTCTAAATGTTCCTTAGAGGGATATTTTTCAAGTTTTTAATATTCTTGTCAACATCTGAGTGGACAAATATGCTTTATGCAAATGTTTGTTTTTTATCATTTGATCAATGACAAATATTCTCATGAATATTAAACATAACAAACTCTGAACATTACAAATATCCGCCTCAATTCAACCTGGAACCTCTCATACAATACAATAATACAATACAAAGTGTGTGTGTGTGTGTGTGTGTGTGTGTGTGTGGAGAGACACTGTGATGGATCGTTGGAGCTCTGTGTAACTCAAGGCATATGCTCGAACGGGAGCTGCCTGGACGCTGCAATCATGTTGCGCACACTATCCGTGCTGAGTGTGCTGACTTTTCGTACAATGTCCCACTGTCTGGCTACCTGCATAAAGTCAAGTGCTCTGCGCAGTTGTTGGCGAAATGTCGCTCCTCTGTTTTCATAGAAACAGCTCCTTATATCCGTTAGCGCAGCTAGCTAGCACCAGATGCTAACAAACAACAATACACGTAAGGTATGCCCGTTCTCTCTCTCGCTCGTGCCACACATACACACACCCTCCCTCCCACACCCACCGCCAGTCGGTGCCTGCCGGTGAGCGTGGAAGTGTGGTCTGCCGCAAGCGGACGGCAGGAGCGGGGCTGTCAGCATCAGCTTGTAGATGGTATTTTAAACTCGATGCGCTCTGAAACTACGGGGCGGCCGAGGACAAAATATACAAGTTAACGCGTTATTAACGCGTTAACTTGACAGCCCTAATATATATATATATATATATACATTTATATACTGCCGTGCTATAGTCACGAAATACAATGAATCTATTGATACGTGTTCACCAACAGAATCTTCCCATTGTTTTCGTTTCTCACAGCACAATGTCAGTAGAACTACAAAACAGCATCCATTTGGCGTGTGTGAAATAACAGTATATATATATATATATATATATATATATATATATATATATATATATATATATATATATATATATATATATATATATATATACACATATATGAGCATCCTCATCCTCCTCGACCTCACCGCAGCATTCAACACCATCAACCACGCTATCCTGCTGTCCCTCCTTGAATCCTCACTCAACATCACCGACACTGCACTCTCCTGGCTGAAATCCTACCTCACCGACAGACATCAGTTTATCAACATCAACAACTGCACCTCCTCCACTGCTCCTCTGTCCCAAGGCGTCCCCCAGGGTTCGGTGCTTGGCCCCCTCCTCTTCATCCTCTACATCAGGGGTGGCCAACCTGCGGCTCTCGAGCTCCATGCAGCTCTTTGCCTAGTTTCATGCGGCTCTTCACTTCATATCGAATTTTATATGTGTGAGTTTGGGAGAGAGACAGTGACTCCTGACTAGTGTTGCACTAGTGTGTACCGAT
This sequence comes from Notothenia rossii, assembly GCF_949606895.1. Classification (NCBI taxonomy): domain Eukaryota; kingdom Metazoa; phylum Chordata; class Actinopteri; order Perciformes; family Nototheniidae; genus Notothenia; species Notothenia rossii. The sequence continues at coordinate 52,481,552 of NC_136912.1, read as the reverse complement.
ACTTGAAAGGTATACCGCGATACCCTGCCGTTAAAAACGTTATGATTCCTCCGTTTCATTAGTATGGTACTTTAAAGACCCTGTGAAGTGTGCACCTGTGCATGATCTGTTATGCTAATACGTATAGTAATGAGCAAAATTGTCCATTGGAACCCATATCAAAGGATGTTGGAATAGCAACGAATTTGACGAGTTTTGAATTTGCCGGGGAAATCTGCAGTCGACCTTCGCCTTCGTGGGCGTGGCTTGCGATCTACTGCGTGACGTCACGAGATGGACGCCGCCGCACTGTTTACATTCACCACCGTTCGTTTTTTCTCTTCTTCAAAGTCGAATTTCTCACCGTTTTTGAGCTAGTATTTTCCTGGAAAGTGTGTCGGAGTCCACTGGAAGTGATTGCCAATCGAGAAAACCTGACAATGGAGGCGACAGTGAAGAAAGAGGGATGAAAAACACAGGGGAAACGATGCATTGCCGCTGGCTGTAGTAATGTCAAGTCTGCCGAAGTGGCGATGTTTCTGTTCCCAAAAGATGAAGGTGAGCCTGGCTGGTGTCATTGTTTCGTAGATTCTTTGATTGATCATGATAAATAAAGGCCACTGGTCGATTCGAGAGAGAGAAAGAGAGACTGAGAGAGTTACAGGGTTGTCGTCAGCATCTGGTGCTAGCTCGGAGCTAACGGAGATTAGCTGTTTCAACAATAAGGAGAGGGAGAGTGCTCTCCTGTGGGACTGAGAGAGATAACGTCAGCTCAGGGAGGTAAACTGTAGCCTAAGTTATCTCAGTGGGTTTGGTCATCTATGTAAACAAATATTTCCATCTATGTAATATTAGTTGTATAAAATAGGTTAAGAAATCCTTCCAATGTTTTTTGATTATTGAAATATATGTTTCATATGAGTGTTGAGAGCTGTATCCATACATCTCTTAATGTTGCCCTCAAAGTGCACCAAATTGATCACTTTCCTCATCTATCCTGTCCGAAAAGCTGTCCAAATCAATCATTTCTCTCACACTAGTATCACTTTCCAAAGTCTCCGCCATGTTTACAATCGCAACTGGGTACATCTTGTGACGTCACAGCCACTATCGTCTGCAACTTCCGTTAGGCTCAGACGGCAAAATTAATAATTCATTAATTATGAATTATTAAAAATTATTTTAGCCATGAACAGGCACAATGATATGTAAGGAATGAAATTGCCATTTCATTTTGGTGCAAAAACATGCACTTCACTGGGTCTTTAAGAATGAAGGGGGAAAGTACTCCGGTGAGAAAGCGCCGTTTTAATAAGAGCCATGTGTGTTCATCGCTCTGCTTCCAATCCCTGCACTGCAGCCGTGCCTGCAGTCCCTCCCCTCTCAAGCACGCTCAAGTGCCTCCCCTCTCTCGTGCACGTGTTAGCTGCCAGAGCATGTGAGAAAACGAGAAGTGTTACAACCCGGCTCCTGGGCTGCAACAAAAAGCAGGGAGACGAGACGAGGGATAAGAATATAACAGTTGTTTATTCTCAAAAAACGATAATAAGGCAAAAACCAGCCACAAGTCCCCGAGGCTGGCACGGAGAGAATGCCCAGAGGAGTGAGAGCGACGCAACCGGCTGGGCTCCTCATTTATCCCGCTTCACCAGGTGTAGCTCATTAGGTAGGCATCCGCCCACAGGTGCGGCTCATCAGCACGGCATCCGCCCCAGGTGCGGCTCCTCAGCACCTGTACCTGCGAACACCCACACACACACAAACAGACGGCACCTCACATGGAATAGAGGGGTCGTCACAGAAGCATGGCTGCAAGTGGGAGTGCAACTGCCGCTGTGCCTCGGCTTGTTGACAAAAAAGACGGCAGAAGCGAAATTGTGATGTATTTTAGCTATATCTCTGACAGTGAGGGCAAGCCTACGGACACCACGAGGCCTGTCTATAAGAAATGTATTAATTGTATTTAATACGAATTATTGTCATTTATTTTATTTATTGTTCTCATTTTTTTAAAGTTTGTGTTATGGTTATGGTTCTGGTGTGAAATAAAGCACAATAATTACATTTAAGACTGTTTCCCTTTTTTCAAGAAAAGTATCGAAAAATAATCGGAATTGCAATTCTTGACTTGGTATCGAAACCAAAATGTTGGTATCGTGACAACACTACTCCTGACAGTTAAACCTGATATTTAGTAGGTCTGTTAAGTATTGAATGCTGATCATTCTGACGTAATTTGGCCGGTCAAAGTTGTTTGGGCTCGGATAAAATCGCTCCGTTACTTTCGTCCCATGTTACTTTCGTCCCGTGTTACTTTCGTCCCGGCTCTCGGCTACGTGTGTATGTGTGGTGTCAGGTGTCAGTATGAGAGGATGCGCGTCTAATTTTGATGTGGCCCAAGAGCCAATCACAATAATACCTGCGATGAAGTGAACCAATCACCTTTGAGGGGGGGGAAAACCTATCGTTGATTAAACATTATCCAGTGTTTCCCCTACCATTGTCTTGGAGGGGCGCTGCGCCCCGCCAACGGAGCCCCGCAATTCAAGGTGTTTTAAAAAATATATATATATAATATATTTTTTTAAATATATATATATAGCACCAAATTGAAAATAATCTATAACGACTGTCACTTTTCACATTGAACATGTGCTCTTTTATTAAATAAACTAAACGCTTTCATTTTAAGTTGTGAGTTTAGTGTTTTTGACCCTAAGAAACACTGATGCATTAATCAATAACAATAATTCACAGCTCCTCTCTCTGTTCCAGAGGATTTAAAAAATATATATCCCAATGCTACAAAAATGCATCGGTGACGTGGTTGAAATCTTGTCTCCAGAAAACAAAAAACTGAAACAAGCGGTATCAGTGACTGTGTGTTTGATGCGGGTCTTTGCAGTAACATAGAAAAAAGGTGGCTCTTAACCTCTGACTGGTTGGCCACCCCTGCTCTACATGCTCCCGCTTGGCAAAAGGTCGTCGCCACAACCTTCAATTTCACTGCTACGCCGATGACATCCAACTTTATATCTCAACAAAAACCATCACCCCCACAACACACTCCACTCTCACCAACTGTCTCTCAGAAATAAAAGCATGGATGCAAATAAAATATCTCCAACTGAACAGTGCCAAATCAGACATCATCATCATCGGCCCCCCATCCCGTACCAAACCCATCCAGAATTTCAACTTCAACATTGACAGCCACACTATCTCCCCCCCCTCACATCCGCAACCTCGGAGTCATCTTCGACAATCAGCTCAAATTCAACCACCACATCAGTCACATCACCAGGACCGCCTTTTTCCACCTCAAAAACATTGTCCGTCTCCGCCCATCACTCTCCTCCTCTGCTGCTGAAACCCTGATTCATGCATTCATCACTTCACGACTCGACTACTGCAATAGCATCCTCTATGGCATACCATCCAACCTCCTCAATAAACTCCAACATATCCAGAACTCTGCTGCCCGCCTCCTCACCCACACCCGCGCCCGAGACCACATCACTCCCGTCCTCCAGAACCTCCACTGGCTCCCCGTCCGTCAAAGAATCAACTTCAAAGTCCTCCTCATTACTCATAAAGCCTTCAACAATCAGGCTCCCTCCCCCTACCTCACAGACCAGCTGCACCACCACACCCCTTCCCGCTGCCTCCGCTCATCAGAAGCGAACCTCCTATCCATTCCCACCCACATCAATCACCGTACATGGGGGGACAGAGCCCTCTCCGTCGCTGCCCCCTCCCTCTGGAACTCACTCCCACAACCCATCCAACCTAGTCTCATGGCATTTCGTGTTATAGTCATGACATTTAATCTATTGATTCTTGTTCACCAACACGATTTTCCCCTTTTTTTCGTTTCACACAGAACGATTTTAAAAGCAATGTATTTCTATTGGTAGTATGTTTCGTGACTGCACCACGTCTTTTTGTCCATTCGGCTCTTAGAAGACCGGAAGCTGTGGGGTTCATAAAAACATGTTTTTTTCAATATCAAGCCACGATTTTTGTTTTTATTTTAAATCGTATAATGTCTGACTTTTGTTGTCGTCTGTGAGGAAAAGAAATTGGGCTCAGAGCCTCAGAATACTGAAATCTGTATTTTGTTTAGGGCTGTCAAGTTAACGCGTTAATAACGCATTTACGCCACTAATTATTTTAACGCGATTAACGCATGTGTATTTTTTTTCCTCGGCCGCCCCGTAGTTTCAGAGCGCATCGAGTTTAAAATACCATCTACAAGCTGATGCTGACAGCCCCGCTCCTGCCGCCCGCTTGTGGCAGACCACACTTCCACACTCACCGGCAGGCACCAACTAGCCATCGGGAGGACCGGGAGGGTGTGTGTATGTGTGGCCCGAGCGAGCGACCTTACGTGTATTGTTGTTGTTAGCATCTGGTGCTAGCTAGCTGCGCTAACGGATATAAGGAGCTGTTTAAATGAAAACAGAGAAGCGACATTTCGCCACAACTGCGCCGAGCACTTGACTTTATGCAGTTAGCCAGACAGTGGGACATTGTGGGAAAAGTCAGCACACTCAGTGCGCGCAACATGATTGCAGCGTCCAGGCAGCTCCCGTTCGAGCATATGCCTTGAGTTGCACATAGCTCCAACAATCCCACACACACACACACAATTATATGAGAGGTTCCAGGTTGAATTGAGGCGAATATTTGTAATGTTCAGAGGTTGTTGTGTTTAATATTCATGAGAATATTTGTCATTGTTCAAATGATAATAAACATTAGCATAAAGCATATTTGTCCACTCATATGTTGATAAGAGTATTAAAAACTTGAAAAATATTCCTCTAAGGTACATTTAGAACAGATAAAAAATGTGCGATTAATTTGCGATTAAATATTTTAATCGACTGACAGCCCTAATTTTTAAAAATCTTTTTTTCCTTCTAATTTGTTATTATTTTCTAAATAACACACTATTATTTACTCACCAATAACACACAATTATCCTTGTTTTTATTTATTTGTTTAATTCCATAATCTCTGGCTTTTTTGGCGTCCGTCAGGAACTGAATTTCAAAATAAAAATAACCGGAAACAGACGTAGGCCTATAAGGGACATTTCGAGCATCATTGCAATTGTCAACATTTCTGAGTTTAGGATGGCCGAAGACACTACACTACCCATAATCCCCAGCTATCGTTTAGGACTACTGTCCCCGTGATTAATCTTCAAGCTCTGGGATTGGATGTTGGAGTGGCAGTGCGCCAAGGTTACGCCGAGCGTCAAACAGCTATTTGAAATGGAACGAAACCACGCCAGACTATCCAAAACTGGAATCGAACGCCCCCCCCAGAACTACACATGCTGGCTATTGTGGTTCGCAAAATGTTCTATGGAACGTCTCTACTGAACGTTTTCGTTTTTCCCACAATTAGAAGTTGCCAGTATTAAACACATTGGTGTTATCAAGTGTAAAACATATAATTAATACATGGGTGAAAATCGCTTGTTGCACAGCATTAATATACCACATGACAGCTCATTGTTACTTTGTAATTCTACTCCACTACAATTCAGATGTTAACCTGGTATTTTTACTCCACTACATTTATTTGAGTTACTTTGCAGATTCTGATAAGTGATTTCAAATATAAACAACCCTTAAATCAGAAAGGGTTACACCTGAGTAAAATTCAGGGAAGGTGATTGTCAAGTGCCAACAATCAGGAGAGATATTTGATAGTTGGTGCTTGAGAAGACTAAACATTTATCTGCAATTGACATGAATGGAAACGAGTAATAAAGTATGTTCATTACTCGTTATTCTCTACTAATAGTTAATTAAAGACTGTATAATGGCTATTTTGCACATCCCTTTCAAGATTTCAAGATTTTCTAAGGTTTATTGACATATCATATACACAACTATGGTGTAGTTATGCAATGAATGAAAAACTTGGGTCGCAGCTGAGGTTCCTCAACAGTGCATTACAAGATATCTATCAATATGTGTGTATACCTCCACCATTAAACTGTCATGTTCTGCACATTTCTTATACTATCTACATACATAAGAGTATACTTCATATGTATAATATCAGTTAAAATAAGTGCTTCACCATAGTTAACATTGCAGGAAAGCAATATATTAGACGTTAAGTACTTTGTCAGGCTTAATATTTATCTGTAGATAGATATCCCCAAAGCTTTTTTCTTATTTGAAAGAAGACCTTAACCTAAAGTATTCTTTAATGTGTTAATAAAGATTAATTAGTTTGTCTGTTTTGCACATCCTCATATTAATATCTTTATACATCCTGCACGAAACTGTTTTATTGTAGAGATCACTTACAGTATCTTCTTGATTTTTTATACTCTATATTTCTATCATTGACCTTCTACTTTCCCCCTATGAAAGTATGTACTCTTAATATTTTGTTCATCAAATATAACACATAAAAACAATACTTCAATAACGTGCTTTAACCACTAGGCGGTGCACACAAGGTACACACAGCCATAATAACTTTGTATTATTAGTGCAGGACACTTATGTATGTACAACATCTGAAAATGTGTAGTTTTATTCATGTTTTCACATAATTTTACAGCATATTGCTATATTATTTCAGACTCAGTATATACATTCTTATATTCAAAGAAAATCAGTAATACCTTTAAAAACTACAAGTCCTTTTCTATCAGCTGTGCACCGTTATGGTGTAAATATAACCTAGTTACCAATTAGATCAAATGTAAAAGTCAGCCGAATTAGTGTTGAAACTGCGAGGAGACGTATTGTGTGAAGAGAAATTGAAGCTCTTGTTTAATTGTTGATATATTTATGATCCACGTCAAGTATTCAGTTTCGGCAGCATTTCTTCCAGTTTTTCCAAAGGTCTTCTCATCAGGGCTCTATAAATAAAGAACTACGGCAGATCTGTAATATTTAATGCAGCCAAACCGTGTATTACAATGCAATGTGATGACTTTCAAAGAGAACAGCAAGAACACTCGAAATTAAGTATTATTATTATTTTTATTTTTTTATTTCATATCATATAAACACCAAATCCCAACATGCATTGCAGCTAAAACATCCAATCAGCGAGCTAAAACCATAGCTGAGGATCTTGGGTAATCACTCAAAATGCCTACGTCTGCTTCCGGTTATTTTTATTTTGAAATTCAGTTCCTGACGGACGCCAAAAAAGCCAGAGATTATGGAATTAAACAAATAAAAACAAGGATAATTGTGTGTTATTGGTGAGTAAATAACAGTGTGTTATTTAGAAAAGAATAACAAATTAGAAGGAAAAAAAGATTTAACAAAAATACAGAGTTCAGTATTCTGAGGCTCTGAGCCCCATTTGTTTTCCTCACAGACGACAAAAAAAGTCCGACATTATACGATTTAAAATAAAAACAATAATCGTGGCTTGACATTGAGTAAAAACATGTTTTTATGAACCCCACAGCTTTCGGTCTTCCAAGAGCCGAACGGACAAAAAGACGTGCTGCAGGCACGAAACATACTACCAATAGAAATACATTGCTTTTAAAATCGTTCTGTGTGACACGAAAAAAAGGGGAAAATCGTGTTGGTGAACACGAATCAATTGATTAAATGTCGTGATTATAACACGAAATGCCATGAGACTGGGTTGACCCATCAGAGCTGACCTCACCACCTTCAAAAAAACTTACAAAAACTCACCTCTTCAATCTGGCTTTTAATGTGTGATTGTTTTTGTATTATTTAACTATATATTTATTTGTTGTTCCTTTCTTTTCACTATATCTGTAAAGCGTCTTTGAGCACCTGTAAAAGCGCTAACAAAATAAATCTATTATTTATTATAATTATATATATATATATATATATATATATATATATATTAGGGCCGGGACTTTAACGCGTTAATTAAGATTAATTAATTACACAAACATTAACGCGTTAAAAAAATTAACGCATTTTAATCGCACTTATTTTTGCCCTGCGCAACGTTTCTCACTGGATGAGTTTCAGGCGTACCGATTATACTGGAGCACCAACTAACGTTCATGACTTCACACAACAAACCACAGTGAACAATAGTCAAACATGAACGAAGAAGCTGATGAGACCGCTTTGGTTGGCCCCGTGGATGGGGAATTTTGTTTGAAAAACGGACGGATGGAAGCGTTGATAAGAGCAAGGTTGTATGCAAAAAGGAATTCACATATCACCGCAGCACATCAAGCCTCAAGTATCACCTCAATACAAAACATATAGCAGCTAGCGTGGACGTTAGCCCGACTCCGAGTACAAGGACCCACACCATAGTTGCCCTCAGAAATCGGGAGCATTTCAAAATGCAAAATTTGCGGGGGGGTGGTGCTAGTGGATCGCCGTAGCTGTTAGATTAACATTAACATGCTTATTGTAGTTTTAAGTGCACTGCCTTGCAGCCTGTAGCACCGTCCTTGATGGAGCATATGTGTGGACTGGACCTGCATTTTACAGGAAAGGAGTGAGCAGAGAGTAGAGTAGTTGTCGATTCTTTTATCTGTTTTCTGTGAATATCTGCATTACCCTCTCAGACATTGAGTTGCGCGCGCTACTAAAGAGACGTGTTACCATGGAAACCAAACAATGGTGTAGCTGTATTAAAGTCCGAGTGGAAACAGTCGTGTGTAAATCTGATTTTGTCAGAAATCGGGAGAAATGCGGGAGAAATAGGACCCCGGGAGGAAACCGGGAGAGGGCATTGAAATCGGGAGTCTCCCGCGAAAATCGGGAGGGTTGACAAGTATGACCCACACTCAACCAGATGACTGGTTTCAGGACCAGGATAACTAAGTCCACGTCTGAAAAAATAACCAGCTCACTGGATTGCACTCGACTGTAGACCACTTGGAGTCGTAGAAGATAAGGGGCTGCAAAAGGTACTACAGATTGCATCGTCTGACACAACATATGAGCTGCCATGCAGAAAGACAGTGACAAAAAGAATCCAGCAGCTTTATGACAATGAAAAGGAAGATAAAGAGAATTTATTGGAGAAAGCCGAATGTGTTGCCCTGACTGGGGATCATTGGACCTAGGTAAGCAATTAAATTACCTCTGTGTGACGGCACACTTTATTGACATTTTCTCACTGTTCTCAGGTCAAATATTTATATGTGATTAAAAATGTGATTAATTTCGATTAATTAATTACAAAACCTCTAATTAATTAGATTAATTTTTTTAATCGGGTCCCGGCCCTAATATATATATATATAAAAATATACTGGGTTGATATATACAGTACAATACAGCTTTATAATACTGCCGTGTTATAGTCACGAAATACAATTATTCTATTTATACGTGTTCACCAACACAATCTTCCCATTGTTTTCGTTTCTCACGGAACGATAACGCTACAACAACAAAGCGGCGTCATTTTGTATTTTGCGAGTGTGGAATTACTATAGATTACACCAAATACACAACTAATAAATACAAACAGAGAGAGAGTACATACCTTTCCTGAAGTTCATAATCAGGGTCTGATTGTGGCCGAAGTACATTCTCATTTTCTGACGGAGAGTCAGCGAACACCATTTCCACGGCGTCTTCAAGCTTACACAGCCTCTTTTTGGGTGCCATTATTTGCTCGAATAAGTTCTAAAAGCAAATCAATCCTTGTCCTTGTAATATTATTTTTTGTTGCCTGCTGTTGTCTCTGTGTTCTCTGTTCGCTGTGTTCGTCGCTGTGTTGCTGCGCTGCTGTGGTGCAGTTGTGGTGCTGCCTTTGCTGCCATGTGCGTAAAGCTGCCGGTGCTGGCATTATTTATACTACGCATGATCCTATCTCTGGAACCCATTGGTCGATTTTGGTGATTGACACCTTTTTTGAAACTTTAGAGCCAATAGAATCGAGGGGCAGTTAGTATATCCGGCTAAACATTTACGTCAAGGAGAGAGAGGTTTGCGTAAACAGCACGTGAGACAGCATTAGCCCCGGACTGCAAAACGTTGTAGGCCTACCTACTTTGCTGCCATAAATGTAATGATGGATTATCAGGAACAATTCTAAAGTGACTAAGAGACATTGGATTAACCTTGAGCAGCGTTTTTATTCCCTTGAACATGACTTTTGATCACAAAACAGCAACGGTAAGACATAATTATTGTTATGGTCTAGAAAAAATTGTTTTCTTGCTCTGTTCTGGCTGCTAGCTCAGTGAGTTTGTGTCCTGCAGTGATACTTATATCAAGATAATCTGTGGAGTATCAGCTTTCAGATGATATGTAGTTTGTGCAGAACATATTAAGTTTTAAAGATTGTTTTTGCTAGTTAGCACTGGGAGTAGCATCAGCCCATTTTCGCTAAGGGCTAATGCTAGCGCTTCTTGTGAGACTTTTGTTTTGTTTCGGTAAAAATGGCTCATATCGTCAGGTAGCTGAGTTTTTTCCCGTTATTTGAGTATAAGACATTCATAGGTTTTTAAATATTAAGAAGCCCCCAGACGCTGTCTCCTGCAGTGACGCGTTTTTCCCCCCGATATCGGGCGGGTTTAAGAGGTTGAGGGTTAACCCACACAAGGCTCCTGGACCTGACGGCATCCCTGGCCGTGTTCTCAGGGTGTGTGCAGTTCAGCTGGCAGAGGTGTTCACAGACATCTTCAACAGGTCCCTGCTGCAGTCTGTAGTCCCCACATGCTTCAAACACTCCACCATCGTTCCTGTCACCAAAAAAACAATAATCACCAGCCTCAATGACTACCGCCCAGTAGCACTCACCTCCATCATTATGAAGCGCTTTGAGCGGTTAGTCAAAACCTTCATCACCTCCTCCCTCCCTGACTCTCTGGACCCCCTGCAGTTTGCCTACAGATTAAACAGGTCCACAGACGACGCCATAGCCCACACCATCCACATCGCCCTGTCACACCAGGACCAGAGGAACAGGAACACATGCGAGAATTCTGTTCATTGATTACAGTTCAGCATTCAATACCATTGTGCCCTCCAAGCTGGCCATCAAGCTCAGAGACCTCGGGCTCAACAGCGCCCTCTGTGACTGGATCCTGAACTTCCTGACGGGCAGACCCCAGGCAGTGCGGGTGGGAAACATGACATCCTCCACCCTGATCCTCAACACTAGAGCCCCTCAAGGCTGCGTGCTCAGCCCTCTCCTCTACTCCCTGCTCACTCACGACTCCGTGGCCACTCACAGCTCCAACACCATCTTGAACTTTGCTGACGACACGACCGTCATCGGACAGATCACAGACGGCGACGAGATGGCGTACAGAGAGGAGGTCGTAAAACTGACATCTTGGTGCCAGGATAACAACCTCCATCTCAACGTCAGCAAAACAAAGGAGCTGATTGTGGATTACAGGAAGCAGCAGGGAGAGGGACACGCCCCCATCGCCATCAATGGGACGGCGGTGGAGAGAGTCAGCAGCTTCAGGTTCCTTGGGGTCCACATTACTGAGGACCTGAGATTGACTTTTCACACCACCACCATCACCAAGAAAGCTTGACAGAGGCTCTACTTCCTCCGCAGGCTGAGGAGGTTCAAAATGGATTCCACTATACTCTGCAACTTCTACAGGTGCACCATAGAGAGTCTCCTGGAGGACCTCTACTCCTAGCGGCTCAGGAAGAAAGACCCCCATCACCCCAGCCACAAACTGTTCAGTCTGCTGCCGTCTGGAAGGCGTTACCGCAGCATCCGGACTAAAACCACCAGACTCAGGGACAGTTTCATCCCACAGGCAATAAGACTGTTAAACAACTGAACTGCTGAAACAATTTCATAACATTTATCTGCTACTTAGTAATTATCTATCTATTATCTAATATATCATTCCAATAACTTGTATATAGACTCCTATTGCACTATTCCACTTTTTTTACATCTATTTTTCTTTTGTACTACTTTTAATATAATATACTTTAATATTTCTTTAATATTGTCTGCTTATTTGTATTATTGTGTTGCATTGTTGGAGAAACCTGTGACCTAAGATTTTCAACGACATAATTACTCTGTAGCTATGTTAGTTTGACAATAAAAAACCTTGAACCTTGACAGACTGTTAAAACATCTGCAGCAGCCTTGAGAACACGTTGAATGACCTGAGCCTGCTCAGGAAGAACAGCTGGCTCTGTCCCTTCCTGAAGAGAGCATCAGTGCTGTCTGACCAGTCCAGTGTATTGTTCAAGTGCACTCCCAGGAACTTGTAGCTGTTCACCACCTCCACATCCCACCTCCCCCTGATGGCGACGGGGGTCAGAGGCCTCTTCCTGCTCCGCCTGAAGTCCACCACCAGCTCCTTAGTCTTGCTGATGTTGAGCTGGAGGTGATTGTTGTCACACCAGCCTACGAAGTTCTCTACCAAGGACCTGTACTCCTCCCTCTTGTCATCTGTCATGCAGCTGACAATGGAGGAGTCATCGGAGAACTTCTGTAGGTGGCATGAGCCGGAGTTTAAGCGGAAGTCGGAGGTGTAGACGGTGAACAGGAATGGTGACAGCACAGTTCCTTGGGGGGCTCCAGTGTTAATCAGCAGCACATCAGACACGCTGCCCTGCAGTCTGACATACTGAGGTCTGCTGGCGAGGTAGTCTGTGATCCAGGCCACCAGGCTGTGATCCACCTGCATCACTGACAGCTTCTCAGCGAGCAGGTGTGGCTGGAACGTGTTGAAGGCGCTGGAGAAGTCGAAGAACAGGATTCTTAGTGAGCTGTGTGGCTTCTCCAGCTGTGTGTAGGCTCTGTGGAGATTGTAGATGATGGCGTCCTCTACACCAGTGGTTCCCAATCTTTTTCAGTCAGGAACCCCTTGGGTAATTGGAAACATTTCCGAGCCCCACCAAATCCGGTTCCCACCGAGATTGGTAGAATTGATTGTATATAGTTGTACAAACATTACATTTTCTCTGTTAATAATAACAAGACAAAAATATCCAACTATAATTTTTTATTTTATTATGGATTGAACAAAAGTGCTTGTATTGGCAGATGATCCTGTGCCACTGTGAAATAATGAGGCCTAATTGAAACAATTACAAATAAGTTTTATCGATCCGGTACTTGAACAGTATTTTTATAGGTTATTTTTTAACCTGTTAAGCCCCACGCCTGTTTTTCAGGTTTCAGGCTCGAAAATGACATGCCCAGAACATATGACTATATCTTCACTTCTAAAAGCGGTAAATTAATAATATTTTTTCTCGAAGCAATGATACACCTTTGAGTTGGATGCATAAAAGTCAGAATCAATATAGATGTGTTTTATTTTAAAGTAAATTCAGATTTAACATAGTAAAACATTTTTAATTATAGTTTCCGTCCAAAAGAAACCTATTACTTATAGTGAAAACCACCCTTGAATGATGGGATAGTAGACAAAAAGCTTTAGGAATCCAAACTATAACATATCATAAGTACCCTGTATCAAGATTGATGCAAAACAAGTGATATTTGACCCCTTTAGAGAGGTTTAGAAAAAAATACCTACCCCTGGGGTCATTTTGGTGTATTTGCCATATCTCTACCCATCGGTCGATTTGGGTGATTCCCACCTCTTTTGAACCGTTAGAGCCAATATAATCGAGGGGAAGTTCCTAAATCCATCTAAACATTACCCATTGGTGAATGAGTGATGCGCAGCCAGAATGCCCAAAACCGGAAGCTGGGTTGTAGCTCTCACACACACTATATGAAAACTACGCTTTTTGCCATAAATATGATGATGGATTATCATTAATCATTTCAAAGTGACACAGAGACATTGGATTAACCTTCAGCAGCGTTTATATGCGTTTTAATGCCATTGAACACAACTTTTGATCAGAAAACAGCAAAGGTAAGACGTATTTGTTGATTGGCCCCGTAAAATGAAGTTGTGTGTTTTCTTTGCTTGCCTTCGCAGCCGTGAGTTCTGTACATTGATGATACTTATACCATTGGAATCTGCGGAATCTCAGCTTTCATATGATATCTAGTTTGTGCTGATCCGATGAAGTATAAAATATTTCTACCGTGAGTTACTGTATGTACTTTGTGCGTTAGCACCCTTTCACTTAGTGCAAATCCAGACAGTTGGCGTTAGAGTTGTGTTTTGTTTTGGTAAAAATGGTTCATATCGTCAGTTAGCTGAGTTTATTCTCGTTAAGTGGGTATGACACATTAATAGGTTGTTAAATGTTAAGAAGCCCTGAGACACAGTTTCGTGAACATTTTTGTGTTGTGCCCCGGGGGCATGGCGTTTAACAGATTAAGTACTTGATCTGAGTATTTCTCCCACCTTACACGCGATTGGAGCAATCCGAGTCTGGACTGTACTGGAGCAGAATTACAAAGAAGCAAAAGTGGAAATACAAGTACCTCAAAATAAGTACAGTACTCGAGTAAATCTACTTAGTTACAACTAGGGCTGTGCGATTATGGCAAAAATCATAATCACGATTATTTGGGTCAATAATTGATATCACGATTATTTTGACGATTATTCATTGACCATTTATTGAACTTTAAAACAAATAGTATTTTACCAATAAACAAGATCAACAAATATGTTGGAGCTTACTTCCAAAACCATACTAAACATATATTAATATAGGGCCCTATATTTTCCGCGATCGCGGAATCGCGGACGGAATCGCGGAAATTCCCGAAAAAAGCAGATAATCACGGAATTTGACATAATTAGACTGAAATGCTGTTTTCGTGAGGAAGTGAAACAAAAAACCTGGGAAAACTTTCCCGGGGGACGCTAATCAGCGTAACACACCCCTGCGTCACTGTCTCATGCGGTCCCGTCCCGCCACCCCCAACAAACACAAGTGAAATGCAAGCATGGCTGTCCCTCCGTCAGCTAAAAAGATACGGAATACGGGGCTATCCGCTCAATCACGAGCAGAGCAGTTTCCAAGAGTTGCAGAAGTGGCCGTGCCCTACATCTACTTCCCAGTCAGCTCAGTTGACTGTGAGAGGAGCTTCAGCAAATACAAAACTCTCCTCACAGACAAGCGAGAGACACTCACTGAGCTCAACACAAAGAGGCTGGCAATCATGTATTTCAATGGCGATGTCTCTGCTAGGTGGGAAACTTAGAAGAGACAAGATACTTGCTCGCAAGGACTAAGTAGTCCTACAAGTTGGATATTTGTTCAGAGTCACTTTATATAGTTTGAAAGTTGTTTCATAACTCAGGAACTTCCTGCTACTTTTTTGCCTTGTTTTTGATGCACTTTATGCACTGTGGAAAATATATTTTAAATTTGATTTATGTTTTGAATGACTCTGAAATTGAGTGTTTTGTTTAAAGCTGTCATTTTTCACTTGAAGAAAAAAAAGGCTAATTGAGCGCTTTATTTTTTTTTTTAAATGTCATTTGTTTTCACTGGAAAGTTGACAGCTCATAAGCTAACTTTTGTTGAGCACTTTATTTTTTTAAATGCCATTTGTTTTCACTAGAAAGTTTACAGCTCAAAAGAAAACTTTTGTTGGAACTTGAAGTGCAATGTTTTGTTGCAAGTTTTTCAAGTAAATAAAGTATTGAGGGAATGTGCAATATTGTGTCGCCTCAATAAATGGGAGGTCATTTCTATTTAGTGTACATTTTATTTGAAAACATTAAAACACACCCTTTTTTGTGGTAAAATACGAGTAAATAGGTTAAAAAAACAGAATTCCAAAACATTAAAACGGAAAAAAACGGAAAAAAACAGAATTCCAAAACATTAAAACGGAAAAAAACGGAAAAAACAGAATTCTAAAAAATTAAAACGGAAAAAACGGAATTTAGAAAGACACAAAACGGAATTTGGTGAAAATGAAAACGGAATTTATAGGGCCCTATTAATATGATAAAAATAAATGAGACCAAAATAAATTAAATCAAATATGCTGCAGTGCACTGTCACAACCTACTGAAAACTCCTTAACATATAGCCAACATTTTGGTAAAACATATTCAACATATTCCACTCAGTTAAACGTTGAAGGCTGGCCAACCGTCATGGTCCAGAAGTAACAGGAAAAAAATGTTGAACTGCAATTTAAGACCAAATAAAAATGTTTTGGCCACCATGGCAAATGCTGGTAGGGCTGCTCATGTCATCTCTTAAAGATTTTTTGCAAGAAACACCAGCCTGTTTACATGGTCTGGTTTCAGAGATGAGCGCAGGCAGGTGACAATATTACCACCTGTACTGAAGACCCTCTCTGAAGAGGAACTTGTGGCAGTGCTGCCACATATGACACAGGAAAAAAAGAAAAGACTCTGAACCCTTTCTTTGCCATTATATAAAAATAGTGTTGCTACAAAAGTATAAATTAGGCTTACTAATAAGACAACTCAGATCTGAAGCTACACAGGAATCTGCTGCCAAAGTGCAATAAAAAAGACAAAATTAATAGAATCAAACCCTTTTTTTGTTGCATTTTATTAGAGTATAAAAAGAAATGCCTTTTAAAATAGGATGCAAGCAACACTAGTTTATTAACCTGAATTGATAATAGACTATAATCCATTTAAACAGAACAGATCATAATGTTTGCATTCTTATACCATTTTGTACAATAATTATAATGAATAAGTTCAGACAAACTAAAACTTACAGCTGATTAATAACGGTATCTAACTTGAGTTTTTATTATATCAAAAACCTGTTGAAATGCTACTGTTATTTTTACTGTCCCCCAAAAGCGCGTTGGCAGCCTCCAGGAATGCTTCTTTCACAACTTCGCCGTCTTTGAAAGACTTCATGTGTTTCGCAAGAACGTGACTGACACAATAAGATGCTATGGTAGCAGCCTTGCTCTTGTTGTTGGGCCTGGTGAAAATGGACTGCTGTGCATTTAGCTGTCCTCTCAGGTCCCTCCCCTTTTGGGAGTGTAGGGCAGAATTAGGAGGGAATTCCGTCTCGCAGCGTTTGTGCACTGTTTTGAAATTCCGCTCCTAAATTACCCTTCTTCGATAATGCCACGCTCGCATTGCAGATGAGACAGATGGACTTTGAATTGGAATAGATACAAAAATAATCATCCTCCCACTCAGAGTGAAACTTATATATTTGGGGCATTTTTGCTTGTGCCATAATTGCGGTATTGTGTGTGTGCGGACTGTCACTCCTGTTGACATGGACAACGTGTCAGGATGCGTGGAAAAGGTAGGACCCAAATGCAGAATTTAACAAAAGGCAAGCTTTATTGAATCATAAAAGCTGTGGCAAAAAGGCAGTATCCAAAATATCCCCCAAAAACTCCTGAGAGGCTAAACGTAGCAAAGCAAACTATGAACTAAATAAACTTGACTAGGATCACAAAATACAAAAAATCTCTTGGCGTGACAAGCTGAGAAACACGGACCGTGGAAACATGGAGGGGAAACAATGAACCGACCTGGAACACAGGGGAAGACTAGACTAAATACACAGAAGGGTAATCACAGGACAAGAAACAGCTGGGCAGGGGAGGGAGAAACACAAGGGCAAAAGGTGAACACAATGAGACAATCAGACACACCAGGGAAACTAACGACGGAGGAGGACCAGACAAAACACAAGGAGGAAGACAAAACACCGAATGAACAGACTTACAAAACCCATAACCAGACAGACAACACTAAAACCGTGACATAAACCAAGGAGTGTGACAGAACCCCCCCCCCTCAAGGGACGGATCTCAGGCGTGCACTGCACACTGCCCACCAGCCACGCCCCGACACATGGGGTGACGCCGGCCAATCACAAAGCTTTGATGCGTTCAAGTGCATTATTCTGGCACAGGAAGATTAAGTTACAGGACATTAAAGGATTTACACACATCTGCCCTGTTTAAAACAAAAGGGCAGGGCTCCTGATCCTTCTCTGCACCCACAGCCTGGCTGCTCTCAAAACGTGCAAACAAACTGTTCAGCTCGTCTGGGAGAGATGCGCACGCAGACACTCCCGCAGCACCCCCCGCTGCTCCTTTGTAGTCTGTCATTGTTCTTAGTCCCACCCACATGTTCCGGGTGTTACAGCCTTTGAAGTCAGATTCCACCTTGTCTTTGTAATGTCTCTTGCACTGCTGATTGCTCTCCGGAGATCATACTTAGATTTCCTGTACTCCTCCAAATCTCCAGCTCTGTGCACGCTTTCAGCTTGGTACGAACCTCGCTGTTTATCCAGGGATTTTGATTTGGGAATGCTCATACAGAAACCTTCGGTACCACGTCATCGATGCATTTCCCAATGTTGCAGATGACCGTGTGTGTGTTGATGATGTTGTCCTCAAACCCACTCCACTCCGTAGATTTGAAGCAGTGCTGCAGAGCGGAGTCTGACTCCTCACTCCATCGCTGTACAATCCTTGTTACCGGTCTGTGCCGTTTCAGTTTCTGCTTGTAAGCAGGCAGCAGCAGCAGTGAGATGTGGTCTGATTTGCCGAAGGGAGGGCGAGGGAGAGCCTTATATCCATGTTGAAAAGAGGAATAAACATGGTCCAGTATATTTCCTCCGCGCGTCGGGCAGCTGATGAGATGATAATACTTCGGCAGGACCTTCTTCATGTTAGCGGTGTTAAAATCCCCGGCCACAACGAACGCCACCTCTGGCCATGAAGTCTTGGTCCTGTCGATAGTCCCAAACAGCTGCTCGAGTCCCGTATTATTGTCAAAAGTCAAAGTCAACTTTAATGTCAATCTTACTCAGTTTGTGTTTACAGACAGACAACAATCCCAAATATAAAATTATACAATATACAGATATGTAGAGTGAGGGGATTCTGCCTGTAGTGAAACAGACAAGCTGGGAGAATGTGTACTTTTTGGGCTGCTGGAACAGAGCCATTGATTGCACCCAGGTGTGTATTCCAAGATGGCAGCACGTTGATTTGTTTCTGTCTCTGTCTCTGTTAGTGTTTGTCTCATTCTCGTTTTTTTTGCATTGACTACCTCTTGTACATATTGACATTTTATAATTTTGATTTAGCTTTTTAGACCCGTTTTTAAATTGGTCTGCTGCACTTTTAAAACGTTTTAAAAGCTTTTAAAAGTTTTTGGGCTGTTTTGCGTCGTTTTGTGCCGGTGCCTAGCTGTGACTGGATTGTTTGCTCTCTGCCTGAGCTGTCGCTCTTTCGTACTCTGGATTGCTGTCTGTCCTGCCGTGCTGTCAGGGGCTGATCGACGTGAGCTGCTAATTGACCTGAGCTGCGGATCCTGAATTGGGTGTGTTGCAGCACAATGTTGCCTAAAGCTACAATTGTGTTCGCTTTTTTCCTGGGATTAATCAGTCGGTAAAACTGACTGATTGTCTCCCAGTGATGTCTCTGTTCATTTCGGACATGGATGGTGGAAACTCTGGAGCGCTGACTCCATTGGATAGTTTTTACCAAAAGCTGACGTTTCATGGCACGAAATGCACTCTCCCGTATGCCCTTTTGACTCTGGACTCGCTAATATCGAAGGATCGGAGCAGCCCCGCCCCCCTGAGGTGTGACGCCCAGAGCCCATGTGAAAAAATCATCTTCCAGACTCTTAATATTGTTATATTTCACACAGGGTCCGCCCTCTACTGGACTCTATGGGTACTACTCTATCATGCTGTGCGTGCTTTCACCTACTGAGTTACGTAAACGTAGCCGGCCAATTTGGGCGAGCCTACCTGAATCCTTTTTCTCTTCAGCAAGCGAGTAACAACTGCAGAGAAAGTAAAACGTTTGAAAGAAGAAGAAAAAGTTATTACACCTCCATGGAGAGACCCAGGCCTTTCCTTCGTGCCCTGGCTTAAATAACGGGCGCTGATCTCCACCACCTCTGCTTCGAGTGTTTGGGGGACCATGATATGACCGAGGCGGTGCCATTCACGTTCGCCATTCCAGCGGGGCAGATGGCTCCATTTGCCGTTGTCGGGCACTTCCGGGTCCGGTCCCCAGAGGTCCACCGCCCTAGGTGATGACCATGGCGGCGGAGCACAGCTGCGGGCAGCTGAAAAGAGCTCTGCCCCGCTACCGCGTGACAGGGCGACTGCAAATAAACACGGGTGTGTTGGGCATCTCGCTCATTGCTAGAGATGCCCCCACCCCACCAGATCAGAGCGATTATTTGTAGCTTGATCGGCGGTGTGGCCGCCGCCGTTGCCTGCCGTGTGATATCCCTGTGCGTCACGCCGCGTGGCACTTTCCAAAAGGACCGTGTTGATCTCCTGCATGGGAGCCCCGTGTTTACGGAAGGGCTCTTTGGAGCGATCTCCTTGGTCACGTGGGTGAGGAGAAGTCGCAGCGTGGCTGCTTCTTGCTCATCCCCAGAGGAAAGAACACTGTCCCACACTCCCCGCCCCTTCTGTAAACTCCAGTATAGGAGCCAGCAGGTGGGCGCGTGCACCTGAGTGGAATAAACCGAAGTGCTGTCAAAACACTGGGCGGGTTCAAGAGAGAGTGATGTGTGTGTGAGAAATCCATTCAGTGAAAACGATTGCATTTATCCCAGAGTAAGAGTCATCCCTCTCCACATTTCCACTTTTCACCATAATGTCCGTTTCAAAGAGACGGCATTAGGACAGAGGCCCCACCGGAGCTTGCAGTGGTACGTTCAAGGACCTCAATAGAAAATCGGCCCTATGTGTTAGCCCCCATGCCAAAATGGAAAGTTTGGCAGCGGAGTAGGCCACCAGAGAACAGTGGCGGCGCCAGAGATTTTCTCTAGGGGGTGCTGTGGGGTAGCTTGACGTTTCATAGAGGGTGCTCAAACATTAAGGGTTTCCCATTAATGCACCAGTGCTACAGTTGAATTGTATACTGCAACAATCCCCACGCACACACAGTGTACCCGCGACTGTTACAATGAAGGCTCGGTAATCAGCTCACGGCATACAGGTCTAAGCAGGGATAAAGTGCTATTTTTACAAGTGGGGAGTGGACCTCACCTCCTCACCTCCTCTCGGAGGGTCCTAGAGAAAAAAATCGCAAGCTCCTCCGGGAAGATCTTTTTTTAAATATTGAAGTTAAAAGCATCAATCTGGTGCACTTTGAGAGCAAAATGAAGAGATCTATGGATACATCTCTCAACATACATATGAAACAGAACTGTAAACAGATGTTCTATTTCTTTATAGATATTTTACAAATCACTCCCCTTTTAAAACAAACCGTTTGAGACCCACTGAGATAACTAGACTAAAGTTAACTATCTAAACACTGAGAGTCCTTTACTTCACCTGGGAGAGAGAGAGTTCTCCATCCACCTTGTTGTTGAAAAAGCTCCTTATATCCGTTAGCTTGGCTAGCTAGCACCAGATGCAAACCACAACGATCTCCGGTAGATACCCACCGGTGCGCGAGCTCTCTCGCTCGCTTGCACACGCACATAAAATGGCTCGTGCCACACACACACACACACACACACACACACACACACACACACACACACACACACACACACACACACACACACACACACACAGAGCTTGAATGAAACACAGAGACCCAGAAGTAAGCTACTTGTACTCACGAGGCCTATTATGTGCAGAATCCCTCTCGCTTTCAGTTGGTTTTGATTGAGTGTCCACACGTGGACGTTTAAGGACTAAAAACAATCCATTTGTCACCTTGCTGTTAGCAAATAATTTGGCGCTCCAGCTAACAGGAAGTCACTCAACTGTCACAAAGTAATTTAGCCTATGGGTAGGTCAAAAATTGGCAATTGGCCTAATCATATCACCTGTGTTGGCTTTATGTTTTTGGTCAAACATTTTTTCGTTTCACATTTGCATTGATGTAATCAATAATTTTTCTGATTTAATTTAATAAAAATAATAATCTTCGGAAAAAAAAAAAAAAAAACACATATTACTTGGGGGTGCTTAGGGGGTGCTTTGGCAATCCTGGGGGGTGCTTCAGCACCCCCTAGCTCCCCCCTGGCGCCGCCCCTGCCAGAGAATTCTACAGCTTCTTAGCTGTGGCTCCACAGCTGCTGGCATGTCCCCTGAACACAGTTTTGTGGGGAATGGAAGCCCATCTGTGTACTGACAGAGTAGAGGGGCAGGACACTGAGACTGGGTTACTCCCCCCCCCGAGAGCGGGCCGCGGTTTGTTCATGGACAGAAGAAGCTCCGATTAATGCCTCTTTCTCTCTAAAACAGCATTATGGTGGAGCTCGCGCTCTCATGGGAGCGTGCCGTGGTGCGTTCAAGGACTTCACTGGAAAATCGGCCGTATTAACAGAGTGGATGGACAGGACACTGAGACTGGGTTATTCACTCCAGTTTTGCAGAGTGAGGCAAATCTGTCATCCCAGGAGAAGATATGTTTCCTCTCGGCATGTGCACTCTCAAGTCAGAGAGAAGGGGCACTATTCCCTGTACTTCCTGGTTCCCAAGAAGACAGGAGAATTCAGGCCCATTCTGGATCTTCGATGCCTGAACCAGCCCATTGCATGACAGAAGTTCCATATGTTAACTATGAAACAGTTACTGGGGCTGGTGCAGCCAAGCGATTGGCTCACAAACATTGACCTGAAGGACGCTTACTTTCATGGCGAAATTGCTCCAAAACACAGAATATTTGCGTTTTGCCTTCCAGGGGTAGCCTACGAGTACAACAGACTGCCGTTCGGCTACTCCCTATCCCCACGCACGTTCAGCCACGGCGCTGCAACCGCTGCGGGACCATGGCATGAGGGTGTTCTTTTATCTGGACGACCTCATAGTAGTGGCCAGGTCCAGGGAATGGGCAATGTTTCACACAGCCCAATTGGTCAATTGGAAGAAGAGCTCCCCCATACCTCACCAGCAGGTAGAATATCTGGGGGTCATGCTCGATGCAGGCAGACTACGTGCCACCCTGACAGAAAGCAGACTGGCATCCCTGCTGCGGGCAGTCTGCAGGCTGCGTCAGGGAGCGACGGTGACAGCTTTGATCATCGTGCAGACCTTGGGTCTCATGACGGCTGCTCACTCCGTAGTGCCACTCGGACTGCTGCATGCACATCGCATGCAGAGGTGGTTTAATCCGAATCAGAATCAGAATACCTTTATTAGAGGGGAAATTTTGCAGCGTTACAGCAGGAAAGAGCCACAGACAGCTTAGTTTTGCAACCGGCCTTCGTTTAGATCCCAAGACACAAACGACGTCTGGTGACCATCCCCCCCTCAGTAGAGAGCAACCTCCGATTTTCGGGGTCCCCAGAGAGGACATGCCTAGAGAGAGCTATAGGTGGTTGCTGGCCTCTGACAGGGCACAGCAACCTCCTGGAGCTGCAAGCAGTGATGTTGGTCCTACAGCACTTCAAACCATTAATAGAGGGGAAACATGTGCTAGTGAGGAGTGACAACCGCACCACAGTGGCGTACATCAACAGGCAGGGCGGAGTCCGCTCCATAGCCTTGTTGACCGCAGCAGAAAACCTGTGGTTGTGGGCTTCACAGATTGTGTTGTCTCTAAGGGCCCTGCACATCCCGGGACGGGAGAACAGGGGGGCCGACATCATGTCAAGAGGCGGACCCCTGCCAGACGAGCTTCATCCGGAGGTGTTGAAGCAGGTCTGGACTCAGTTCGGAAGGGCAGAGGTGGACCTGTTCGCGCAACAGCCACCGTCCCCTGTGGTTCTCCCTTGCCCGGTGGGACAATTCGCCCTTGAGGGTGGACGCATTTGCACACAAGCATGGCCAAGAAATCTGCTTTACGCCTACCCACGCTGCACCTTATCCCTCTGTCATGCATGCTGGGCTCTATTCTTACCTACTTACAGATACTGGTGGACAGGGGGCTGGCTCATTCCACAATTAAGGTGTATGCAGCAGCCATTTCGTCCTGCCATGAGGGATTTGGAGGCAGGTCAGCCTTCAGTCAGCCGCTTATGGCGCGGTTTTTGCAGGGGGTCAGGACGCGGCACCCAGTATTGCACGCCTCCGCCCCACAGTGGGACCTGCTCGAGGCTCTGGTCACAGAACCATTTGAGCCTCTGGAGCTCTCCTCCCTGAAAGCACTGTCATGGAAGACAGCATTGCTACTTGCCTTGACTTCGGCCAAAAGAGTGTCCGAGCTGACCGCTCTGTCGGTGCACCCAAGCTGTCTTTTGATCCGGGGTGACCATAGCGGGGCGACACTCAGACTGAACCCCTCCTTTACTCGAAAGAGCCTAAGGAGTTTGTTCGGGTCAAGGGCTATTCAGTTAGGTGGCTTTGATCTTCCACCCCATATTGAGGCCAGGGAAGCTAAATTGCACCTCCTCTGCCCAGTGCGTGAGCTAGCATGTTATGTAGAGTGCACGGCTGCCATTAGACGAACTGAACAGCTGTTTGTGTGCTTTGGGGATGGTGTGGCTGGAAAAGCTCTCTCCAAGAAGCACCTAACAGGATGGCTATGCAGGTGCATTATACATGCCTATGGACGGGTGGGGAGAGCCCTCCCCACTGGGGTCCGTGCACATTCTACACGGGCCGTGGCTGTGTCAACAGCCTTATTCAGCGGCGTGAGTGTAGAAGATATATGCTCGGTGGCGTCTTGGTTTACGCCAGGCTCTTTCAGTCAATCAATGTTTATTTATATAGCCCAATATCACAAATGTTACATTTGTCTCAGTGGACTTCACAGTTTGTACAGAATATCAGTATGACAATGCGACACCCTCTGTCCTTAGACCCTCACATTGTACAAGGAAAAACTTCCAGAGAAAACCCCACAGTTTAAAGGGGGAAATGGGAGAAACCTCAGGGAGAGCATCAGAGGAGGGGTCCCTCTCCCAGGACGGACAGACGTGCAATAGATGCCGTGTGTAAATCGAAGAGATAATACATTTTACAGCATAGGTAGACCAAATGTTTGGAAATGCATGTGTCTATAATAAGAAGATGAATCCACAAGGATGTCAACAATCCTGTTTCAATCCAATCTTTCATAACATTTTATCTCCTGGAAATGTCTGGCTCCTTCTCGTCGTCTGTGCTTGCCGAGGCAACGCATGACTAGTGAGAGGGGGGGTGGCTGTGGGTCAGTAGGTATCTAACCCCCACGCCCTGGACATAAAGCACTTGTGTTTTCCCATGCTCCTGAGGGACTCGGGAGACATGGTGCGCAATCAGCCCCATACAGGGGTGTAAGACTCTCGGGTAGAGCCTTCCTCACTATTGTCCATGCCCACTCAACACGAAGCGAGTGTGAGTGTGGGGGAAGTGGTGCACTTATGTTTTCCCATGCTCCTGAGGGACCTGGGGAACATGGTGCACGGTAGGCTCCAAACAGAGTCTCCGCACAATTTTTTCCATGCACACTCTACACGAGGTAAGCGTGTGTGAGTGTGCCTTATCCAAGTTGCGGCCCCGACTTCTCCACGGTTACAACCGGATGGGAGGAAGTGGGGATGCAGTGTATGTTAGCCAAACGCCGGTCAGCGAAGGTGTGGTGGGTCGATGTTGTTGGACGACAGCTCGTTTATACATCGGCCTGTGTGAAATATAACGGGGGGTTACGTATTGTGACCCTAGTTATATAAGCACAGGCAGAGCCCTGTACTTGGGGGCCCTGTCTTTCCTAGGCCGCTCGCTGAAGAGTGTGTAGGATAGCGGGTGAAGCCACCTTATATGCTGTGGGCCTGCGCGCGCATTCAGGTAGGCTCGCCCTGATTGGCCGGCTACGTTTACGTAACTCAGTCGGTGAAAGCATGCACAGCATGATAGAGAGTAGTACCCATAGAGTCCAGTAGAGGGCTCCGCCTGTGCTTATATAACTAGGGTTACAATACGTAACCCCCCGTTACTGCTATTACTCTCTGGTAACGTTAACATTAACCCTGGTCCTGAGTGTTTCTCTGCTTCCTTGCATCATGTGCCAACTCCGAATGAGTTTAGCTGTAGGCAAGGATTGGGTTTTCTGCATGTTAATGCGAGAAGCCTAGAGCCCAAATTAGATGTTTTCAAGACCTGGGGCCGTATTCACAAAGGATCTTAGGGCTAAAAGTAGCTCCTAACTGGCGAATTTAGGAGAAACTCCAAAACATAATGGGCGTGTCAGTCTTAAATTTAGGACTCCTAATTGTATTCACTAAGAGCAATTCACAAAGTATTTTAGGCCTAAAAGTAGCACCTAAGTTTAGGAGAGCTTAAAAGTCCTCGAGAGGACTCCTAACTCAGTAAGACCTATTCACAAAGAATCAGAAAATGGCTGCGAGACTAAATGTTTTGGAGACAATGGAAGACTGTGAATTGATCAAGAGATATAGGCTAAATCGTGAGGGTATCAAACCTATTGTGGAATTAGTACGGGATGCAATAAAATTCCCGACTAACAGGAATAACCCGATTAGTCCGGAAATAAAATGTTTGGCAACACTACGATATTTAGCAACAGGGAAAATGCAATTTTGCAATGCCGACGATTTAGGAATATCGCCACCATCAGTCAGCAGTGCCATAAACCAAACCATCAACGCGCTCTCTAGACCACATATCATCCAACAGTTTATCCGGTTTCCTTTTGACAATCAACAACTACACAGGATCAAAGCCAACTTCATGGCAATTGCAGGTATGCCCGGTGCAGTCGGTGCTATTGACGGGACGCACATAAAAATTATTGCGCCATCAAAAGATGAGGACGTGTTCGTCAATAGAAAGAAAGTACATTCCATCAACACGCAGATTGTTTTCATTCATCATGATAGGGGGGCTTGAACGGCGGTATGGGTTGTTATTGAAAGTGTTTAAGTGCTGGAAATATGCTCATTGGATAATAGTTTGCGGGGTGCTTTTAATTGCCTCCTTGATTTAATGCAATTTACGTATTTTTATTGTTTGCTCTCTCTCTTTAATGTGTATATACAACGTCATTATCGTGATCTGCACAAACTTGTCATCATGTATGTATTCTGCTAACTGCACTGTCCATAACTATTTGATAGGAATACATTTCTAGCCTAGGCTTTTTCCTTGTTTTAGTGGGCTCGTTTGTGGGATGTTGCGGATGAGTTTCACCGAGACCGCCTGCTCTGAACAACCAATCACCGTACTGACCGCTTCTAAACTCATGCACGAGAATCGACGTAATCCATAGCAACGGCGCGTCACTCTTAGTTCACTCTTAGTGATTTATCCTTAGTATGAGTAGGTCTCAGCGGCTTTTTGAATAACTTTTAAGAAAAAACTCCTACGTAAAATGTTTTAGCGCGAGTTAGGAGCACTCCTAGTGGTAAGATAAAATGCTTTGTGAATACGGCCCCTGGTTTTTAGTTGCTAAGCCTGATATTGTTGTAGTTTCTGAAACCTGGTTAAAACCGTCTGACACTGTTATTCACATTGATTGATATAATGTATTCAGAGCGGATCATAAGGGCAGAGCTGGTGGTGTTGCAATATACACTGCTGAGAAACTACAGTGCTCAGTCCTTCACTCAATTTCAATTCCAAGGCAATTTGAGTTGTTAGCAGTTCAAATAACTATAGCAAATGCTCCTCTCACTGTTATTGGCTGTTATAGGCCTCCATCGGCCATCATAGATGCAACTACTAGCCTTACTGAATTGTTGTCTACGTTTTCTTCTGAAATCATATTATTGTGTGATTTAAATTCGGACTGGTTGAGTGATAAATCTTCACAGTTTAAGCAGGTTTGTGATTCTTTGAACTTAACTCAGCTTATTGATAGTCCCACTAGAATAAACCCTGCCAAACCCAATAACGATACCCTTATAGATGTCATTTTTGCAGCTCATAAGTATGTGTCTATTGGTGTTTTTCCTAATGATATCAGTGACCATTGCACTATTGCTTGCGTTAGGAGCACTAAGTTTCCCAAAGCCAAGGGCCTTATTGTGCTCAGGCGCTGCTTCAAACACTTCCCTGAGCAAGCTTTCCTACACGATCTGGCGGAGGTTAAATGGCACTTCGTAGCGTTAATTCCATCTGTCGATGTTGCCGTCCGATTTTTTATTGATCACTTTTTATCGATTATTAATAGACATGCCCTCCTTAGAAAATTCAGAGTTAAGAATAGGAACACTCCATGGTTTACTAGAGAACTATTTGATCTCATTCATGATCGAAGTAAGCAATGGTCTTTAGCTAGAAAGTCTAACACTAGTGATGACTGGCATATTTTTTGTGTCCTCAGAAATAAATGTTCAGCCCTTATTAAAAAAGCTAAAGCTGATTACGATCTGAGCTTAGCCACTATTTGTTTTAATTACCATTCTAAATTCTGGAAAACAATTAAATCACTTCAGAACAAGAAGGTTTCTAGTTTCCCACAAAAACTGAAGGTCAGTGATTCTTTTATTTCAGATTCAGATGGTATGTCTAATGCTTTCAATGCTCACTTCAAAAAGGCTGGTCCCATTTTTGATGAGCAAAGTCATGACTTGGTCGTACTCACAGCCCTAGTCAAGAGATGAACTCCCCTGTTTTTGATTTCGCTTATTTCTCGGTCTCTGAAGTTTTATATCCTAAAAAGTCTGCCGGGCCTGACGGCCTTGACCCGTTATTTTTAAAAATTGCAGCTCAGATTATAGCACAACCAGTAACTGCAATTTTTAATTTCTCCCTGTCCACTCACACACTGCCAGCTGTGTGGAAGCAAGCCCTCTGTCCTTAGACCCTCACATCGTACAAGGAAAAACTTCTGGAGAAAACCCCACAGTTTAAAGGGAAAAATGGGAGAAACCTCAGGGAGAGCAACAGAGGAGGGATCCCTCTCCCAGGACGGACAGACGTGCAATAGATGCCGTGTGTAAATTGAAAAGATAATACATTTGCAACATAGGTAGTCCAAATGTTTGGAAATGCATGTGTGTATAATAGGAAGATGAATCCACGAGGATATCCATCCAGGACTTATGATCCAGGACCACAGCCACGACTCAAGATCCAGGACTCACGATCCATGACACAGGACCGCAGGATCATCCATGACTCCGGATCCCGGTGTATATAGACACCAAAAAAAAAAACATTTGGGGAAGCTGGGTTAATCGGAACATGAGAGTACACAGGTATAGACAGAGAGAAGGAAGAAGTAAGATGTCCCCCGACAAACTAAGCCTATATCAGCAAAACTAGGGGCTGAATCTAATCAGCCCTAACTATAAGCTTTATCAAAAAGGAAGGTCTTAAGCGCACTCTTAAAAACGGATGGGGTGTCTGCCGTCCGAACACAAACTGGAAGCTGATTCCACAAAAGTGGAGCTTGATAAGAAAAGGCTCTGGCTCCCATTGTACTTTTAGAGACTCTAGGAACAACCAACAACCCTGCATTCTTGGAACGCAATGCCCTAGTAGGACAGTAGGGTATAATGAGTTCTTTAAGGTAAGATGGCGCCTGCCCATTAAGGGCTTTGTAGGCGAGAAGAAGATTTTAAATTATATCCTGTGTTCTATAGGGAGCCAGTGTAAGGCAGCCAGAACAGGAGTAATGTGGTCCCTTTTCCTAACTCTGGTTAGTACACGAGCTGCAGCATTTTGAATCAGCTGAAGCGACTTGACTGACTTCTTGGTACACCCTGATAATAAGGAGTTGCAATAATCCAGCCTTGAAGTAACAAATGCATGGACTAGTTTCTCTGCATCGTTTTGAGGCAAGATATGTCTGATTTTTGCAATGTTACGTAGATGGAAGTAGGCGGTCCTTGAAATTGATTTGATGTGGGCGTTAAAGGATAAATCCTGATCAAAAATGACACCAAGATTCCTTACAGTCTCACTGGAGGCCAAATTAATGCCATCCATATTTATTATATCTTTAGATAATTTGTTTCGTAGATTCTTTGGGCCAAGTACAATAACTTCAGTTTTGTTCGTGTTTAACATCAAAACATTTAAGGTCATCCACGTTTTTAGGTCCTTGAGGCAGTCTTGAATTTTATTTAGATGATTAATTTTATCAGGCTTGATTGATAAATATAGTTGAGTATCATCCGCATAACAATGAAAGTTTACAGAATGATTCCTTATAATATTGCCTAACGGAAGCATATATAATGTGAACAAAATAGGTCCGAGCACTGAGCCCTGTGGCACTCCATGGCTAACTTTGGTTTGCGTGGAAGATTCATCGTTGACACGTACAAACTGAGAGCGTTCAGATAGATAGGACCTAAACCAGCCTAAAGCAGTTCCCTCTATGCCAACTAAGTGCTCTAGTCTTTGCAATAGGATATCATGGTCGATAGTATCAAATGCAGCACTGAGAAACAAGAATAGAGACAAGTCCCTTGTCTGAGGCTATTAGAATATAATTTGTGACTTTAACCAGAGCTTTCTCTGTGCTATGATTTGTTCTAAAGCCAGACTGAAAATCTTCAAATAAATCATAGTTTTTTAAGATTTAAGATTTTTGAGAGGAACGGAAGATTAGAAAAAGGTCTATAGTTGGCTAAAACCTCTGGATCGAGGTTGTGCTTTTTAAGAAGCGGTTTTATCAGTGCTACTTTGAATGATTGTGGAACATAGCCGGATAATAAAGACATATTCATAATATTTAATAAAGAAGTGCTAATTAATGGAAAAACTTATTTTAATAGCTTAGTTGGAATCGGGTCTAAGATACACGTTGATGGTTTAGAAGAGAGAATCATTTAATTTAATTGTTCAAGGTTTATGGCTGAAAAGCATTCTAGTTTACTATCTAGTGTAATATTAGAACTTACGTTTCCGGGAGCTGTTGATAACACTATACTGGTCAAAGGCAAGAGGTCATTAATTTTGTTTCTAAGAGTAACAATTTTATCGTTAAAAAAGCACATCAAATCATTACTACTGAGTGCTATGGGAATAGAAGGCTCAATCGAGCTGTGGCTCTCTGTCAGCCTGGCTACAGTGCTGAAAAGAAATCTTGCATTATTCTTATTCTCATCTATTAATGAAGAGGAGTAGGCTGCTCTCACTTTACGCAGTGCTTTCTTATATTCATTGAGAGTAATATGCCAAATTAAACGAGATTCTTCAAGTTTAGTGGAACGCCATATCCTTTCAAGTTGTCTCGACTTTTGCTTTATTTTGCGGGTTTCGGCATTATGCCATGGAGCTAATCTATGTTGTTTTATTTTCTTCTTTTTCAAAGGAGCAACAGAGTCTAATTTTATTCGCAGCACATCTGTAGCACTATCAACAACATGATCAATATGGGGTGGTGTACATTTTGTATAAGTTTCCTCCCTTACATGCAGACATGCTATCGAGTTAAGTATTGGTGGAATCTCTTCCTTAAATTTGGCTATAGCACTAACAGATAGGTTTCTGCTGCAGGAGCTTTTGACTAATGCTTTGTAGTCTAGTAACAGTACTTCAAAAGTTACTAAGAAATGGTCGGATAAAGCAGGATTATGCGGTTCGACTAATAGTTGCTCAATTTCAATACCATAAATCAGAACAAGGTCGAGAGTGTGATTATAGCAGTGGGTTGGTTTATTTACACTCTGACAGAAACCAGCAGAATCTAATATAGAGTTAAATGCAACAGTAAGGCTATTTTTATCATCGTCAACATGAATATTAAAGTCACCTACGATAATTACTTTATCTGTTTTAAGTACCAAAGCTGATAAAAACTCAGAGAATTCTGATAAGAATTCTGAATAAGACTGCGACTCCACCTCCTGGTCTCAACTCCAGTTTGTCATGGATTAATTCCACAAAGCCCTGAAATGCTTGCCGAAATGAGATTTGCACCTTCCAAAGTAGGATGAATGCCGTCTCTCTTAATCAGACCAGGTTTTCCCCAGAAGGCTGTCCAATTATTTACGAAGCCCACAGTGTTTGCTGGGCACCACCAAGACAACCAGTGCTGAAATGATGACAGGCGGCTATACATGTCTTCAATGATCAGATTGGGGAGGGGACCAGAGAAGATTACGTTGTCCGACATTGTTCTAGCATAACTACACATCGACGCTACATTAAGTTTGGTGCATTCTGATTGGCGTAAACGAACATCATTACCACCGACGTGAATAACAATCCTACTGTATTTACGTTTAGCCAGCAGTTTAAGATGCGCCTCAGTAGTAATATTCATCCCGCTTTCGTCTCATTAGTATGCATAAAAAAGTGACAGGTCACACCTCCCCCTAATTATGCAAATGAGCTAAGTCCCGCCTCCCCTTTGATCGAGGTGTGAGATCTCAAGTAGGTTTGATATCCCAAGTAGGTGTGAGATCCGTCGATAGGAGGGGGTTGATGTGTATTCACAGGTGTGAAAAGACCCCACTGTTGCGCCTTATGGTGTATCATAAAAAATGTTTCAATCACATTAGTATGCATAAAAAGTGACAGGTGGGCCCGCCCCCAAGTCTATTAAAACAAAATGCCGCTTCCATCACATTAGTATGCATAAAAGTGACAGAAGGGCCCGCCCCAATTATGTGATGTCAGAAGACCGAGGGGGTGGAGTGAGATAAAAAAAAAAAAAAACCCGTGCAGATAAAAAGCCAGTCATTTCCAATCATCAAGTCATCTTTCCAAAAAGCAAAAATGGCCAAGAGACGCCTCGATATGGGTTTAATCAGCGAGACGCCTGTGACAACTTTCCGCCATCCGTCCGGAGCGCCAATCAAGAAACGGATGCAGTATCTGTGCCGGGTTCAAACACCTCCGGTCGAAGATCTTGAAGAGAAATGGCTTCTGGAAAATGAACATGTTTGGGGATACGTATTCAACTATATGGCGAATGAACTGCATTTCTACAATCTGAAGAATGGAGAAACGTATGGACCCCACAGTGTTAAAGCAACGTTGACCTCAACAGATTGGGCTGTGTTAACTCTGGTGTCTTCCAGAGATCTCCACGCAACCATTGTATCGGAAGAAGTAGTGCATCAAGAAAACACTGTGGAACCAGCGGTGTACAAGATATTTGCAACAAAAAGCAAAGAAACGCAAACAAAAAGCGAGATCAAAGAAGAGTTTTCACCGTTACCCCTCAATGTGGAGGAAGAAGAAGGAAATATCCCCCCGCAGCCAGAAGTGAAAAGAGTCCTGACAAGCACCGTCTGGGAAACTAAAAGCGGACCATCTGGGCGATGGTATTACCGCTCAAGCCGTTTGCTGACTTAGGGGGGAGGGGTTCTCTCTAAAACACAGTGTCCTGCCATCTCTCTCTGTTTCTGCTGATGTGTAAAATATACAAAATAACGTTTTATATATTTACTCTCTTGTTAAAAGGTGATGAAGTTTGTAGCGTAAGCCAGCCATCAGTGTTCTAGTTTTAAGGATCGAAGGATCCAATGTATTTTTAAATGGAGCAGAAATAGAACTAGTCTCCCAGTGCAAGTATCTTGAACAGAGAGTGTCATATTGGACTCGCACTTGACTTTTTAAGAAACATATCCAGAAAGTATCCAATACCATTAAATTCAACTTGCAACATTTTAAACAATTTAGACCTTTTTCTTAACTGTCAATGCTGCAAAGTCATACCTCCACTGTATGATTCTATCCCACATTGAATACTGTTTTACAAACTGGTCGTTTGCTTGTGCCACACACCTGAAACCCATAGAACAGCTGTTCAAGAGAGCTATCCAGGTGTTTGACAGAAAGCCACAGTCATACCACCACTGTACCATCCTTGAA
Organism: Notothenia rossii; assembly: GCF_949606895.1. Taxonomy (NCBI): domain Eukaryota; kingdom Metazoa; phylum Chordata; class Actinopteri; order Perciformes; family Nototheniidae; genus Notothenia; species Notothenia rossii. The sequence continues at coordinate 52,448,061 of NC_136912.1, read as the reverse complement.
TATGCTGCTCATGCTCTTTCTGCATATCATGTATTTCTTTTTGCTGTATGTATATAAATGTCATATTCTTATATGCTGTATGTGACGGGACTATAGATGGAAATTAGCTCAGAGCTAAAATCCGGCTCATTTACACTTGTAAGCATTATTTTTGTTTTAAAGTGTTCATCAATGTGCACTACGGTAGCCCTGAAGAAAATTAAACATTAAAATATGTTATCGATGTCCCCATTCCCAGTTTGTTTTGGGAATAATTGCGATGTTTACTATGTTTTTGGTAGCTCTTAACAAAACAGAATTTTTGTAAAAGACTGCGACTCTAAAAGGCAAGTTTGTGATTTTAACACTGTTTCGATGAAACAATACATTATACAATATTACGACTTGTTGCCATATTTTTAAACACGGTGTTATCTTTTCCTTGAAACTGACGTGCTGCCCGTTTTACAAAACAAGTTATTTTTCTGCTTCTTCATCCTCTGAATTTTCCTCCCCCGTCCCTCTTCCTTCAGCCAGCACAACAAAAATCAAGGTGGATCTGTGAAATGAAACATCTCTTCCCAAAGCGTGACCTCCCTATTGCATGCGTCTAGGGCAGTAGGGTCTAAACCAATTGGCCAGATAAACTAACATGCAGAACGTACGGTATGTTTGAAAACTAACCATTTATCCAGTTCAAGCTGTCTTTAAGATGTGACATTGCGCTCTGACTATTTCCCGTAAAATGGTGACAAACTATTACTTATTCTTACATTTGACCTCTTGCTGCTTGGTTGAAAATGATAGTTGAAAAATAACTTTAAAAAAAAAAAAAGACTCAAACAGCGAGGGACATTATACTGGTGAAAAAAACTCTCAATTCTACAGATGACTCCCCCTCCACTCAACGCAATAAGTCCCTCCCTCCACTCAGCAAAGCATCTAAAACTAAGGACCCCACTAAGACGACAGTTTGAAAACTAGCTATGGATCTGAGAAAAACCAAGTCTCCCCCCGTGAGTTGCAGCCAGGAACAAACTCCTGGACTGCCATCATCACCACCATACTGGACACCCGAATCTTGCAGTACTACTGCTGCTTATTTTGCTCCTTGGGCCAAGACGTCTCTGTTTATGGACACAGTGAAATCAGTGTTGGTTGATATTGTGGAGGGGGTGATACATCGGTACAGAGAAGAAATATGCAACGGATGCCGAGTCAGTCACCCCGGCCAGAGGCAACACGATTGTCTGAATGAAATGCCCGATTTTTTCTTCAGAAACAATTACAACGCGTTAATGAAAAGACTCTGGCTCACCGACTTCATTACTGAGATCGACCAGACTCTTATTGATAAAGAAATGTTCACGGATGATTGGAGGATCCAAGGCGCTTCGGAGGCTTTTCTGCACAATCTCAAAAATTGTAGACGCCTCAAGGAGAGACTTGAAAAGATCCATGCCGAGTTGGATGGAGAAGAAGAAGACTAATAACCTGCGGTTGGTTGAAGCCAGGGATTTTTTCTTTTTTCGATACATTGACTTTTTCTTTAAAGTAAAATAAAAATGGGGAACTACTATGCAAAACGCTCGGTATATATTGATCAGAATGTAGTCAATACCCTTTTAATAAGTGTGGTGATGAGGACGATTGAAAACAGAGTGAATAGTGATCCCCGTGTAAACAGAATGACTGAAGTTTGTAAACTAGAAGACATTTTGGATATCGTTCGTTCTGGCAGTACTATTCCTGGTCATTGGGAAACGATTGTAAACGAAACATTTAAAGTGGTCCTGGAATCTTCATTTTCCGAAACATTCTTTAACATTATCGAAGAAATGAAACAAACACCAAAAGTGTATCATGTGCTCTCATTGTATGCTCTGTTTGTAGATGTAATGCATCTTTGTGTCAAAAACAGCATACACATGAATATTTTGACTGAAGTGAAAAAACTCCATCACGATATTTCCAGTAATCTGGGGAATTCTAAGCTGGAGACGGTCCTGGGGATGTTACAATTAGTATAACTATTGATTTTGTGTGTGAAAATGTTTAAATGTAAATAGGACATTTTTTTTTTTAAATAAAAAAAAGTGTTTTTTACATTTTAAGAACTGTTGTCTTCATTATAACAAGGGGAGGGTAACAGTGAAGATGTATGATACATGTGTATTGAAACGTGCGTATTATACCCCCACAGAAACACAGAAACATGGAAACACAGAAACACAGAAAACACAGAAACACAGAAACACAAAAACACAGAAACACAGAAAACACAGACACACAGAAACACAGAAACACAGAAACACAAAAACACAAAAACACTGAAACACCGACACACCGAGACACAGAACCACAGAAACACAAAAACACAGAGAAACACAGAAACACAAAAACACTGAAACACCGACACACAGAACCACAGAAACACAGAAACACTGAAACACTGAAACACCGAAACACAGAGACACAGAACTACAGAAACACAGAACCACAGAACCACAGAGACACAGAAACACAGAAACACAAAAACATGGAAACACAGAAAACACAGAAAACACAGAAACACAAACACAAAAACACAGAGAAACACAGAAACACAAAAACACAAAAACACTGAAACACCGACACACAGAACCACAGAAACACAAAAACACTGAAACACCGACACACAGAAACACCGAAACACAGAACCACAGAGACACAGAAACACAGAAACACAAAAACATGGAAACACAGAAACACAGAAAACACAGAAACACAGAGAAACACAGAAATATAGAAACACAAAAACACTGAAACACCGACACACCGACACACCAACACACAGAACCACAGAACCAAAGAAAAACAGAAACACAAAAACACAGAAACACAGAAACACAAAAACACAGACACAAAGAAAACACAGAAACACATAAACACAGAAACACCGACACACAGAAACACAGAACCACAGAAACACAGAACCACAGAAACAAAGAAAACACAGAAACACAGAAACACAAAAACACAAAAAATACAAAAACACTGAAACACCGACACACAGAAACACTGAAAACACAAAAAACAGGCTTGTGTGCTAGTATTGTTTTTGAATAAACACATCAGTATTTTAAAAAGTCGATGGGAGGCTGATACTATTTTACTTTTTAAAATAATGATTCTGTGGTTCTGTGTGTCGGTGTTTCAGTGTTTTTGTATTTCTGTGTTTCTCTGTGTTTTTGTGTTTCTGTGTTTCTGTGGTTCTGTGTCTCGGTGTGTCGGTGTTTCAGTGTTTTTGTGTTTTTGTGTTTCTGTGTTTCTCTGTGTTTTTGTGTTTCTGTGGTTCTGTGTCTCGGTGTGTCGGTGTTTCAGTGTTTTTGTGTTTTTGTGTTTTTGTGTTTCTGTGTGTCTGTGTTTTCTGTGTTTTTGTGTTTCTGTGTTTCTGTGTTTTCTGTGTTTCTGTGTTTCCATGTTTCTGTGTTTCTGTGGGGGTATAATACGCACGTTTCAATACACATGTATCATACATCTTCACTGTTACCCTCCCCTTGTTATAATGAAGACAACAGTGCATGTGAAGGACTGTAATACACATGTATCAGACACGCTCCCCTTGCTATAATGAAGACAACAGTTTTTAAAATGTAAAAAACACTTTTTTTTATTAAAAAATTTTTTTTTTCTTTTTACATTTAAACATTTTCACACACAAAATCAATAGTTATACTAATTGTAACATCCCCAGGACCGTCTCCAGCTTAGAATTCCCCAGATTACTGGAAATATCATGATGGAGCTTTTTCACTTCAGTCAAAATATTCATGTGTATGCTGTTTTTGACACAAAGATGCATTACATCTACAAACAGAGCATACAATGAGAGCACATGATACACTTTTGGTGTTTGTTTCATTTCTTCGGTAATGTTACAGAATGTTTCGGAAAATGAAGATTCCAGGACCACTTTAAATGTTTCGTTTACAATCGTTTCCCAATGACCAGGAATAGTACTGCCAGAACGAAAAATATCCAAAATGTAGGGCCCTATATTTTCCGCGATCGCGGAATCGCGGACGGAATCGCGGAAATTCCCGAAAAAAGCAGATAATCACGGAATTTGACATAATTAGACTGAAATGCTGTTTTCGTGAGGAAGTGAAACAAAAAACCTGGGAAAACTTTCCCGGGGGACGCTAATCAGCGTCACTGTCTCATGCGGTCCCGTCCCGCCACCCCCAACAAACACAAGTGAAATGCAAGCATGGCTGTCCCTCCGTCAGCTAAAAAGATACGGAATACGGGGCTATCCGCTCAATCACGAGCAGAGCAGTTCCCCGCTGACTTCTACGTGTCGGGTGACGTGATGTATTGTAAATTTTGTCAACACTCTGTTGACTGGAAGCGCAAAAATACGTGCGATGACCACCTGTTATCCAAAAGTCACTTTAGGAACAGGGAAAAATGTCAAGCTAATGCTAGCAAGCCCTCCACGTCCCTACAGACTAGCGTTACTGCTTCGTTCAAGTCAGGGGAATTAAGAAAAGCGTTTGTCGAGGATTTTGTGGCTATGTGTGCTGAGGCCGACATCCCCTTGGAGAAGATGGTAAAACTATATATATTTTAAATTTGATTTATGTTTTGAATGACTCTGAAATTGAGTGTTTTGTTTAAAGCTGTCATTTTTCACTTGAAGAAAAAAAAGGCTAATTGAGCGCTTTATTTTTTTTTTTAAATGTCATTTGTTTTCACTGGAAAGTTGACAGCTCATAAGCTAACTTTTGTTGAGCACTTTATTTTTTTAAATGCCATTTGTTTTCACTAGAAAGTTTACAGCTCAAAAGAAAACTTTTGTTGGAACTTGAAGTGCAATGTTTTGTTGCAAGTTTTTCAAGTAAATAAAGTATTGAGGGAATGTGCAATATTGTGTCGCCTCAATAAATGGGAGGTCATTTCTATTTAGTGTACATTTTATTTGAAAACATTAAAACACACCCTTTTTTTGTGGTAAAATACGAGTAAATAGGTTAAAAAAACAGAATTCCAAAACATTAAAACGGAAAAAAACGGAAAAAAAACAGAATTCCAAAACATTAAAACGGAAAAAAACGGAAAAAACAGAATTCTAAAAAATTAAAACGGAAAAAACGGAATTTAGAAAGACACAAAACGGAATTTGGTGAAAATGAAAACGGAATTTATAGGGCCCTAAAAATGTCTTCTAGTTTACAAACTTCAGCCATTCTGTTTACTCGGGGATCACTATTCACTCTGTTTTCAATCGTCCTCATCACCACACTTATTAAAAGGGTATTGACTACATTCTGATCAATATATACCGAGCGTTTTGCATAGTAGTTCCCCATTTTTATTTTACTTTAAAGAAAAAGTCAATGTATCGAAAAAAGAAAAAATCCCTGGCTTCAACCAACCGCAGGTTATTAGTCTTCTTCTTCTCCATCCAACTCGGCATGGATCTTTTCAAGTCTCTCCTTGAGGCGTCTACAATTTTTGAGATTGTGCAGAAAAGCCTCCGAAGCGCCTTGGATCCTCCAATCATCCGTGAACATTTCTTTATCAATAAGAGTCTGGTCGATCTCAGTAATGAAGTCGGTGAGCCAGAGTATTTTCATTAACGCGTTGTAATTGTTTCTGAAGAAAAAATCGGGCATGTCATTCAGACAATCGTGTTGCCTCTGGCCGGGGTGACTGACTCGGCATCCGTTGCATATTTCTTCTCTGTACCGATGTATCACCCCCTCCACAATATCAACCAACACTGATTTCACTGTGTCCATAAACAGAGACGTCTTGGCCCAAGGAGCAAAATAAGCAGCAGTAGTACTGCAAGATTCGGGTGTCCAGAATGGTGGTGATGATGGCAGTCCAGGAGTTTGTTCCTGGCTGCAACTCACGGGGGGAGACTTGGTTTTTCTCAGATCCATAGCTAGTTTTCAAACTGTCGTCTTAGTGGGGTCCTTAGTTTTAGATGCTTTGCTGAGTGGAGGGAGGGACTTATTGCGTTGAGTGGAGGGGGAGTCATCTGTAGAATTGAGAGTTTTTTTCACCAGTATAATGTCCCTCGCTGTTTGAGTCTTTTTTTTTTTTAAAGTTATTTTTCAACTATCATTTTCAACCAAGCAGCAAGAGGTCAAATTTAAGAATAAGTAATAGTTTGTCACCATTTTACGGGAAATAGTCAGAGCGCAATGTCACATCTTAAAGACAGCTTGAACTGGATAAATGGTTAGTCTTCAAACATACCGTACGTTCTGCATGTTAGTTTATCTGGCCAATTGGTTTAGACCCTACTGCCCTAGACGCATGCAATAGGGAAGTCACGCTTTGGGAAGAGGTGTTTCATTTCACAGATCCACCTTGATTCTTGTTGTGCTGGCTGAAGGAAGAGGGACGGGGGAGGAAAATTCAGAGGATGAAGAAGCAGAAAAATAACTTGTTTTGTAAAACGGGCAGCACGTCAGTTTCAAGGAAAAGATAACACCGTGTTTATGCATGACATGCAAAATATCTTGAAGCCCTACAACCACAAAAAAAAGAAGGTACAAGTATATTGTGTTAAAAATATGGCAAAAAGTCGTAATATTGTATAATGTATTGTTTCATCGAAACAGTGTTAAAATCACAAACTTGCCTTTTAGAGTCGCAGTCTTTTACAAAAATTCTGTTTTGTTAAGAGCTACCAAAACATAGTAAACATCGCAATTATTCCCAAAACAAACTGGGAATGGGGACATCGATAACATATTTTAATGTTTAATTTTCTTCAGGGCTACCGTAGTGCACATTGATGAACACTTTAAAACAAAAATAATGCTTACAAGTGTAAATGAGCCGGATTTTAGCTTTGAGCTAATTTCCATCTGTAGTCCCGTCCCATACAGCATATAAGAATATGACATTTATATATATATATATATATACAGCAAAATTAAAATACATGATATGCAGAAAGAGCATGAGCAGCATACAAGCATTTACCACATGGCAGTACAATGTAGCAGCTATGATATATAAAGTGCAAGATAAGATAAAAGCGCTACATAAAGTGCAAGAGGAGATACCCCTGTGTTAAAGTGCATTTATTTAACAGTGATTACACGTCTGTTTGTTGCTCAACCATTCTTTAAGTTGACCTTTAAAACTATTGAGAGTGGGACAATCCCGTATCTCAGTTGGGGGGCTATTCCACAATGAGCTGCCTTTAATGGAGAGGACATTTTGTCCAAAGGTGGTCCGTCTGTGGTGGACCTCACAGTCTCCTCTGGTTTCTGACCTAGTGCTGCGTCAAGTGTGTTTTCTGTGGATGAATTCCCCAAAGGGGAGGGGGGCCAGCCTATGTAAATATTATTTTTTTAAAAACACATACTTTTAAAAGACATAAAAATGTCAAAAACTCAAGAAATTGTGATTTTCAAGGATGGTACATTGGTGGTATGACTGTGGCTTTCTGTTAAACACCTGGATAGCTCTCTTGAACAGCTGTTCTATGGGTTTCAGGTGTGTGGCACAAGCAAATGACCAGTTTGTAAAACAGTATTCAATGTGGGATAGAATCATACAGTGGAGGTATGACTTTGCAGCATTGACAGTTAAGAAAAAGGTCTAATTTGTTTAAAATGTTGCAAGTTGAATTTAATGGTATTCGATACTTTCTGGATATGTTTCTTAAAAAGTCAAGTGCAAGTTCCAATATGACACTCCCTGTTCAAGATACTTGCACTGGGAGACTAGTTCTATTTCTGCTCCATTTAAAAATACATTGGATCCTTCGATTTTGATTGATCGTTTACTGAACATCGTCGTTGAGAGTTTTTTCACCAGTATAATGTCCCTCGCTGTTTGAGTATTTCTTTTTTCATCTATCATTTTCAACCAAGCAGCAAGAGGTCAAATTTAAGAATAAGTAATAGTTTGTCACGATTTTACGGGGGATAGTCAGAGCGCAATGTCACATCTTAAAGACAGCTTGAACTGGATAAATGGTTAGTCTTCAAACATACCACACGTTCTGCACGTTAATATATCTGGCCATTTGGTTTAGACCCTATTGCCCTAGACGCATGCTCTCAATAGGGAAGTCATGCTTTGGGAAGAGGTGTTTCATTTCACAGATCCACCTTGATTCTTGTTGTGCTGGCTGAAGGAAGAGGGACGGGGGAGGAAAATTCAGAGGATGAAGAAGCAGAAAAATAACTTGTTTTGTAAAAGGGGCAGCACGTCAGTTTCAAGGAAAAGATGACACCGTGTTTATGCATGACATGCAAAATATCTTGAATTCCTACAACCCAAAAAAAAAGATTGTGTTAAAAATATGGCAAAAAGTCGTAATATTGTATAATGTATTGTTTCATCGAAACAGTGTTAAAATCACAAACTTGCCTTTTACAGTCGCAGTCTTTTACAAAAATTCTGTTTTGTTAAGAGCTACCAAAAACATCGCAATTATTCCCAAAACAAACTGGGAATGGGGACATCGATAACATATTTTAATGTTTAATTTTCTTCAGGGCGACCGTAGTGCACATTGATGAACACTTTAAAACAAATATAATGCTTACAAGTGTAAATGAGCCGGATTTTAGCTCTGAGCTAATTTCCATCTATAGTCCCGTCACATACAGCATATAAGAATATGACATTTATATATATATACATACAGCAAAAATAAATACATGATATGCAGAAAGAGCATGCATATTCAAGGATGGTACAGTGGTGGTATGACTGTGGCTTTCTGTCAAACACCTGGATAGCTCTCTTGAACAGCTGTTCTATGGGTTTCAGGTGTGTGGCACAAGCAAACGACCAGTTTGTAAAACAGTATTCAATGTGGGATAGAATCATACAGTGGAGGTATGACTTTGCAGCATTGACAGTTAAGAAAAAGGTCTAAATTGTTTAAAATGTTGCAAGTTGAATTTAATGGTATTGGATACTTTCTGGATATGTTTCTTAAAAAGTCAAGTGCGAGTCCAATATGACACTCTCTGTTCAAGATACTTGCACTGGGAGACTAGTTCTATTTCTGCTCCATTTAAAAATACATTGGATCCTTCGATCCTTAAAACTAGAAGACTGATGGCTGGCTTACGCTACAAACTTCATCACCTTTTAACAAGAGAGTAAGTATATAAAACGTTATTTTGTATATTTTACACATCAGCAGAAACAGAGAGAGATGGCAGGACACTGTGTTTTAGAGAGAAACCCTCCCCCCTGCGTCAGCAAACGGCTTGCGCGGTAATACCATCGCCCAGATGGTCCGCTTTTAGTTTCCCAGACGGTGCTTGTCAGGACTCTTTTCACTTCTGGCTGCGGGGGGATATTTCCTTCTTCTTCCTCCACATTGAGGGGTAACGGTGAAAACTCTTCTTTGATCTCGCTTTTTGTTTGCGTTTCTTTGCTTTTTGTTGCACATATCTTGTACACCGCTGGTTCCACAGTGTTTTCTTGATGCACTACTTCTTCCGATACAATGGTTGCGTGGAGATCTCTGGAAGACACCAGAGTTAACACAGCCCAATCTGTTGAGGTCAACGTTGCTTTAACACTGTGGGGTCCATACGTTTCTCCATTCTTCAGATTGTAGAAATGCAGTTCATTCGCCATATAGTTGAATACGTATCCCCAAACATGTTCATTTTCCGGAAGCCATTTCTCTTCAAGATCTTCGACCGGAGGTGTTTGAACCCGGCACAGATACTGCATCCGTTTCTTGATTGGCGCTCCGGACGGATGGCGGTAAGTTGTCACAGGCGTCTCGCTGATTAAACCCATATCGAGGCGTCTCTTGGCCATTTTTTCTTTTTGGAAAGATGACTTGATGATTGGAAATGACTGGCTTTTTATCTGCACGGGGTTCTTTTTTTTTTATCTCACTCCACCCCCTCGGTCTTCTGACATCACATAATTGGGGCGGGCCCTTCTGTCACTTTTATGCATACTAATGTGATGGAAGCGGCATTTTGTTTTAATAGACTTGGGGGCGGGCCCACCTGTCACTTTTTATGCATACTAATGTGATTGAAACATTTTTTATGATACACCATAAGGCGCAACAGTGGGGGCTTTTCACACCTGTGAATACACATCAACCCCCTCCTATCGACGGATCTCACACCTACTTGGGATATCACACCTACTTGAGATTTCACACCTCGATCAAAGGGGAGGCGGGACTTAGCTCATTTGCATAATGGGGGGAGGTGTGACCTGTCACTTTTTTATGCATACTAATGAGACAAAAGCGGGATGAATATTACTACTCGCCTCAACGTCGCCCGCTCTGGCCCCGGAATGCATGTGACTGTGGAGGCTTCGGTCTCTAAATTCACGTGTCTCATAATAGAGCTACCAATAACCAGAGTTGGCTTCTCAGCGGGTGTCTCGCTGAGTGGGGAATATCTGTTAGATACGTGAACGGGTTGGTGGGGACCTGCGGGTTTCGCGTTATGCCCCTTCTGAACAGTCACCCAATCTCCCTGCTGCTCGGGAGTTGCCGGGGGACGGCTAAGAGGAGCTACCTTTTTACCGGTCCGCACCGGCTAACATGGGCTTTACTGTAGCTGAGTTACTTTCTAAGATGCAGAGCCGGGCTTCTATGGCCATGATTCCTGCCTCCAACCTAACAACTATACTACATTTAACACATGTATCGGTACCAGTAAAGGAGGTAGGGAAGTAACCAAACATGAGACGTTTAGAGCAGGAAATAGCACCCGAGGGTGGGAAAGAGCCATGTCTAGCTATCAAGCTAAAGTAGCTACCGTTAGCAAACCCGAAAAGAGTATAGGCAACTGTGGAGTTACAGTCGCTAAGAGAAGGAGAGTAGTGAGTGCTTAAGCTGTAGTAACGTGTGATTACAAAGTCAGGCAGTTGCCGTGATCAAGAGTTTTAAAACGATCGATTAAGTTTAAGATAATAAGCTATCAGCAACAGAACAGGCACACGGGATATCCGGAGATGACAACAACAACAACCGGAAGTTACAACATGCTTACCGCAATAGTGGTCCGTGTAGAAACAGTTAATGTGTTTCTGTGTTATCAAAGATTCTTGAGTCCATAGTTTCTACTCAGCTACAACTTTTTTTAAATTCACACAACATCCTTAACCTTATGCAATCTGGATTCAGATCAAAGCACAGTACTGTGACTGCCAGTCTGAAAGTCTTAGATGATATTAAGGCTGCTTTGGATAACAAATCTGTTTGTGTTGCATTTTTTATTGACCTAGCCAAACCATTTGATACTGTAGATCACCACATTATGTCTAATGTTATGTTGGTGTCTCGTTTCGGTCATAATGCCATTTGCTGGTTTCCGAGTTATCAAACCGACCATACTCAATATGTCAGGTTGGGTAGTACTGTCTCTGACCCTGTCAACTTGGAGAAGGGAGTTCCACAGGGCTCTATTTTGGGGCCCTTGCTCTTTTTATTATATATAAACAATATTTGTAATCAGATGCAATTTTCGACTTATCATATGTATTCTGATGACACTATTGTATACTCATGTGCTCCTTCTCTGGATATGGCCGTTTCCAATTTAAAATCAGATTTTATCACGCTGCAGCATGCACTTCTTGATTCCAAACTGCTATTGAACAGTAAGAAAACCAAAGCAATGCTTTTTGCTCCCAAGTCAGCGTCCTCTTGCGTCCCCATTGACACCCTTGATGGCGTCTCTGTTGAGTTTGTCGATACCTTCAAATATCTGGGCTTTTGGTTGGACAGCAATCTTTAAACACCATATTGAAGTTCTAACAAAGAAATTGAAATTCACTCTTGGCTTCCTTTTCAGACTTAAATGTGGTTTTTCAATTTCATCCCGTAAAAGGTTGGTCTCTGGCTTATTCCTGTCCCAGCTGGACTACGGTGATACCATTTATAGATTTGCCTGTCCCACTGTTTTGGCCAAACTTGACCCACTCTACCATGCTGCACTGCGTTATATATCAAATACACCCTATAGGACTCATCATTGCAAACTGTACAGCCTAACTGGTTGGTCCTCACTTACTATGCGTAGGATGCAGCATTGGTTTTTATTAATGTATAAAGCCATTTTAGGTAAGCTTCCACTCTACATATGTGCCAGATTTGCCCCAGTTTGTGACTCTTATAACCTCAGATCCAGTGCCTGGATAAGGTTCCAGGTACCTGCTGTGCGGACTGAGGCTGGAAAAAGGAGTCTTTTTTATTATGGTCCTTGGTCTTGGAATGACCTTCAATCAAGCCTAAAACTGAGGGTACTTGTCTCAATAGCATGTTTTAAGTTGAAGTTGTCTGAAGTCCTTACCACCAGCTGCTCTTGCAGTAATAAGTAGTATACCTTTCTTACTGTCCTAATGTGCACAATGTAGTGACTGCTTTTCGTCTTTTGTTTTCTTAGTTATGTTCTCTGTATTTTATGTCTTATATGTTATGTGTAACGTTGCTGCCTTCTTGGCCAGGTCAGCATTGAAAATTAGATTTTATCTCAATGCTTTTATCTGGTTGAATAAAATATATATAAAAATATGTATAAAAAATGTATATCCTATATACACAATCAACAGACCCATTTATACATATGCACACATTAAGATAAAAAAACACAGCAATAAATATATACAAAATAACAGTCACTTCAATATCAATATCTTCGGTGCAAGATTGCCCATATAATGTGCATTTATTGCAAATTGTCCATAGCAGCGTCAAAAAAGTGTCTTGTGCTGGATTTGAGTGTCTGAGTGTGTGTGGGGAGTTATAGTCCAGTTTCTCCACATTGAGAAATAGATTGTTGTCTATGCACCACGTGGCCAGCTGGTTCACCTCTCTCCTGTAGTGGGTTTCGTCGTTGTGTCATCCGCACGGTTATGTCATCCGCAAACTTGATGCGGTTGTTGGAGCTGTGGGTTGGTGTGCAGTCGTGGGCCAGCAGGGTGAAGAGCAGGGGGCTGAGCACACACCCGTACTCAGTGTGATGGTGCCGGATGTGTTGTTGCCGACCCGTACAGATTGCGGTCTGGCAGTGAGGAAGTCCAGCAGCCAATTGAGGGGGAAGGGGCTGAGGCCCAGGTTTGTTAGCTTGCAAACCAGCTGCTGGGGGATGATAGTGTTGAACGCTGAGTTAAGGTCTATGAACAGCATCCTAACATAAGAGTTTTTAGTGTCCAGGTGGGTGAGGGCTGGGTGGAGAGCAGAGGAGATTGCATCCTCAGTGGACCGCTTTGCTTGGTATACAAACTGAAACGGATCAAGCAAGGGGGGGAGGTCAGATTTGATTTGCTTCATGACTAGCCTCTCAAAGCACTTCATGATGGTGGAAGTCAGCGCTACGGTACGGCGGTAGTCATTGAAGCAGGAAGGTGATTACTTATTCGGCACAGGTATGATGGTGGTTACCTTGAAGCACGAGGGAACAACAGCCTGGCTCAAGGAGATGTTGAAGATGTCTGTGAGGACATCTGTGAGCTCAGCGGCGCAGTCCTTTAGCACATGGCCAGGAATGTTGTCAGGCCCAGAAGCTTTCTGGGTGTTAATCCTTAATAGTGTGCCTGGGGAAAGACGGATAGCCTGGTCGTTGGGTGGAGGCATTGTTTTCTGCGCAGGCAGGGTTTCCCCTAGGTTTACTGCCTTGGCAGGGTGCTGCCCGGAATTATTTTTTTTAATATATATTTTTTTATCCTCTGGAGCAGAGAGAGGAGCTGTGGATTATTGTTATTGATATCGTACAGTAACAAAGTATTTGTACATTAAAAAGTAATAAAGTACAGTGTTACACTGTACTTTATTACTTTTATTCAAACTGTATTCCCTTCTTATCACATAGCCTACACTTCTTCCTTTCATTGATACATTTAAATCACCTAACTACAGCATATAACATACCTTCTTCAACCCTGTGCTGCTGCTGCTTCTCTCTGCCTCATCCTCTATTGCTGGAGGCAGCTCCACCTCATCTGATCTCTGATATGAAAGCAATGGCATTATGATCATATTGAGCTATTGGTGTGAGTCTAACATTAAACAAGTAGTCTGCTTGTCATACATTGCTGACGATACATTTTATGGGGCAATTTGTTGAGTCACTGCCGGTAGCATCAAGCTAGCAAATCCTGCATTAGCCTCACATCAACAGGTCTAGACAGAACATCCAATTATCCTTAGCTAATTTACTTAATAAACCAACTCACATCTCCTGTCTTTTTTTGTCACCCAACTCATTAGACTATTCTTCTGCTGGCGTTTCATTGTTGTTTTCTGTCAAATTCAAACATGTAGTTCAAAACCGCGGTACCTGCTCACCATCTGTGAGCTATTTTTAGAATGTGCAGCGCCCCGCCAATACAATGCTAGGGGAAACACTGGCAGGTGAGGTTGAGGCTATTCAGCAGAGAGGCGTCACTGTCGCAGGTCTGTGGTGGTGATTCGTAGTCAGTGATGGTCCTAATACCCTGCCACAGGCTCTGTGTGTCTCTGCTGTCACTGAAGTGAGCTGTAATCTTCCGAGTGTACTGTCGTTTGGCTTTCCGGATGCCACGGGATAGGTCGGCCCTGGCTGCTCTGAGACCAGCTGGGTTGCCCTCTCTGAAGGCCATGTTGCGGGCCCTCAGCAGCCTGTGGACCTCTCCTGTCAGCCATGGCTTCTGGTTGGCCCTGATGGTGATGGATCTGGTGTGAGCCACATCCTCAATGCAGTTAATGATGTAGCCTGTCAAAGTTTCTGTATATTCTGAAGTCTGCTTAGCTAACATTTCTGTCTCCACCCTAACTCCGTGGTTCGTCTCACTTGGGTCTTCCCATCCCGGTGCGATCAACCGGCTTCCTCGCTGACATCGTCTCTCCCTGCCGCCTACAGCCGGTGGCTATCAAGCTAGTTAACAAGCTAGTAGGCTGGTCATCCGGCTCCCACTCTTGGCCAGGCTGTCAGCCCCTCCTAGGATTCTCCTCCGGTAACCACTGCATGGACATCCTCGCAGATAATAAATTACTCCGCAAACGCCGTCCTCCACACAGAGGCTCTGGCCGGCCGTAAGTTTTTTTTTCATTCCACGTCCCCACACTCCATCCCGTCCATTTGGTCCTGTCACACGGGAATATTTTTCTATAAATCAAATCACCCCAGCAGGATTCACATACATCGACAAACCTCGCCCACAAGGGCAGGGTGGTGCTATAGCTGCTATTATCAGAAAGGACATAAAAACTACCATTATCTCCATCCCCGATGTTTCTTAATTTGCACTCAATAAACGCACTCAAAGCAGCCCGGTCTAATTACTACTCACAACTCATTCAGTCTGGCTCCAGTAACCCCAAGCGTTCTCCACCATCAGCAAACTTCTCAAACCCCGTGACAACGCCACCTCATCCTTCACCACCGAACAGTGCAACTCCTTCTTCTCGTTTTTCCAAACCAAAATCAGCAACATTTACAGCAATCCTTCATGAGCACCCCCACCTCCCCTCCTGGCTCCCCCCCCTTCACCTCACAGCCCCTGTCCCATTTCTCCCCTGTGACCCCCATGCAACTGTCCGACTTCATGACTGGAATTAACTCCACCTGCACACTTGACCCTATGCCCTCAAAATGTGTTAAAGAGAGCCTCCCTACCATCTCCCAACTCATCGCCACCATCATTAACTCCTCCCTCAGATCTGGATCAGTTCCCCCCTCTCTCAAACTGGCTGCTGTCACACCCATTCTCAAAAGACCTGGACTCACACCTGACATCATGTCCAATTTCCGGCCCATCTCAAATCTCCCCTTCCTGTCAAAAATACTTGAACGTGTCATTGTCTCACAACTTAAATCCCGCCTCAGCTCCAATGACCTCTTTGCGCCATTTCAATACAGTTTCCGATCAAAACACAGCACCGAAACAGCTCTTCTCAAAATCTCTGACGACCTCCTCCTCTCCTCTGACTCTGGCAACCTGAACATCCTCATCCTCCTCGACCTCACCGCAGCATTCGACACCGTCTCCCATAATATCCTCCTCACCCGCCTGTCTGAACTCCTTGGGCTCACTGACTTCTCCCTCTCCTTCTTCCATACCTCTCGGACCGGACACAGTTTGTCACACACACTGGCTGCAGCTCCCCCTGTGCTTCTGTCAACCATGGAGTCCCCCAAGGCTCGGAGGCCCTTCTATTCACAATATACATCCTTCCGATTGGTGATATCATCCGCAGCCATGGTCTCCGTTTCCACTCCTACGCCGATGACATGACACCCAACTGTACATCAGCACAAAACCTTCTGCCCATCTCCCCCCTCAGTCACTACTCAACTGCCTACACAAAATTCAAACCTGGATGACCACCAACCTACTCAAACTAAACAGTGATAAAACTGAGCTCATGGTTGTGGCCCCCAAATCACTGCTCGGGAAGGTTGGAGAGCTGCTCCTCAACATCGACGGTTCCATCATCTCCCCATCCCCTCAGGTCTGCAACCTTGGAGTTGTCTTGGATTCAAACCTCTCATTTCAAAACCACATCAAGTCCGTTTCAAGATTAGCCTTCTTCCACCTCAGAAATATATCAAGAATCTGGCCATCACTGTCCGACTCTGTTGCTGAGAAGCTGATTCATTGTTTCATTACCTCACGCCTGGAATATTGTGACGGAATCCTGTCCGGGGTTCCCAGCAAAACCCTGAACAGGCTCGAGTACATCCAGAACTCAGCTGCCAGGGTTCTCACACGCACCAAGCCCTGGCAGCACATCACCCCCACTCTCTTCAACCTCCACTGGCTCCCGGTCAAGTCCTGCATCACCTACAAACTCCTCCTCCTCCTCACCTACAAATCCCTACACTCAACTACTGCAATAGCATCCTCTACGCCGGCAAGGGTCAGCAACCTTGTTGATATGAAGTGCTATTTAAAAATATATATATAATCAGTGTGCCAAATTGTAGGAGCGCTGAGTGGTCTAAAACCCACCTCGGCTCCAAGTGTCGTTTGGTGAGCTGGTTAAAATCATAAAAGGAAGGGATTCAAAAACACCAGGATACGAGTTAAACAATAATCTGTTTTAATGGTAAAAGATAACAATACAATACAATACAAAGGAGTACTCCTGCTCTTTTCTCCTATCTGAGAGATCTTACTATCTGGACAGCCTGAGGACAAAAGAGACCGGACCAAGGACACAACAGGCTTACATGCAAAAACAACAGGAGGAGTTGTGTGGATGCTCCTCCCAGAGGGGTCATCTATTGCAAGAGACAAACACGATGGCCTGTCGTAGCCAATCAGCGTGAGCCAGCCGAGGCGACCCTTAAGTTTGAGGCAAAACAAACCCCTCTGGTGTTTGTTGTCTCCCATGACTGCAGCTTTCACACACACCCATTCTTACATAGAGTTCCCTCTCTCCTCCCCAGGGGCGGCGCCAGGGAGGAGCTAGGGGGTGCTGAAGCACCCCCCAGGATTGCCAAAGCACCCCCTAAGCACCCCCAAGAAATATGTTTTTTGTTTTTTTTCGAATTTTTTTAATTTAAAAAAAAAATAAAAAATTAGAAAAATTATTGATTACATCAATGCAAATGTGAAACAAACAAATGTTTGACCAAAAACATAAAGCCAACACAGGTGATTAGGCCAATGGCCAGCACCCATTAGATTTTTGACCTACCCATAGGCTAAATTACTTTGTGACACTTTAGTGACTTCCTGTTAGCTGGAGCGCCAAATTATTTGCTAACTGCAAAGTGACCAATGGATCGTTTTTTAGTCCTTAAACATCCACGTGTGGACACTCAATCAAAACCACCTGAAAGCGAGAGGGATTCTGCACATAATAGGCCTCGTGAGTACAAGTAGCTTACTTCTGGGTCTCTGTGTTTCATTCAAGCTCTGCTCTGTGTGTGTGTGGCACGAGCCATTTTGTGTGCGTGCGCGAGCACCGGTGGGTCTCTACCGGAGATCGTTGTGGTTAGCATCTGGTGCTAGCTAGCCAAGCTAACGGCTATAAGGAGCTTTTTCAACAACAAAGTGGAGGGAGAACTCTCTCCTGTCAGACTGAGAGTCTCAAATAACCTCAGCTCAGGTGAAGTAAAGGACTCTCAGTGTTTAGATAGTTCACTTTAATCTAGTTATCTCAGTGGGTCTCAAACATTTTGTTTTAAAAGGGGAGTGATTTGTAAAATATCTATAAAGAAATAGAAATCTGTTAACAGTTCTGTTTCATATATGTTGAGAGATGTATCCATAGATCTCTTCATTTTGCTCTCAAAGTGCACCAGATTGATGCTTTTAAAAAAAAATCTTCGGGAGCATTTCAAAATGCAAGATGGGGGGGGGGGGGGGGTGCTAGTGGATCGCCGGAGCTGTTAGATTAACATTAACATGCTTATATTGTAGTTCTAAATGCAATGCCTTGCGGCCTGTAGCACCATCCTTGATGGAGCATATGTGTGGGCAGGAAAGGAGTGAGCAGAGAGTAGAGTAGTTGTCAATTTTTGTTCTGTTTTCCGTGACTATCTGCCTCACCCTGCCAGACTTTCAGTTGCGTGCGCTACTAAAGAGACGTGTTACCATGGAAGCCAAACAATGGTTCAGCTGTATTAAAGTCCGAGTGGAAACAGTTGTGTGTAAATCTGATTCTGTGAGAAATCGGGAGGAAACCGGGAGAGGGCAATGAAATCGGGAGTCTCCCGCGAAAATCGGGAGGGTTGTCAAGTATGAGTTGCAGTAGAAAATTCAACTGTAGCGCTGGTGCATTAATGGGAAACCCTTAAAGTTTGAGCACCCTCTATGAAACGTCAAGCTACCCCACAGCACCCCCTAGAGAAAATCTCTGGCGCCGCCACTGCTCCTCCCCCATCAGTTTTAAAGCACATACATTTTCACATACTTTTGGTATTTTTAAGATAGGTTTAAGATATAGTTGTTTATAGTTGGATTATACAAATAACACATGTGAGTTACCTTAATATCAATAATAACAAGGAAACATTACCTCTGCTCTCAAGCAATCTTACACACAGCTTCTGAAATAGTAACGCACACTCATTTTTACCATGCAGCATTCCAGATAATACAAAGGTTTCACTTCTCATATTTCCAGCTTCTTGTTACACAGACTGCTATTATTGATACAAAGCAATCAAACACGCATAAGACATGTAGACTTCACTGATACTTGACATGCTGTGTCTAATGAAGAATGTCTCCTCCCCTACCTCTCTAGTCTTCTGTCATGAAAAGCTGCTTCTACTTCATACAGAGTAATTAAGCATGTTTAAGCCAACTACTCCACAATGTTGTAGCAATTTAGTACCCACACATGAAAGAATAAAACGGAGAGAAATCAATAAAACACAAACACAGGTATAGTTCAGCAATGAATACACACATCTTATCCTGCAGCCCCTCACGAATGTCACATGTCTTTCTTTATGAAAGCCATCTTTGTAAATGTTTAAACGTCATCGTCCCATGACGGCCATAGGATTAGTTAACTAACAAAAGTTAACTGTTCTTGTAGCCTAAGGCCATCTCTGAACTTCCTCTCACCTCGAAGTCAGTTACTTGGAATGAATACATTTATTAATAAGATCAGAAGGACCATGGTCTCCAGGCCTCTTTATGAGCTTTGCAGGAAATGAATCATTAACCAACAAGACTTTGACTGCATTGTATCTGAGGAAGATCTCTCTTGGAGTTCCCCTGTTAATTGCAAAGACCATTGATGATTAACAAAGAGACTCATGGGCCTCTCCTGATATCTGGGAACTGCAACAAGACTTTCTGAAAAATACTTAACGGGTAATCTTTTCACTCAAGGCAGAAATCACAGGTTATACTGTACCTTACCTACTCACAAATAGCCAAAAAACCACCCTTTTGATTATACATAAAAGTGGAAGAAAAGACTATTGCGCTAATCTACTTTTACTAAAAATGGGACATTGTTTCAGGAATATATAAAAAACCTCTATAATTAGGAGGAAAAAATGTACTCTGTCCATTCAAATTTAACACACATATATTAGTGATAACATAATTCAACACACTTCTTATATATCAGGTGACATTAAAATGAATATACCAAAAATACGCTGTATTAAACTTTTTTGCCATAACACGTTACTTCAAAATCCACACTAAGATTATTATTAATTTCAATTATGACATCACATCAACATTTCCAACGGGTCTGTAATTTGATTACAAAGTGCATAGCATCATTACAACAAAAAAGCAGCTATCTTTATTTACTTATTATCATTCACATCTGAGTTGAAATCACTAATCACCAAGGATGATTGAGCACCAATCTTCAGTAATAAACTTGCAATGTGTTAACAGCAAAGGTCAAAACGGGTGAATTAAATGTAACAAACAGAAACATGAGCACCAAGTATGCTCCCATCCATATTCATTTCATTTCAAACCTTTATTTATCCAGGTGTATCCCATTAAGATCATTGATCTCTTTTTCAAGGGAAACCTGCTCAAGTAGGTTCCAAATGAAACATAAAAACATAACCAGAACAACAAAAAGGACATCATACAGCATCATTACAGGGATTACAATTGACATAACTATCCACATGAGCAGGTACCAACAGCTACCGATTGAGTAGCATCCAACCGAGCTTTAAAAACATTTAGTGGTACCAGATTGCTCAGTTTCCATTTCAATTGCAGACTATTCCAAGACAGAGGAGCTGCGCATCTAAAAGCTATCTTCCCTAAGACAGTCCTAGCAGTTGGCACATTTAATAAAACCACAGCATTTGATCTCAGGCAGTAGCCACTTACAATTCGTCGTGAGATCAGGGAGCAGATGTATGATGGAAGTTTCCTTAACATACCTTTGTATATGAAAATGTACCAGTGACTGAGCCTATGAAAAGATCCACATCCGATTTATCACACAACAGGCATGCTTTTTTTTAAATATTGAAGTTAAAAGCATCAATCTTGTGCACTTTGAGAGACAAATTAAAAGATCTATGGATATATATGTCAACACCACCCATAATAAACAGAACTGTAAACAGATTTTTTTTTCCGGATATTTTACAAATCACTCCCCTTTTAAACTGCATTCTTGTTTTACTGTCAAATAGTATTTCATACCTCTTTTTTTATTTATTCTCTTATTTTTTTATAACTATAATGATCATGTAAAGGTGTGCCTTTACCTCACCTGAGCTGAGGTTATCAGCCTCTCAGTCTGACAGGAGAGAGCTCTCCTCCACCTGGTTGTAGCTCCTTAGATCTGTTAGCATAGCTAGCTAACCATATGCAAGAACAACAATCCGGGGTACCGGTGCGCTCTCTATCTTGCTCACTCACACACAATGCGCTCGTGCCACACACACAGAGCCTAGCTTGAATGACACGCAGAGACCAGAAGTAGTTGTACTGTACTATAGCATATTATTTTTGATGACAGATGAGCAGATCGCCACTGGGCTTTCAAATAAAGACAGCAGAAAGTCGACTGGAGTTAAAGAGAGTGGGGCCTAGAAGTTATCCTTCTGCACTGTGTTGCATGCATGGCTTCCTTGTGCAGGTAACAGGGAGACGCGCTCTGGCGGCTGTCTCGTTCAGGATCTGAAAATACAATTTTAATATTTTGCACACTTATTCCACTTATTCCTAGTGTCCCACTGGTTACGGCGTGCCTAGGGTTGCTCTAGGGCAGAGGTCTTCAACAGGGAGTCCACGACCCCCAGGGGGTCCGTGGAGGTACTGCAGGGGGGTCGCGAAATCTTTGGTTGATTAGACAAAAAAAATTTTTTTTCAAAAAAGATTTTTTTCCCACAAATTGAAATGTCTTTAAATGCACATTAACATGAATCCAACATATTGTAGCAAATGTAGAAATCGAGGCAGAAGAACTTATCTTCTGCTCCACAACCTTTCTCCGCCAGATCGTCAAGTATCAGCCGTATCTCACGTCTCCCCTCCGGTACACAGCACCGTAGTGTGGAGTTGCATTAGGTAGCGCGAGATACGGCTGATACTTGCGTAGTAGTTTCTGTTATGGATCAGTATCAACAGTCCTGCCAGTAACGTTACTATATTATCAATACTACTTTAGTTATAGCCTGATATATGATTGCTAACTTCACAATGTTGTGATGTGACTGACGTTAGCTAACATTCTGTAGCTAATGCCGGTCACTCATCAAGACAGCTGCTCTGTTCTCCACTGGTTCTCCTCACACCAAAGCTCCATTTCTCGCTGATGGCCGTTATTTTTTCTAATCCTTGGCTGCTCCTGGTCTCTTGGACGCCTAGCAGGCTCATAATTATAATCATATGCATTTGAATATATATTTTCAACCTCTTCTGTGTCAAAACTGGCATTGTGATCCATGTTTATTCATACGTTAGACCGGCCGCTCTCCCCCATGTTACTTCACACGCGTGAGGTCACGTGCGGAGGCTTTTTTATGCGGAAGTGAACATTTCTTAACAAAACGACGCCAGATGTCACTGTAGTGTATATTTCTGAATATTTTTTTTTAAATCTAGTGTATTCATCATTTTCCTACACATTTATTCACTGGTGTCTCTAACCTGCAAGTTGCTCTTTAAAGTAAAAACTTGAATCTGTGAATTATTTTAATAGCTCTGTGTTGTGTTCAAGATGTATGTTTATAAATGGCAGTGGCACGGCCACCCTGTACCTTGCACATGTTTAAAATAAAAACATGAATATATTAACCTGTGTATTATTTGAATAGCTTAGTATTGAATGTACAATAACAGAGTAGCTATGTTTATACACGGCACTAGGCCCCGTTTAATATAAAACACAATTGTATGCCATACATATAGTAGGGGGGTCCCTGCTCCAGCTCTCCATCAGTTTGGGGGTCCCTGGCCTGAAAAACGTTGAAGACCCCTGCTCTAGGGTAAACCGTCCAACCTCCTAAATAAACTACAACATATCCAGAACTCTGCTGCCCGCCTCCTCACCCACACCCGCTCCCGAGACCACATCCCTCCCGTCCTCCAGAACCTCCACTGGCTCCCCGTCCGTCAAAGAATCAACTTCAAAGTCCTCCTAATTACTCACAAAACCTTCAACAACCAGCACCCCCCCTACCTCACAGACCTGCTGCACCACCACACCCCTTCCCGCTGCCTCCGCTCATTAGAAGCCAACCTCCTATCCATACCCATCCGCATCAAGCACCGAACCTTGGGGGACAGAGCCTTCTCCGTCGCTGCCCCCTCCCTCTGGAACTCACTCCCACAACCCATCAGAGACTGCACTGACCTCACAACCTTCAAAAAACTCACCTCTTCAATCTGGCTTTTAATGTGTGATTGTTGTTAAATGTTAAATTATTGCTTGATTTTAATTTGACTTCAACTATATTTATTTGCTTTTCTTTTCACTATCTCTGTAAATCGACTTTGAGCACCTGTAAAAGCGCTTACAAAATAAATATATTATTGTTATTATTATTATTGTATGTGTGTGACAGTTTGTGAGCGTGTAAATGTTTGTGCATGTGTTTGTTATTGTTAGTTTGAGTGTGTGTGTGTGTGTGTGTGTGTGTGTGTGTGTGTGTGTGTGTGTGTGTGTGTGTGTGTGTGTGTGTGTGTGTGTGTGTGTGTGTCAGAAATCAAATAAATGATTGAAGGAAATTATAGCTAGTTGTCAGTGCATTCCCCAACCTCACAGTTAACAAGTTTGTGAAGCTAAGAGAGTTGTGTGAATCTGACACAGACAGCTTTAAGATAAGAATAAAAATGTGTTCCTGTGTGAGTTTGAGGACTGGATCCTGATCAGTACCTCCTGTTTACCTCAGGTCTGTCTGGAGGTCCGGGTCGCTGGATGTGGGCCGGCGGTCAGTCAGTCTCCTTCTCCAGACTGAGCGGGGAGACGCTGCTGGGCTCAGACTGTGTGCTGGTTGAAAACCCCAGAAGCTGGATCTCCACAAGCTGCTCCCCCGAAACTCAACACACATTCATCTGTTCCTCGCATGCTCGTAATCACTGAGAGGGCTCTGTCGTAATAACCTTTTTGAATATGTTTAGGTCATATTTAATGATACGTAACAATGCTGTGCTGTACAATAGTTTTCATATTTTTTTCATAATAAAGATGGCTGTGCAAATGACTGTTTTAAGATTTTTTATATCCATTTCCAACACTTTACTCAAGTACTGCGCAACTGGAGGTACGTTTTATTTACTTGATGAATGTATATGTATTTTTATGTAGGTTTATGCATGTAGTATTAGACATTAAGAGTGGACATTTTTTACAATACACCGCCCCGTTATTTAGCTTTTGTTATGAAGCAACAAAATCAGGAAACATGAGTTTCCATGTGCAGCAACTACAACGACTCTTATAGGCTACATCTCAAAGCAAACAAAGACTGGTAAAATAAATCTACGGAGCCCTGGAGGGTTCATAGAGAGAAAAATAAATAAAATGAGGCCACGTTTTACTCATTCGTGCGCACGAGATGTCATTTGTGGCCTCAATTTAAATAAAACGAGGCCACGTTTTATTAATTTGTGCAGACAAATAAAAATAAAACAGAATTCTGGCAGTGCACAAGACCAAGTCATTCATTCCAGCCACCACACACTTGTCAATTGTAGCTATGTACGCTTTAATTATGCTTTGCTTTGGCCTTGGGATAAGTAATCAAGACATCCTGACAACAGTTGCTTTGCAAGGGATAATTGTTAGTAAAAGTACATTAAGGAGAATATTGAGAGCGTGTGGATTAAATCGTCCGAAACATGCTGATTTGGAAGATGCTATCGACTATATAGTTGGTCAATTGGAAGGCCCTGGACAACTTCATGGATATCGCTGGATGTATGCAAAGCTTTTGGAGCGAGGTATCCGCATCCGGAAAGAAGACCTGAGGATCCTTCTTTCTCTGCTCGAGCCAGTCAACTCTCAAGCTCGCCTGAGAAGACGTCTCAGCCGAAGAAAGTATTTTTCACAATGGCCTAATTTCATATGGCACGTAGATGGCTACGACAAACTCAAGCCTTATGGAATATGCATTAATGGGGGCATAGACGGATATTCCCGTAGCTAACGGTGTTGTTGAATGAGTTGTGTGCGTCTTACGCACTTTGGGTTCAACTTTTCTCAAGCTTCGACGGAAGCGTTTGCCATTCATATGCCAGTACAAGCAAGACATTCTCACTCCCAACGCATCGAGTTTCGAGTTTCAACTATCAGGGAGTCGAGTTTCAACTATCAGGGAGTCCCATTGACTTGCAAAGAGCTCCTTGAACGTTAGTAATAGATGAGTTGGGAGATCCATTCTCATAGCGTTTATAAACCTTTTTCTAACACAATATCAATCCACACTTATTGTTTTTATTTCTTTATTTTAATTGAATAATGTCAGACTTTTGTTGTTGTCAGTTAGGGGGAGAGTAGGGGCTCAGAAAACTGAAATCTCTATTGTTTCATAGTTTTTTGAAAACGAGGGAGGGGGGTGGTGGACCCATTCCAATCCAGTTTTGGATAGTCTGCCGTGGAAACAGGAACATTTGAGGAAACACTCAAATTTAAAACATATAATTAATAAATGGGTGAAAATTGCTTGTGCCCATAATGGGCAGCATTAATATATACCCACATGACAGCTAAGGTCAGAAGAGCTTTATTTAACAACTGGTATTATATCTGTGATTCCTCCTGTTGTTAATTGATAAGCCTGAAACATGCACTTGTCAAGGTTCAGAGGCACATTTTGCAAATATGGCAGTAGCCATCGATCATCTTAAGATAAGACATACTTTATTGATCCCAAGTTGGAAAAAATTTCGTTACATCATCATGTGAAACAGTTGTAAATATGCAGTGGTGTTTATTTGTAAATCATTTAGTATAATCACACAAATTCTGAGTTTTATATTTAATAATTATGTGTTCTTTATTTATTGAATGTTCAATACCTGACAAGGTCGGAGATTAAAAACTTGGGTCGCAGGTTCCTCAACAGTGCATTACAAGACATCTATCAATATGTGTGTGTACCTCCACCATTAAATTGTCATATTCTGCGCATTTGTTATTCTATCTACATACATCTTATAAGAGTATAATTAATATGTATAATATCAGTTGAAAATAAGTGCTTCAACATAGTTAACATTGCAGGAAAGTTGATTGTCAAGTCCCAAAACAAATGATGCATTATATTAGACGTTAAGTACTTTGTCAGGCTTAATATTTATCTGTAGATATCCCCAAAGCTTTTTTCTTATTCAAAATAAGACCTTAACCTAAAGTATTATTTAATGTTTAAATAAAGCCTAATTAGTTTTTCTGTTTTGCACATCCTCCTATTAATATCTTTAGACATCCGGCACTAAACTGTTTTATTGTAGAGATCACTTACAGTATCTTATTGATCGTTTTTTCCTTCTAATTTTGTATTCTTTTCTAAACCACACACTCTTATTTACTCAACAATAACACACAATTATCCTTGTGTTTATTTATTTATTTGATTGTATAATGTCAGACTTTTGGAGTCCTTCAGGACCGAGGGTCGGAGCAGCTCAGTCGAACACAGGAAGCTGTATTTTCAAAATAAGAGTTCATTTTAATATTATGTTTGATAATATTATTTTGATTAACTAGACCACTGGGTCATGTTAAGACCATCTTTTCTGTCGGTTTGGTGTTACAAATATACAAACAATATATGTGTGGATATCAAAATACATCCATCATAAACTAAACTGGAAACAGCAGTATATTTTATTGTGTTAACACTGTAAACTTGAGTGCTTTAACCGTCTAGTGGTTAAAGCACATTATTGCATTTTTTTGTTGATACGTTATATTTGACGAAAACATAAAAATATTAAGAGTACATACTTTCATAGAGGGAAAGTAGAAGGTCAATGATAGAAATATAGAATATAAAAAATCAAGAAGATACTGTAAGTTATCTCTACAATAAAACAGTTTAGTGCCAGATGTACAAAGATATTAATATGAGGATGTGCAAAACAGACAAACTAATTAACCTTTATTAACACATTAAATAATACTTTAGGTTAGGGTCTTCTTTCAAATAAGAAAAAAGCTTTGGGGGTATCTATCTACAGATCAATATTAAGCCTGACAAAGTACTTAACGTCTAATATATTGCTTTCCTGCAATGTTAACTATGTTGAAGCACTTATTTTAACCGATATTATACATGTAGATAGTATAAGAAATGTGCAGAATTTGACAGTTTAATGGTGGAGGTATACACACATATTGATAGATGTCTTGTAATGCACTGTTGAGGAATCTGTGACCCAAGTTTTTCATTCGTTGCATAACTACACCGTAGTTGTGTATATGATATGTCAATAAACCTTTGAAAATCTTGAAATCTTGAGAGGGATGTGCAAAATAGCAATTTTATACCGTTTTTAATGAACTATTAGTAGAGAATAACGATTAATGAATATACTTTATTGAGATCTGCAGATAAATGTTTAGTCTTCTCAAGCACCAACTATCAAATATCTCTCCTGATTGTTGGCACTTGACAATCACCTTTCCCTGAATTTTACTCAGGTGTAACTAAAGTCTGCTTTAAGGGTTGTTTATATTTCACATCATTAATCAGAATTTGCAAAGTAAATAAAATAAATGTAGTGGAGTAAAAATTCCAGGTTAACCTCTGAATTGTAGTGGAGTAGAATTACAAAGTAACAATGAGCTGTCATGTGGGTATATATTAATGCTGCCCATTATGGATACAAGCGATTTTCACCCATTTAGTAATTACATGTTTTAAATGTGTACACACCAATTTGTTTCCTATCGCCTAAACCTCCAGGGCTGTACACAGTTTAATACTGTCAACTTCTAATTTTGGGAAAAACGAAAACGTGTTTTAAAACTACAATTCCCAGTAGAGACGTGCCATAGAGCAGCGGTTCTCAAACTGTGGTCCGTGGAAAAAAGCTAAATAAAATCCACTTTTTACTATCAAGGATTTTCGGGGACCACCTCATATGTGACTTTCTCTATCGAAATCAGTTGCATTGACCCAAAGACACATTTTGAGTTGTATACACTGTTGGAAAGACGAGATTCCTAGCTTTCTAATGATATCAGGCACTGGGGTAGTGGTCGTTGGGCTCATCGGACATTTATGAGAGAAAATCTCTAATGTCCGAGTGCAAGTGAATGGACCACAAGACACGAGCCTTGTAACCCCTCCCCCGGCCCTGGCGCAAGCGTGGAAATATGATTGGCGGCGATTTCATTTGAACTGGACGGCGCAAAACGAGAAGCATCCGGACCCAAGTACTGTACATGGAAGGCAGGGTTCCCGCGGGGTCTTAAAAAGTCTTACATTTGATAATCTGAATTTAAGGCCTTAAAAAGGTCTTAAATATGACCAAAAAATAAAAAAGGTCTTAAATATGATTTAGAAGGTCTTAAAAATGATGGGA
Organism: Notothenia rossii; assembly: GCF_949606895.1. Classification (NCBI taxonomy): domain Eukaryota; kingdom Metazoa; phylum Chordata; class Actinopteri; order Perciformes; family Nototheniidae; genus Notothenia; species Notothenia rossii. Next base: position 52,419,648 of record NC_136912.1, on the reverse strand, counting down.
TTTGAAAGGTAATTCTGCGTAGCGATCGCTTCTAAATGTGTTTTGGGGGAAATGTCCGTGCTGCAAAGTAACCAGTACGGTAAGAGCTTTTCAGTTCCCCCCAACAATTTGTGTTGAAATAAATCAACATGGAACCAATAATCATTAACTTTGTTTCCCCCTGCCCCTTATTGGAGAACACCCAGCTAGTAACCTAGCAACCAAGCTTCAGCTTGAGGCAATCAGAAACTCATGTATCTTCAAATCTACTTACAAATAAATATGGGGACGTGTAAGTTCAACCGTATTTGGTTGGAAAACATCGAATTTAGTGCTTGGTTGAAACCAGTGGAGGGAACGTGTTTGAAGCCCGCTGCACCTTTTCCAAAATAAATTAGCGTTTGCTTTGCTAATGTAGCTTTAGCTAGTGCAGCGTTAGGTAGTGCAGCAGGTCCCGCAACAACACCGGGGGACCTCCGGGCGACGTTTGGGTCCACGTCAACCCTAAAAGCGGAGGTGCTGTAGACGCTAAATACCGTAGTTAAACACCAATCATACAACAGCAACGATGAAAGATTGTAGCCAAGGCAGCAGAGCTCTGAATATAAAACACACACACACACACACACACACACACACACACACACACACACACACACACACACACACAGCTCGATTATGGCAAAAATCATAATCACGTTTATTTTGGTCAATAATTGATATCACGATTATTAAATACGATTATTCTTTGACTTTGAAAACATCAATTTATTGAACTTTAAAACAAATAATAATTTGAACAGTATCTTTTTAGCTGTTGGTTACCCTGAACGTATAATTCAACTGAAAAACCAATACAAAAAGAAATTAAATAAATGATACATTTAAATAAATAATATCAAAATAATAAATACCAATAAACAAGATCAACACATATTTTGGAGGGCACTTCCACAAGCTACTAAACATATATAAATATGATAAATAAAAATAAATTAGACTAAAATTAATTAGATCAAATATGTTCTAGTGCACTGTCACAACCTAGCAAAGCAAAATAATCGTTTTTTTCGATTATGTTGTTTTCATAATTGTGGTAGGCCAAAATCGTAATTGCGATTAAAATACCATTAATTGCACAGTCCTATCACACACACACACACACACACACACACACACACACACACACACACACACACACACACACACACACACACACACACACACACTTTTTGTCTAACACGCTAACACAGTTCTGTACTGTTATGCTGTTATGTTCAGTCATTGTTCTTATGTTGAACATGAATACATTTACTTTGTAAGTAATTATGGGACGTATTTCTTCTTTCATAGCAATTTTCCTTCAGACTTTCTTGCCGTGAAATAGGTCTTAAATTCTATTCAAAGTGGTCTTAAAAAGGTCTTAAAAAGTCTTAAATTTGAGTTGTTGAAACCTGCAGGAACCCTGGGAAGGAACGAGGTATTTGAAGTCTACAATGACAGAGAAGAGACTGTCAAGTTTGGCTGTAGTCAGCATTGAATCAAAACGCACTAAAGCTTTGGATCTTGATAAGTTTGTGAGGCGTTTTGCTGAACAGATGGTAATCGCTGCATCATAACAGTGATTGACAGCTGATAGGAATAATATGATTGTTAATATTATCATATTAATTCAGACAAACATCGATGAGACAGTTAATTAATGTACTTATTGCAGCAGTATGCATAGATTTGGTACCCCTGGTCCAAGAGTGAAACAAACTAATTCAGTTATTGTTCAGTTAAAATGCATTCAATTAGGCCTATGTCTGCCATCTTATATATTTCTATTTCAGGCTTTACTGATGTGACACAATAATGTCACCTATGTAATTGAGTTAAAATGTCAATATTTTGGCTTTCCAAGTTAACATTGATTGATATGACTGCGATTAAATCAGCATATACTTCTGCCAGGGGATGCCACCCCTCAAAATCTCCTGCCACCCTCTTGCCACCCCATGAATATTTTTCTAGATCCACCCCTGAGTAGGCTATATTTTTCGTTTCGTTTATTTAATAAGTGAATTTCAGGACAACTTTGGGAATCTTTTAGATTTAAATACATTTTGAAAGTGGAGATAGAGAGAGAGAGAGAAGCAGCGCTGTCTGCTTGGCCTTTATGCAACTTAGGCCTATACATTGTTTATGTTACTTACATGCCTGTGTGTCCATGGTGTTGAGTCTGTGTGTGTTGAGCGCAGCGCCGTCTGCTTTTTGCAGTACAGTAACTAAAGTAGGACTAAGCATAGCGGTAGTTTTTTGTAGACCTGTCTGCGCGCGTGCGCACTTGTGGCATTGTTTGGGATGACCTAATTAAATTACCGTCCGCCGTCCTCTTTGAGAAGCATACACAACGCAGACAGACACCGGTCACAAAAGTATTAGATAGGCTTACATTTTCTTTTGATTGTCTATAATTAACTATAAAAAAATATCGCCGTTTTAACACTAAGTTTATATATGTACTTATTTTTACGGTTTGCATATGGGGTGGTCCGCGAAAATCCTTGATAATAAATAGTGGTCCGCATAAACAAAAAGTTTGAGAACCCCTGCCATAGAGAACATGTTGCGAAACACAATAGCCAGCATGTGTAGTTCTGGGGGGGCGTTCAAGTCCAGTTTTGAATAGTCTAACACGTTCCATTTCAAAGAGCTTGACGCTCGGCGTAACCTTGGCGCACTGCCACTCCAACATCCAAATCCCAGAGCTTGAAGATTAATCACGGGGTTTGTCAACGGGACTTAGTCCCAAACGATAGCTGGGGATTATGGGTAGTGCAGTGTCTTTGGCCATCCTAAAGTCTGAATTGCGGCTAAAACATCCAATCAGCGAACATGAAAACATTCCCAGTTAAACATGCAAAAACAAATCGCTAAATAAAAAGATAAAACACTGGCATGTAATTTACGTTAGAATAAATAGAATGGTTTTGAATAATAGATGAGAAAAATCTACATCACTTTACAGCCCCGCCCACTTTTGGGGAAACCAACGCTGTCATTTGAACGGCGATCAAGACTGAAACCACAGAGCTCTTACTTTCCTTTCTTCTTAGAGGAAGTACAGAAACACGTAACTCTGGATTAGTTTTAATGTTTGAGGTGCAATAAACTACACAGCAGCTTTTTGGCATGTTAAAACTATTATTGTCTGCCTCGCTCATGAGAGTAACAGCTGGCAAAATTACAGCCTCGCCTACTGATTTAAATTTAACCATATATCGAGCCTGATTCTCAATTTCAAATGTGTGCTCTAAAATGGTATTAGAAATGACTATTATCATTAAATGGCAAAGATATGTAGAAAATAAACGTATTTAAGATACGTTCATAACAAACGTAACGTGGGAGAAAATATGTTTCTAGAAGATATGTAGAAAATAAACATGTTTGAGATACGTTCATAACAAACGTAACGTGGGAGAAAATACTTTTCTAGCTAAACCTAATTGAGAATGCAGTTTAGTTTTGTGGGAACGTAATTTTTAGGAAACACGGTTGGATTTTTTTTAAATTAATTTATGTTTCATCCAATCACAGAGCTTGTTGATTTATCACGAGCAGCGCCATATAGACTGAGAGTTACGTCATCTCCGTTCACTCCAATGGACCACTTTGTTACAGCAATGGCGGATCGGGGAGCCTCTCAATCGTTCCCCGGAAGTTAGCGCCAAGGCTAGCAGAGCTGTGGAGTTGCAGCATGATAGACCGTTCGTGACGGACTTTTAAAGGTAAGAAGAAGTTTAAAGATTTATATTGCGGATATTATCAGTACATCTGATTCAAATTAACATGTGTATTAAAGGATGTCAGTGGATTATCCCTAAATTAGTAGATTTAGGGAACGTTTACAGATAACAGATAAAGCTAGGATACCGGATCAAGCTAGCAACACACGTTGAACAGCCTTTTAATTGTACATTTCGTTCTCTTAATGTCATTTCGTCCAACGTTGTTGAATTAGAGAAGAGGGGCTTCTAAACGGGATTGTATATGGGGGTGGAGGGAGTTAAATATTAGATAAATATAACTTTGGTGCGTGTAAGAGTGAGTGTTTTTAGCAGAGCCATATTGTGTCCTTGTGATTATGTTCATTATTACCTGTCTGTATGATGTTGCAGCTCAGCTGATTTTGGATTGATGTCAAAGGGAGAGGGACTTAAGTGAGAGTGAAAACACAAGGTAAGTTTAATACTACTGTTTTATATAAGTAAGCATACTAGACATGTATTCTATCACTGTATTATATAAGTAATCTTGTTAGTAACCTACTGTATGGCAGGTGGAGGCGAAGTGATGTTAAAGGTGGAGGAGCAAGACTGCAAACTCACAAGACAGAGAAATCAAAGTTTGTTCTCCAGAGAAGAGGTTGATTTCACTTCAATTTTTTATTTCATATTTTCTAAAGATGTGGAAATGGCAACAAAAAAAACTTGAGAGCTGTAACCAAGACAACTGTAACAACATGAGTAGAGAGCCACCAAGGTTTTTCAAGTCCCTCTCTTACTCCATTTTGCCAACCCAAACTTCCAGGTACATGACGGGACACCTTGCTTGTTTTTGTTGTTTGCGCTCCTCTGGCTGGGTGCTGGCAGGTGGAGGGCAGTGATGTTACGGGTGGAGGGGCATTGATGTTAGCTGTTACACACCAGGCTCAAACTTAACACATTGCATCCTTCTTTGCAGTGTCCTTATTCCTGGAAGGGGAATCTGCAATTCCTGCAGAGTTTTGTAACCCGTTGGTCCGCACGCAAAGCACATTTTTAAAGCCTTCTTAATTGTCTCATTGCTCCATTTCATCCCCTTTGTGGTGAGTCTGCCTAATGCCCTTAAGTTGGTCTTTTGAAAACGTTTTCTTATATTTCTTGTCCCTAATTTTCATTGTTTTCTTGAGAGCTGCATTTTCCTTCCTGATTTTTCTTAGTGCAGCCTTTGCTTTCATGGTGATTCCTTCTTGGCTCTTTAATTTTCTCTTTAATTTTTTTAATAGATCTGTTTGACTGGCTGCTGGTTCCCTCGTATGCTGACTGGCTCCTGGTTCCCTCGTATGCTGACTGGCTGCTGGTTCCCTCGTATGCTGACTGGCTGCTGGTTCCCTCGTATGCTGACTGGCTGCTGGTTCCCTCGTATGCTGACTGGCTGCTGGTTCCCTCGTATGCTGACTGGCTGCTGGTTCCCTCGTATGCTGACTGGCTGCTGGCTGAGTGGGTGGTGTCGGCCCTCCCTGTCTCTCCTCACTAGCCATGTCCTCTCTTTCTTCACCCTCACTTTCCTTTCTCTCAGTCTCCTCATCCCTTCTTCCCTCAATCTTTGAGACTAATGTAAGTAGAAGACATGGCACTGTATATTTTTGAACATTTAAAATATGATACCACTTAAAAATAAGAAATATTACTTTTGTTACTAAGAGTTCATACTTATTATACCTGTGTCACCTTTCACACTATAGCTGTGATCATGAGCTATGGGCTTTGTAGATACAGGTCCCGGGGTGAATCTTAGTGCAGGGTTCCTTCTCTTTTTTACCACAGGGCGATGCACAAAGATTAGACCCTCCAGAAAAACGCGATTCTGCGATCGCAGAATTTACCGCATAATCAGCAAAATGGCGCAGATTTTTAAAAGGCTGCATATTTATCAAAAGGCCGCATAATCCCCGCATTTTTCCACACAAAGTTGAGAAAAAAAAAAGTTAACTCGTCTTCACGTGACTTCATCAGCTCGCGCATCACAGAATGTAAACAACACTGTATAGAGTGAACGTGTGGAGCTCACACGATAGAGAAAACACCAAGATGAAAAAATCAAATCCATCTCATTTACCGACGAACATTTCTACTAAAGACCGGGCAAAAAGTGGGGGGAAACTATTCTGCACCCCGTGCAACTGTGTGTTGGAGCATAAGAGAAAATCGACGGTGACGACCCACTTTGATTCATTCAAACATGAACAAGAAAGCGGACAAGAAAGCCAAACAACGCACGTTCACTGAGGCATCAACCTCCAAAACCCTTTCGAGGGCTACAAGAAACGAAGTGAGTAGCCTACAAGATTGAAGCTGGTCAGATAACGAACGAGTAAATGAAAACAGAATGAGGCGGAGAAGTGTGTGTGTGGGGGGGGGGGGGGTGTGTGTGTGTGAGATTAAAATAGCTTTTACAATAAATAAACATTGAATTTGTTTGATTGAATAGTAAAGGGGTTTAAAGTTAGTGGCAGATTGTGTGTGAGAGAGAATAAATAAGACAGCCCAATATTTAAAAAAATTGTTATTCTTTTTCCCCGCATACTTAGCAACTTCCCGCAATTTCACCGCATGAAAACCCCGCATGTTTAATCGCATAATCAAGGATTTTAGCCCGCATAATCAAGGAATTTAGCCCGCATAATCAAGGATTTTTGCCCGCGTTTTTCTGGAGGGTCTAAAAGATGGTGGGTATAGCCTCTGCTCTCAGCCTAGTCTTGCCCTTTCTTGTCTTGACAAACTGGTCTGCATCAAAATGTGCCTGCGGAGTGACTTGAGGTTACTTCACACACAGAACAACTCAGTTTTGTCTGCCCACATACATATTCCATAGTGGTTGAATACACAGTATTAGGAAACACTTTATACTTACTGGACATGTTATACTCATTACATACTGTATATAAAATATGACCAAGAATGTGAGACAACTTTATAGAAATTCATATCACATCTGTTACTGATGCCATTTGTCATACTTTGTTAAACTCACAAATAATAAAGTTCCATAACTTCAGTTGGGAACAAAGACCACACCTTATCTCCCCAAGGCAATTTCCCATCCAATAGGTGTGCTATATAGGTGTTTATAAAACGGACAAGTCAAATCAAGCAATCTGATTGGTTCTTAGCCGTGATATACTGAGCGTATACCACGGGTAGAATTGTAAGTTACTTTTCACAACAAGTCAGTATCCCTCCGCGTCTGAGAAAAACAGTATACCGTTGGGCTGAAAAGCAAACTGCCTGCAGTTTACCGTTGGGCTGAAAAACAGTATACCGTTGGGCTGAAAAGCAAACTGCCTGCAGTTTGCTTTTCATACTGGAACAAGAAAGCAGCGGAGAAGTAACGGGGCAGAAGCTGGGCAGAAGCCCTCCTTTTTGACGCAGCGGTCCAGACATAGACATCAAACGGCAAAACATATTCAGTGTGCAGTTCCTTTGGCATTAGGGCAGGGATATCTAGATACTTTTGAAGGTTTAACATAATGAATTGTGCTACTTTTAAAGCAAGTAACGATGTTTTCAAATCTGTAATCAAAGAGGTCCGCAAAAACGCTATCGACCAATCAGATTGCTTGATTTGACTTGTCAGTTTTATAAATATATTTAAATTTCTTCCGTTACGAAACAAACTTACAAAGCATAAAATGGAAACATTTAAGATTAACTTCGACCTCCGGGGGGGTCTTACTATAGTATGTAGGAGTGGATTGAGCAGTTCCTATCTCCAGAAAAAAAAGCACCTAAACTACGACATGCAGAGCTACGTGAAGAGCAGGTAGACCAACTGGAAAAGTAGCACCATTCAAAAGCTTTCTGATGCGGGTCTTGAAACAAAGCAGAGAAATTATGACCGTTAGTGGCCACAGGTGCGAAAGCTCTCTCCAGAGCTACTGGAAGCCCAATCTCGGGGACCGGAGAAAGTGGAGCAATATTCTCGCCACGCCAAGCAACAGCCTCGAACAACTCAACCTATACAAGTGACCACGTAAGCCATGCTACTGATGCTGGACAGTTTTTCAGTGGGTGCACAATAAACAGCAACATACACATTCATGTAAATAAACAGCCAAATAATGGATCAACGCTCTCTGTCTAATATGTTCGCTTGCTGTTAGTGTTGTTGCATAGCAACCACCTTGCACTATGTTTTGTGCAGAAGGCAACGGAGGGACTATTTTATTTTGAACATCATTATTTACTAATAAAAACTATTTAAATTAGAGTGTGTATTTTTCTTTCATATTGCCACACTTGGTAACCGTTTTATAAAAGCAATAGCCCATTTCAGGCCGTGATATATGCTCATTATATCACAGCTAAGGGGGTTGTCGACCCTCCGCTTCGCGTCGGGCCGAACCACGCCCCTTAGCTGTGATATAATGAGCATATACCACGGCCTGTCGTGAGCTATTGCTTAAGTATAACCCTTTCTCCTGTCTGTTACTCCCTCTTTCAGCACAAGAACCAGAGGGGGATTCAATGGATGTCTGCACTGAGACCCTCACCCTGCACCCTGAGTCGCAACTCTATGTTTTTCAAGCTTTTCCCTGTTTTTTTGTATTAAACAAAACATTAAGCTTTCCCAATGGTGTGGTTTTCGTTTTGTGAAAAAGTGCAAATGCAGTGTTTGTATATAATTACCTCACATATTTTGTTGCTGTTGGTCGTGAAATTGCTCCTGCTGACTTGAGCCAGCCCTTTTTTCCTCCGCTCTGTGTCAGTGGGGAAGCCGTACAGTCGTACTCCTTTCTCGGAGCGATTTGAGCATCCCCAGGCAGCACAGCAAACCAAGGTGGCGACTAGGAGGCAGCACAGCAAACCAGGACAACATGGAGGAAAAGGCACAGACAAACTGCATGATATGCTATTCAATGTTTATTGAATTCCATGTATTTGCAATGGATGTTCCTAAAACAACACATTTAACATCATCATCATCCTGCTGCTGCTGCTGCTGCTGCTGCTGCTGCTAGTCCTTTGATAGTCACCTGTCGGTCTCCTGTCCTTTCTGAAAGCCATAAAGATGAAATTAGTCATTTAGATAACTTGTGTCCTCAATTACCATGGGATTACTGAAACTACCATGAATTTAAGAAAATGGTAGAAATGAATCTAATCTGAATTTTGAAGCATTCCTTTAGATCCCCTCCCTCTAAATATATCAATAAACATTAGAAAGTGATGCTCCTGGTTTACAAGTTTAAGAAGATAATATTGGTTTTAAAGAATTCAAAGCTATAAATAAACAGCAACAGGCTCTTTAATCAAGGCACTGTTAGCCTAACATGTAAACTAGTTGTTCACACTAATCTTAATATTATCACTTAATATTAGCAAATTCTATTTTATTTTTTAAAACATATTGATGTAAATACATACACATATCGATTTGTTTTATAAATATTGCAAATCAAAACCTTTATTCACTCATAATTACCAAAAATCGTAGTTCTATCTCCTGTTATCAATGCATTCACATTGCCCGCCGGGGAACGATCCTCATCTGCATGAACCACGTGACGATAACCGTTTATGGACTTCCGCTGTCGTAACTCTTCTATCTATATGGCGCTGATCACGAGGTTTGTCGCAAAGCGGACAGGCGTCGTCACAACAACAGCTGGGGATTGTGGGTAGTGTAGTCTCTTTGTCGCTCCACATTTCAGAGAAAACAAGTTGTTTCTCAGAATTGAAGGGGGAAAACACAAAAGCATTGTACACAATTTAAACCTATCAATGTCGTTTAATTAACAAAGATAATATGTTGTTTTGAGTTGATGAGTAGTGGAGGTATCACTGTCAGATCAATCGACAGTAAGGGGAATACTTACTTCCGGGTGTACAATTCTCCGTTATCCAATGGGAATGGACGCTCACATTGCCTTTAACAGCCGCCGACATAAACGGATGCGGTGCTTCCATGAGCGTCAAATACCACCGCCGATGGTAATACATTGAAATCAGTTGAAAGCTCTTTGCGTCCGTTAATGAAGCTGAAGGAGCCTCGGCGCGTCCCAACTGCACGCCACGGGACCCTGACCAAGCGTCGCTCCTGGACGTTTAGGGCGTATGTTGATAAAAGACGTGCAAAAGTGCATTTTGCATGATAGGTCCACTTTAAGCTACTGGTGGATGTGGCGTATGTAACAGGCCCCACTATGCAGGGCGCGATGACAGATGATATTCCTGTAAAAATTATGAGCAGAAAATTCCTTTTGTTGCTCGTTTGGCGGGTCTTGCCAGAATGGCAAGCTAACGACAGCTCCGTCATCACGTCAGACATTTTACAGCAGATGCGTAAATAATAACAAACACCTTTACGGCAGTGTTACTCTGCCATCTACTGCCCCCAGCTGTCCATTGTTAAACAGGTAATATAAAATAATATTAAATATAAACATACATTTGTGATCGCACACAATTGATTGTGATTGGGTCACACACTCCCCGACAAAGAAAAATGGCTCCCGACATTAACCATCAAACTCTTAATTTGTTCCCCTTGTCTTTGAACTTAAAACACTTATACACACTCTCATAAGGGCAGTTCTTTAAATGTACAGGTGAACGCAATATGTATGAGAGTGGGTGTAACAATCTTTCCTTCTCAATATGCATGTATATATGGTAGCATTGCAGTGTAAGGCAGTGTCTGGTGTGTAGTGTAAGGCAGTGTCTGGCGTGTAGTGTAATGTGGCATAGGAATGGGCTGCATTCCCCAGAATGGCAGGGCTTGTACAGTATAGTCCCACTGGGTCTGTAGGCCCACATGATCTGGAGGATGGCTGACCAAGGGAGTCATACACTGAACAAAAATATAAATGCAACACTTTCGTTTTTGCTCCCATTTTTCATGAGATGAACTCAAAGATCTAAAACATTTTCTATATACACAAAATAACCATTTCTCTCAAATATTGTTCACAAATCTGAAAAAATCTATGATAGTGAGCACTTCTCCTTTGCCGAGATAATCCATCCCACCTCACAGGTGTGGCATATCAAGATGCTGATTAGACAGCATGATTATTGCACAGGTGTGCCTTAGGCTGGCCACAATAAAAGGCTACTCTGAAACGTGCAGTTTTGCTTTATTGGGGGGGTCTGGGGGGGTCCGAAAACCAGTCAGTATCTGGTGTGACCACCATTTGCCTCACGCAGTGCAACACATCTCCTTCGCATAGAGTTGATCAGGTTGTTGATTGTGGCCTGTGGAATGTTGGTCCATTCCTGTTCAATGGCTGTGCGAAGTTGCTGGATATTGGCAGGAACTGGAACACGCTGTCGTATACGCCGATCCAGAGCATCCCAAACATGCTCAATGGGTGACATGTTAGGGTTAGGGTCAGGGTTAAACCTGACTGGTTTTCGGACCCCCCCAGACCCCCCCAATAAAGCAAAACTGCACGTTTCAGAGTGGCCTTTTATTGTGGCCAGCTTAAGGCACACCTGTGCAATAATCATGCTGTCTAATCAGCATCTTGATATGCCACACCTGTGAGGTGGGATGGATTATCTCGGCAAAGGAGAAGTGCTCACTATAATAGATTTTTTCAGATTTGTGAACAATATTTGAGAGAAATGGTTATTTTGTGTATATAGAAAAGGTTTTAGATCTGTGAGTTCATCTCGTGAAAAATGGGAGCAAAAACAAAAGTGTTGCATTTATATTTTTGTTCAGTGTATGTCAGCATTTGAGGAGGTCTCCTGTCCCGTGTGGATTTCCTCACTGGCTCATCCTGAGGTGTCACAGGTCGGTCATAGCCATAGGGTACTTGTACATACTCATGCTCTTCCGGTGCTTCAGAATCCACAGGCAGGTCTTCCTCATCAGTCCGTTCTTCTGGTTTTTCTTTTCTGGTTTCTCTCTCAGGTGTAACAACTCCATGTTGTTCTGGTGTATGATATCTCGATGGCACTCTATATCTATGTGGTTCAGGTACCCTTTTCCGACTGTCTGTGTTTTGCTGAGATCCAGAGCTAGGTTCAACATTCTGTGAGTGAAGTCCAGCTTGTGGGGGTACTCTTAGCCAGTATCGTACTCTAGGTGCCTCATCATCAGAGTTTTCTGAGTCACTGCTTTGTGATGTCTCTCTCTGTCGTTGTTTCTCAACATGATGACTCTTGCTCTTCCCTCTAGGTGGTAGCGGATTTCCTGTTGGTTCAGGCAAGTTTACAGGTAGGTCATTGACAACGTGTAGGAGATTTCGATGGAGGGTACGGATCTTATCACCACCTGTCTCAGCGCACACTTTGTACACAGGAATTTCACCAACTTGTTCTTTGACGACATACAAAGTTTGTTCCCAGTAGGACCTCAATTTTCCAGGTCCACCTCTCTCACTCATGTTGCGGACTAGGACTCTATCACCAGGTTGGAGCACAACTCCCTTGATGTGACAGTCGTAGTACTTCTTGTTTCTTGCACTGGAGTGTTGACTGTTTTCAGATGCAATCCGGTAAGCCTCTTTCATTCTCAGAGCCCATTTCTTAGCATAGCCCTGTGTTGTTTCAGTCTGACCTTTGGCTGACCAAACATTAAATCTACTGGGAGACACGGGTGCCGTCCAAACATGAGGTAATGGGTTGAGAAGCCTGTTGCCTCATGCCTGGTGCAGTTGTATGCACGTACAACCAGGGGTAAGTGGTCTTTCCAGTTGCTCTTTTCTTTTTCTCCCAGGGTCCTCAACATTTGGAGCAGTGTTCTATTGTTCTATGGGGTTGTCCTCAAATGAGCAACTCCAGCCAGATGCCTCAGGGTCTTGAACAGGTCATGTTCGAACTCTCTGCCTTGGTCGTGGTGTAACCTGGCCGGGTAGCCGAATCTTGGAATGAAGTCATTATAGATTTTTTTAGCAGCTGTTCTGCCAGATTTATTTTTTGTTGCGTAGACTTTAGCAAATCTGGTAAAATGGTCAATAACTACTAGAATGTACTCGTAGCCCCCTTTGCTAGTTTCAAGGTGCATATAGTCTATAGACACAAGCTCAAGTGGTGCAGATGAAGTGATGCTGCCCATTGGTGCTCTGACGTGTGTCACAGGTTTCTTTTGTTTGATACAGGGGCACTTTCTGGTTACATAGGTTTCAATGTCCTTTTTCATGAAAGGCCAGTAGAAACGGTCTCGAGCCAGGTGGATGACCCTCTCAGCCCCAACATGTCCCATGTCGTCATGGAGATGCTTTAGTACCAGAGGGTGGTATCGTGATAGTAAGACGAGCTGCTGCCGCTGACTGGCTGTCCGGTACAACAGTTGATTTTCCATGTGCAGTTTTCCCCACTCGTGTATGAGCTTTCTGAGTGTACCACTGGCTCTCTTCCTGTCCTCATCGGTCAATACTGCCTTGGCCTCTTTAAGTTTGATAAGCTCGCTGATTGCATGGTCCTCCCTTTGGGTACTGTGGTCAATGGTAAGGGGTGACACATTCACAGGTGACTGAGCATGAAGCCAGGTCCAATGCAGCAACATAAGCAACATCCTGCCTCTTTGCAGACTCACAACCGTCCCATGTGGTTCGGATGGTTTCTCTTGTGAGTTCCTCAGTACACTCTCTGACGTAGGTGTCAATGTCAAGAGGGAGACGAGAGAGTGTATTTGACATCAAAACTAAAGTCTGCTAGCTCACCTAACCATCGGTGGCCCACAGCATTCAGCTTGGCAATACTCATCATGTACAGTATGTGAGGGGATTATTGTCTGTTTATACTGTGAAATGGGGTGCATAGAACAGCTAATCCCTAAATTTCACACATATCGCCCACTTAAGAGCAAGAAACTCCAGTTTCCCTGAGTGCATGTTGTAATTCTTCTCAGCGGGAGACAGAGTTCTTGAACCATAGGCGATGACTCTCAATTTTCCATCCTGTCGTTGATACAACATAGCGCCGAGTCCCTTCTGAGAGGCTTCAGTGTGGAGCACAAATGGCAGTCCGAAATACGGATAGGCCAACACAGGTGGGTGTGAAATTGTGTCAATGAGCTGTTCAAGGATCCTTTGGTGATCATCAGTCCACAGGACAGGTGTCCTTGAGGGCAGCTGAGCTCCTTTTCCAACCTTATGTTTCCCCTGTGTCACGATAGAGTTTCCTTTAATTTTTAACAGATCATAAACCAGAGAAGTTTTGAATATAGGCACTATAGTAGCTTAAGAAACCCAGTAACTTCCGCACTTCTCCAACTGTGCTTGGCCTCTTCTCTTTCAGGGACATGATGGCATCAATGTCTTTTGGGTCAATCCTGACACCGTCTGCAGAAACCAGCCTCCCAACATACCTGACCTCTTTCTGGAACAGCTCATACTTTGTTGGTCGAAGCTTGACACCATGGGACTGCAAGGCTCTCAGGACTTGACGTACTCCCTCAACATGCCTAGTGAAGGAGTCGGAGTAGCAGAGGATGTCATCGAGGTAAGGGATACAGCAGTTGTCACGCAGAGAGTCCAACATTTCCTCCATGCCGCGCCTAAAAGCAGCAGGGGTGTTGGAGAGTCCAAAAGGTATCCTCACCCACTCATGCAGCCCCCAAGGGGTGATGAACGCCGTCATGTGTCTGGATCCTTCAGCAATGTAGCCCTGGTGGTAGGCTTTGCCTTGGTCTAAAATGCTGAACCAGCTTTGGCCTTTTAGGGTGTCGATGAGTTCCTGGATACGAGGCAATGGGTGACGGTCTGGTACTGTTTTTGGGTTTAACATTCTATAATCGATGCATAACCTTAGGGACCCATCCTTTTTCCTGATGGAGACAACAGGATCTTAGTACGGAGATTTGGACTTAACTATCCACCCTTTTACAAGCAGGTCTTCGATTTACTCTTTAACCTCTTTATAAAGGGGCTTGGGCACTGCACTGTATGTGCGCTGAACTGGGATGTTGTCCTTTAAAGACCCAGTGAAGTGTGCGCCTGTGCATGATCTGTTATGCTAATATGTATAGTAATGACCAAAATTGTCCATTGGAACCCATATCAAAAGATGTTGGAATAGCAATGAATTTAACGAGTTTTGAATTTGCCGCCTGGAAATCCGCAGTTGACCTCCGCCTTCGTGGGCGTGGCTTGCGATCTATTGCGTGACGTCACGAGATGGTCGCCGCCGAAGTGTTTACATTCATCACAGTTTATTGTTTCTCTGTTTCAAAGTCGAATTTATCAACGTTTTTGAGCGAGTATTTTACTGGAAAGTGTGTCGGAGTCGACTGGAAGTGATTGCCTATCGAGAAAACCTGACAATGGAGGCGACAGTGAAGAAAACGGGAGGAAAAACACACAGGAAGCGATGCATTGCCGCTGGCTGTAGTAATGTCAAGTCTGCCGAAGTAGCGATGTTTCTGTTCCCAAAAGATGAAGGTGAGCCTGGCTGGTGTCATTGTTTCGTAGATTCGTTGATTGTTCATGACAAATAAAGGCCACTGGTCGATTCGAGAGAGAGAGAGAGAAAGAGAGACTGAGAGAGTTACAGGGTTGTTGTTAGCATCTGGTGCTAGCTCGGAGCTAACGGAGATTAGCTGTTTCAACAATAAGGAGAGGGAGAGTCCTCTCCTGTGGGACTGAGAGAGATAACGTCAGCTCAGGGAGGTAAAGGACTCTGAGTGATTAGATTGTAAACTGTAGCCTAAGTTATCTCAGTGGGTTTGGTCATCTATGTAAACAAATATTTCCATCTATGCAATATTAGTTGTATAAAATAGGTTACGAAATCCTTCCAATGTTTTTTGATTATTGAAATATATGTTTCATATGAGTGTTGAGAGCTGTATCCATAAATCTCTTAATGTTGCCCTCAAAGTGCACCAGATTGATGCATTCGACTTCAATTTAAAGAAAAATATCTTCCCGGGGTGCATGCCCCCGGACCCCCCTAGAGGGTGTGAGGTCATCACAAATAAAACAGGGTCACATGGATAGGATACTAGATAAGTGTGCACACTCATGTACACTAGACATTTTTCTTGGATTTGTTAACACTATAGTCCCTAATATATTTGTAGAAAGGCAGGAAATGGAATTAAATCGAGAACATTTTTCATTGCGGAGGACCCCCTGTTTTTTGTCCCCCCCACTTCTCAAACCAAAGTTAAACCCTTGTCTAGATCTATGACAAAATATTGTCCTCAACTAAATTGACTTCCATGGCCATGTTAATGATGTCATAATAGATTACCAATAGAATAGAGAGCTTATCTTTTGACTATTAATGGTTGGATTTATTTTTATTTCTACAGATCTGTCAAAGGCATGGGCAAAGCAAGTACAGAGAACCAGGAAGGACTGGGAGCCTACCAAATACAGTGTTCTGTGCAGTGAACACTTCACAAGGGACTCCTTTGATGAAACTGCTCTACTACGAGCGCAGATGGGCATTGCGACAAAGAGGACCTTGATCCTGAAGAAGGGAGCAATTCCAACTGTTTTCCCCAGAGTTGGGACTTCAGCTGTGGGACAACTTTCAACGTCAACATCAAGACCGGCTCGATCTGCATTTGCAATGAGAGAGAGAAAGCGGGTAAAGTTGTTAGGCCTAATTTGTTGATGTTAAATCAGGATTTAATTCCAGTGGCTAGTAGTCTCCTGAATTATTATTGTTGAAATGGTATGAGCAAGGTGTAGGCCTATACTGTTTTGAATAATTTTGTAATCCATTTCATATTGTGTACATTTGCAGAAAGTAGAAGAACTCCTGGCAGAATCAGAAGTGGAGAGTCGCAGTTTTGCTTCCACAGAGGAATCAATGGAGATGGCCACTGACACAGACACGGCACCGGAACAGGTTTGTGATTGTCCCCAGGTTTTGTTTTAGATGAGCACATTGGCTGGTTTTACCTTGCATGTTATCATGACTGGCACACACAGTGGACACATGAAAAAAAACCTTCTTTGTAATATGCACACCTTAGATCCTACACTTGTTATGTAAAACAAAAAGGTTAGCATTAGTCTTGTTCCAAACACCAAACATGCAACCGGCAAACCAGTCTGCTAAATATAATTATTTTAGAAAGTTGCTAGTCAGGCATGATATTGACTTACATATGCATTGGCTCTAGCTAAGCATTACTGTAGGGTACATGTTTATCATGATAATATTGTCTAGAACTTCTAACCCCTCGAAAATATTTTACAACATCACACTATGAAATGTATGTTTTCACCTGGCAGGAACGACAGAGTCAAGATCAGGCCTGCCAGACAGACTGGACTCCAACAGCTACTGTCAGCATCAAGACACAGACTGGGAAACAACTCACAAAAAAAAAGACACAGTCAAAGGGTAATGCCACTATTGATTGGTTAATAGTACTGCACTATTAAATCGAAGTTTAATCAGTTCCTAAAAAAACAACAACAACAGTTTGACAGGATGAGCGAGTGTGTCATATAATACTGTATTACAGTACGGGATATTCCTTCTAATGTTGAGTTTGTTAACTCTAAACAGTAAGCAACAGATAAACATAGATTTTTGGTTTTATATAAACACAATATAGTATTCCATTGATCATTTCATTTCCAGCATGCCAGGTGACACCCGAGATGCTGACTGCAAGTCTACCAGTACCAGGGAGGCAGAGAAAGCTGAAAGTCCATGGCACCAGAGAACCAGCTACACCTGACCAGCCACCACAGGCTGCCTCTAGCAGCAGAAGCAGCCAGGCATCAAAGCTGGAGCAACACCAACTGGAAGACGCGTCGTCCAGCAGTCCAGCTGCACCACCATGAGTATCAGGCTCCTCAGACTGGGAACCCAGTAGCCCCATCTCAGCAGCTGATTCTTCTGACAAGTCAGATCTGTCAGAAAGTCGGGAAGCATTTGGGGATGAGATCTGCCACAAGGAACCCAAATACATCGTCTTTGGCTCCAGCCTCGGGAAACTGCTACAGTGGTGCCACTGTCCACTCTAGCGGCAGCGTCGACATCCGTCACGTGTGGACAACCACTGGAACACTACTTAAGATCCACCAAACATGTGACTCCTGTCTGCAGGCAACTGAGTGGCAGAGTCAACCGAGCATTGGAAACTGCTGTTGTCTGCAGGCATACTGTTTGCCGGTGCGTCGCCAACAAAGGTGCTGCGAGTCCTAAACCACATGGGTGTGATGACCCATGTGAAACGACCAATCTTCTCACACCAGCGAGACATCCTGCAGCCTGCAATACAGGGTGTATGGACGCAACAACAGGCAGCCCACATTGCGATGCTGCAGACTGAAGGGCGACCTCTGATTCTGGGGGGTGACGGCAGGACCGACAGCCCTGGACACTGCGCAAAATTTGGAACATACACTACAATGGAGCTGGAATCAAATGTGGTGCTAGACCTACAGCTGGTGCAGGTACAGTTTATATTGTTCAAGTTCAGGGTTTTGTGTGAGAAATGTAAAACTTCATCTGTAAATGTTGTAATAGTAACAGTGTTTCAGATCATATTCAGCTCATTGCAGAGCTCCCGTCTAGTTATCTGCCTAACTGGAATGTTCCCTGCTGTATTTTCAGAGCAACGAGTGTGGTGGGAGCTACCATATGGAACTGGAAGGCCTGAAGAGGATAGTGGCCTTTTTTGAGGACATCCTGGAGATAGGCACTCTCGTCACAGACCGACATCGCCAGATTGCCAAATGGATTAGAGAGAATATGCCGTACACAAAACATATTTATGACATCTGGCATGTAGCCAAGTGTATGTGTCAATGTTGTTTCTTTTGAAGTTCAAGGAGTAGAGTCTTCTATTGAGTTATCGTAAAGTTGTTATCACCAGGCAGACATTGCAGCATGCAGTGTAACAAATCTTATTGCACACCTCACTCAAATAGATAGGTCTCTTTATGATGTCAGTTTTATTTATTGTCTTTGCAGCTCTCTGAAGAACCAGCACCTTACCGTGGTAGAGAGGTTTGTGTGCCTTGATGAACCTGGGGGCTCTGTTGTCTGGAACCTTGTGTTCCTCGTAGGGTCTCCCATGGCAAATTGGTCTCAGGCAAGGGGCCAGACTAAGATTGGTTCACAAGACCTCATGAAAGACGACACACGAAGTGAGGATACCCGGCCCGGAGGAAGCCCGGGGTCCCCTTCTGGAGCCAGGCCCAGAAGGAGGACTCGTCGGCGAGCGTCTGGTGGCTGGGCTTGCCACGGAGCCCGGCCGGGCACAGCCCGAAAAGGCGACGTGGGCAACACCTCCGCTTCCCTGTCCCACGGGCCCACCACCTACGGGAAACAGCGATGGGGTCGGGTGCGCTGCCAGAAGGGTGGCAGTGAAGGCAGAGGGTCTCGACGGACCAGACCCAGGCAACAGAAGCTGGCTTTGGGGACGTGGAACGTCACCTCTCTGGGGGGGAAGGAGTCGGAGCTTGTGCAGGAGGTGGAGCGTTACCAGTTGGATCTGGTTGGGCTCACCTCTACGCACAGCATTGGCTCTGGAACCTTACTTCTGGATAGGGGTTGGACTCTATTCTTCTCCGGAGTTGCTCAAGGTGTGAGGCGCCGGGCGGGTGTGGGGATACTCACAAGTCCCCGGTTGGGTGCTTCGTTGTTGGAGTCTACCCCAGTGGACGAGAGGGTTGCCTCCCTACGCCTGCGGGTTATGGGGGGGAAAACTCTGACTGTTGTGTGTGCTTATGCACCCAACAGCAGTTCAGAGTATACGGCCTTCTTGGAGACCCTGGAAAGAGTCCTGTATGGGGCTCCTGAAGGGGACTCTTTGATCTTGCTGGGAGACTTCAACGCACATGTGGGCAATGATGGAGACACTTGGAGGGGAGTGATTGGGAGGAACGGCCTCCCTGATCTGAACCGGAGTGGTGGTTTGTTAATGGACTTCTGTGCTAGTCATGGATTGGCCATAACAAACACCATGTTCGAACATAAGGATGCTCATAAGTGTACGTGGTACCAGAGCACCCTAGGCAGAAGGTCCATGATCAATTTCGTTGTCGTATCAACGGACCTGAGGCCGTATGTTTTGGACACTCGGGTAAAGAGAGGGGCGGAGTTGTCAACTGATCACCATCTGGTGGTGAGTTGGGTCGAGTGGCGGGGGAAGCCTCTGGATAGACCTGGTAAGCCCAAACGTGTAGTTCGGGTGAACTGGGAATGTCTGGAGGAGGCCCAAGTTCAGGAGGCCTTCAACTCACACCTCCGGCGGAGCTTTTCGGGCATTCCTGTGGAGGTTGGGGACATTGAACCAGAGTGGTCGGTGTTCAAAGCCTCTATTGCCGAAGCCGCGGCGGGGAGCTGTGGTCTCAAGGTCCTAGGTGCCTCAAGGGGCGGTAACCCTCAAACCTCCTGGTGGACACCGGTGGTTAGGGAAGCCGTCCGACTGAAGAAGGAGGCCTTCAGGGATTTGTTAACCCGGGGGACTCCCGAGGCAGTTGCAAGGTACCGACAGGCCCGAAGGGCAGCAGCCTCAGCTGTGGCCGAGGCAAAGCAGCGGGTGTGGGAGAAGTTTGGAGAAGACATGGAAAAGGACTTTCGGGCGGCACCAAAGTTGTTCTGGAAAACTGTCCGACACCTCAGGAGGGGGAAGCAGGGAACCATCCAAGCTGTGTACAGTAAGGATGGGACGTTGTTGACCTCAACTGATGGAGTGTTAGGGCGTTGGAAGGAGCACTTTGAGGAACTCCTGAACCCGACAACTCCGCCCTCTATGTTAGAGGCAGAGCTGGAGTATGACGGGGGATCGACACCAATCTCCCGGGGGGAGGTCACTGAGGTCGTCAAACAACTTCACAGTGGCAAAGCCCCGGGGGTGGATGAGATCCGCCCAGAAATGCTGAAGGCTCTGGGTGTTGAGGGACTGTCATGGTTGACACGTCTCATCAACGTTGCGTGGAAGTCGGAAACAGTACCGAAGGAGTGGCAGACCGGGGTGGTGGTTCCCCTTTTTAAAAAGGGGGATCAGAGGGTGTGTGCCAATTACAGAGGCATCACACTACTCAGCCTCCCCGGGAAAGTTTACTCTAAGGTACTCGAAAGGAGGGTCAGGCCGATTGTCGAACCTCAGATTGAGGAGGAACAATGCGGATTCCGTCCTGGTCATGGAACGACGGATCAGCTTTTTACTCTTGCAAGGATCCTGGAGGGGGCCTGGGAGTACGCTTATCCAGTCTACATGTGTTTTGTAGACTTGGAGAAGGCGTATGACCGGGTTCCCAGGGAGTCACTGTGGGAGGTGCTGTGGGAGTATGGGGTGAGGGGGTCTCTACTCAGGGACATCCAATCTCTGTACTCCCAAAGCGAGAGCTGTGTCCGGGTCCTCGGCAGTAAGTCGGACCCATTTCAGGTGAGGGTTGGCCTCCGCCAGGGCTGCGCTTTGTCACCAATCCTGTTTGTAATATACATGGATCGGATTTCGAGGCGTAGTCGTGGGGGAGGGGGTCTGCAGTTCGGTGGACTAAGGATTGCACCACTGCTTTTTGCAGATGATGTGGTTCTGATGGCTTCATCGGTCTGCGACCTTCAGCACTCACTGGATCGGTTCGCAACCGAGTGTGAAGCGGCTGGGATGAGGATCAGCACCTCCAAATCTGAGGCCATGGTTCTCAGCAGGAAACCGATGGACTGTCCACTCCAAGTAGGGAATGAGTCCTTACCCCAAGTGAAGGAGTTCAAGTATCTCGGGGTCTTGTTCTCGAGTGAGGGAACAATGGAGCGTGAGATGGGTCAGAGAATCGGAGCAGCGGGAGCGGTACTACAGTCGCTTTACCGCACCGTTGTGACGAAAAGGAAGCTGAGCCAGAAGGCAAAGCTCTCTGTCTACCGCGCCATTTTCGTTCCTACCCTCACTTATGGTCATGAAGGATGGGTCATGACCGAAAGAACGAGATTGCGGGTACAAGCGGCCGAGATGGGTTTTCTCCGCAGGGTGGCTGGTGTCTCCCTTAGGGATAAGGTGAGAAGTTCGGTCATCCGGGAGGGACTCGGAGTTGAACCGCTTCTCCTTCGCCAGTTGAGGTGGTTCGGGCACCTAGTTAGGATGCCACCTGGGCGCCTCCCTAGGGAGGTGTTCCAGGCACGTCCAGCTGGGAAGAGACCAAGGGGTAGACCTAGAACCAGATGGAGAGATTATATCTCTTCGCTGGCCTGGGAGCGCCTTGGGATCCCCCAGTCAGAGCCGGTTGATGTGGCCAGGGAAAAGAAAGTTTGGGGCTCTCTGCTGGAACTGCTACCTCCGCGACCCGACCACGGATAAGCGGGAGAAGATGGATGGATGGTCTCTGCAGCTGTTGGGAAGAAGCTGAACGCCATCTGCAAGCTCAAGGGCTGTGAGGACCTGAAAGCATGGCAACAGAGCATCATCAACCACTTGTACTGGGCAGTGGTTTCCTCCACGCAAGACGACGCAGAACTGATTGTGGATAAATGGAAGTCGGTGGAGCGGCATGTCCTAAACCTCCACAGGGGCCATGGTGGAAAGTTCCCCACATGTGCGCACAAGAGACTACAAGGCAGGGCTCACAAAAATAAGTGGATTAAACCAAGTGAGTTTAGAGTCAATACTCCTTTTTCTGATATGGCGGCAAACATGACATTTAAAATGACGTCTGTTGCTTCAGCAACGGGTGACTGTAATTTTAACCGCCATCCACCGCCAAAAGGAGTATGGAATGTATACAGTGTATGTATACTGAGTGATTAAAAACCCAGGACAGCAACAACAATGTACTGACAGTCTTATGGTTGGGTACATATCCAAAAAGTTACATCTGAGCAACAAAGATTAGAATTGATAATCCATAATGTCAAGCACTGCCATTGAAATTTGTTGATGATTGATTTATTGATCTGTTGATTGCAGATTCACTATCAGCTGTCAAACTGGAGAAACTGGTGACAGACAAGATGCTGTGCAAGGACATCGGCAAGCTCTCTGCCGTACACCAGACGTCCAAGGTGGAGGGCTTTCACAGCCTCATCATTCAGTTTGCACCAAAGTCTTACGTGTACTCCTACACTGGCATGCTGTGCAGGTTGGTATTTTCAGCATATCATTCGAAGGCTTGTACTGTACCAGCTAAAGACTTGTTTTAGTTACTTGGGAATGGGCGTCTTTGTAACGTGCTGAACCAGGTCCCCGTGCTGTATAAAAGCTTGCGACGTTACGTCACATCTCCCATAGTGTGTCAAAATGGAGGAAGGAACTGTGATGAAGTTGTCAACTCCAAGACACACATTGCCAGGACTAAAATAAAACACTAAATCACTTTCTGAATCAATATCAAGTTAAATAGAGCTGTTCATGTATAGACGTGGAATAATTACAAAAGAGAGATATTTCTTTTCACATTTTTAAAACTGTTTCTTTGTTTATGTTAACAGAACCCTTCTTGCCGGACTGCATTACAACGAGAATGCCAGCAGACATACTACAACTACGAAGGCGGGAGAACAGAGGTTCAAAATCCGCTACCCCAAGTACAAGGCTGGAGGTCATGTTGTGAAGAAGATCCTAGTAGAGGCAACATTCAGTGAGTTTGAAATTAAATTACTCAAAATAATGTTGTCCAGATTGGTAATGTACCGGTACTAATGATTTAGTAACTAATTCAGTTCAAAACCCCAATTGAAAGAATGATCTCGGCTTGATGACAGACACCATTTATTATTAGAGAACATTATAAAGTGAAAGTTTTATATTCTGTCTTTGAACACTGTTGCAGGCTATGTGGATGATCTCATGAGAGAGGTGGTCGACCTCTGCAAGAAACCCAGCGCAGACAGGCCTGTACAGCTGGAGGAGCCTCCCACTCTGTCCTCGGCAATGGAGAAGCCTGACAAAGCAGAGGCCATCAAGGCACATGCCAGTCGTTTCAAGACCAAATAGTCTGTCACTGTGCAGCTTCAACTGTGGAACTGTATTAAACATTCACTTCAGAACTGTATTGTCACTGTCCTTCTTCATAACCGTGATAGTCCATGGATGGAAACTGTAGACAAATTTGGTTCACTGCACAAGAGGGCAGTGGCACTCTTATGTCGCGTCCTAGGTAACCCCAGCAAAGTCTCACCAGCTGGCGGTAGGCTGTGTATCGGTGGCGTCTGCAAGATAAAACATTATAGCATTGATATGAGATATGAGTGTCCATGTTGTTACAGTTGTCGCACTGACACCTAAAACATATAAAACAGATGTAACATTAGGATTAGCAGGAATGCCAGGATGTTTCAGTGTTGTAAGGTTGCGACATTTTGCAAGGTAACTGGATTTTATAATTTTAACTTGGAACTGTATATTGTTGAATTTTATGGAGAAGATCCAATAAAGTTAGACTATGTGTGCATGAAAATAATTTCTTGTTCTCGCCCCCTGATTATCTGATAGGTGGAATTATTCCCATAAACTGCAGATAAGCAGAAAAACAGGGCTGGTCACCCTGGCATATGTTTTAATTCAATGACCAGAAAGTTCTAATTCTAGTTTAATAATACTCTAGCACATGACATGTACATAAGCTAATTATTTCCCAGAGGCTGAGCCCAAGCAGAGATTTTAAACAAGGCAAATCACCCCCCCCCCCCTATTTTCAAATCGACCGTGACAGCACAGTCACTGCTAACCTGCTAACCATTCAGTGTTCTGTAGCCGGTCAATGTCTTCCCCATCGTCCATGTCGTCACCATCATCCTCCCCACTTGACGTCCCTGACGGCTCAAATCTGTAGGGTTCAATGATGTCCTGCGCTTCCTCATCGTCACTTCCATCTTCTGTGCCACTTTCTTCATCTATCCTGTCCGAAAAGCTGTCAAAATCAATCATTTCTCTCGCACTTGTATCACTTTCCACAGTCTCCGCCATGTTTACAATCACAACTGGGCCCACCTTGTGACGTCACAGCCGCTATCGTCTGCAACTTCCGGTAGGCTCGGACGGCCGTTATTATTCAAATTAATAATTAATAAATAAATAAATAAATAAATAAATAATTAATTAAAAATTATTGTAGCCATGAACAGGCAAAATGACATGTAAGGAATGAAACTGCCATTTCATTTTGGCGCAAAAACATGCACTTCACGGGCACTTTAAGTTGATCGACATTTGCAGGCTGGGAATGCAACCTATGTCCCCATCATCTTTAACAAAGGCTGCCGATTCCTCGTGTAACATCTGTTCAGCTAAATGCAATGTAATGTTCCACCTTCATCTGTTGCTCATCACTCAGGTGGCTGACATCCACAGGTGGGTGCCACAGTGCAGAAGTGGGTTTGTCACTGTTAGAGTGTGGTGATGTGGAAGAACTGGTTATATTTGCCTGGGCTTGATTGTCCTTGCTGCTTGGGTTGTCTGTCTCTATCACTCTATCAATGGTTTCGAGGTTGCCTATAACAGTACAGCTGGGCAGAGTCACAGCACTTCTGGAATGGTTTGACACAGGCACCTTTACGAAAGGTCTCTCTGTCTTTTGGATCGCCATTAGTCCTTCTCCAACACTCAGCTGTGCCAGTGGTGTTGCTTCTAGATTGGGTTCGAAAAACACAAGTGAGTCAGATTCACTAATATCTACTGGTACCCTGCACTTAATATAAGCTACCTGGCCAGGATAAATAGTGACTTCTTTCCTGCCTATCTTTACTGCAGCATTCTGTTGTTCCTGTTTTTGCTCAGTCTTTATGAAACTCACCATAGCTTCTGCCACAGCACTGTCAATCTCCAAAGCACCCGTAAGCAAGTTGACAAGGATATACAGTATATCACTTTGGGTCTACTTTCATGACTCCTAAAGAGTTCCTGGATGACATTAAAACCAACTATCGGTCTGTCTATTTTTATTCGACTCACTAGGAAAAGCACTCGAATAGATAAGTCTGGATCATCGTTTCCCTGCAGGATGGATTGAAGTTTACCACTTCAATCCATCCTTCATAAGGTACTGCATCTCCTGTGACAGCCTTCACGTAGAGATTAGAGGGGTCTAATATATTGTCCAGGTTAGTATTGGTCTTTCCAAGCACTGTCTATTATGCTCACATTGGCCCCAGAGTTTAAAAGAGCGGTTATGGCGTAACCGTCCATGCTACATCTCAATAGCGACTTTCGGCCAATTAGTGGAGCTATCTTTTTGATTGGGTGTTGTTCGTTATTTTTCTGCGTGTTGACAGGTTTATGACTAGTACTTTGTCTTGCTGCTGCAACCTCCTGGGGATGGGACTTGTCCTTTGGGTCGATCAGTGGTCTTCCCGTTGCCCTGACCCGCGCCCGTTTCCCGCCTACTTCTGTCTTTGCAAGCAGCCTATAGCATGATGACCCTCCTCCCCACACAAAAAGCAGTGGCTACAGTTTGGTTGAGCCTGAGCTATGCATTGTGGGCACCCATACGGTCTCCTGGTCTTCTTCTCTGGTCTGGTTTTGTCAGAGCAACACTGGCGGGTGGTTTGATGTAGCCCCTCAGGCACCTGGGTCGTTGTTGAAAGCTGTTTCAGTGTTTCCATTGCCTGTGTTAAAGCCTCAACCTGAGCACTCAATCTCTGGATGACATTATCCCACACTGCTGAGTATCTCTTCAGGTTCAGCGAGTATGCTGTGTGCTTGAGTTAACTTGCGGTTGGAACTGCGTCCCAGTCTGCGCCTTCTTTCACTTTCTTCCATCGTAGTCTTGATAACCTGCCTTAACAGAGCTTCATCAGACACAGTGGGGTCAGCAAGCAGTGGTTTCAGCTCCAGTCTGACATCCTCATGTCTCTCTCCCAAGCCTTGATAGACTGCATTCAAAAACACACCCTTGCATCATACTTAATAAGTGCATTTGCGTGCATGGAGGTGAACATTATTTTTTGTTTCAGTCCTATCATGCGGTATAGGAATTGCTGTGGAGCTTCATTTTCATGCTGTCTAGCACACATCAATTCCTGGAAGAGCTCTGTGCTGCTCTTCTCGCCAAAGTGGGACTGCAGGAAACTCTTCAGCTCGGTGACTGTAAGATCTTCCTTGTTTGTCAGCATGTCTTCAAAGTTTCCACCCTTTATTATGCGTAACACCCATGGGCGTCGCAGCCATTATATGAGGGTGGGACAAGTCCCCCCCACTTTTTGAAATGATTAGTTTAGACCCCCCCACTTCTACCATGTGGAAAGATCGTGAATTGGTCTATCCACTCGCCGCACTTTGTAGAGCGCTGTGTCAGTGCTTCACTATCAAATCTATTCCACTTGCTTATTGAGAGAGTGCCCAAATCAATGAAACTCCGTACCATGTTTTCACTGGTACTTTGTACAGTGTTGTCATAGTTGGACAGCTCAGATCTGTTGTATGAAGCGATGCCGGTAGCGGAGGTAATTGCACACACACCAAATGTTCAGGACATTGTTAATACAGCGAAAATCAAAGCTGACGATCTCCTGGTTTGATATGTTTTCTCACCCAGACAACATGCAGGGTTCTTACACCTTTTCCAAAGTAAAATTCAAGCACTTTTCAAGCATTTTCAAGGTGCATTTTCAAGCTTTTCAAGCAGCGTACAGCTGTTGTAAATTACATATTTATATGCACATACTTATACTCAAATGATTATTTCCCTACCTCACATTAAATCAGATGTTCTTTATGCCATAAACAACCAAATGTGTGTTTCGTAATAGCATTCTACATAAGGATGAAAAATTAAAGATAAGAAAACAAAGTTTAATATTGTAAAATGAGTGACCCATATCATATATAGTAGACTGGGCATCCCATATAACCTGGCTGATCCAATATAAAACAATCAGCCAACTAACTTTTCAATAAATTCTTTATTAACATTTTTCCTTTTAGGGTGGCAGTAAACATACGGCTCTCTGATGTAAAAAAAAGCGTGTGCAGAGATCCTCTTTCTGTGTAAGAGTTTTGTTTTTTACAATATTGATTTATCGTAAGATAGTGATAAAAAACACTTTTTAAATCAGATCAGACCACTAGAAATCTATTGAGGTAAACAAACCGACATCTTACACAGCCAAGGTAACAACTAGTTCCCTGCCTTCCTGACTACTGCGACTCTACGAGGCCTACAGAGCCTGACTGTGGCCGAGCTGGGGGGGGCGACTGATGGAAGGTCCTTTGGGTCAGTAGGTTGTGTGTGGTGTGTGGTGTGTGTGTGTGTGTGTGTGTGTGTGTGTGTGTGTGTGTGTGTGTGTGTGTGTGTGTGTGTGTGTGTGTGTGTCCTCTTCTCCCTGTACACAAACTCGCTCGGGTCTGTCATTAGCCCGCATGGTTTTTCATACCACTGCTACGCTGACGACACCCAACTAATTCTGTCCTTTCCCCGCTCAGAGACCCAGGTCGTCGCACGCATCTCTGCTTGCCTAGCAGACATCTCTCGGTGGATGTCTGCTCATCACCTCAAGCTCAACCTTGACAAGACTGAACTGCTCTTCCTTCCGGGAAAAGATTGTCCCACTCTTGAGCTAACAATCAACATCGGCACCTCTGTTGTTTCCCCGACTCAGACTGCAAGGAATCTGGGTGTGGTCCTAGATAACAAATTGTCCTTCACTGCAAACATCGCTGCTACAACCCGCTGCTGCAGATACACGCTTTACAACATCAGGAGGATACGTCCCCAGCTGACCCAGACATCAGCGCAGATTCTGGTCCAGGCTCTCGTCATCTCACGCCTAGACTACTGCAACCCCCTCCTGGCTGGTCTACCTGCATGTGCCATCCGACCTCTGCAGCTCATCCAGAATGCAGCGGCTCGTCTGGTCTTCAACCTTCCCAAATTCTCCCACACCACACCGCTCCTCCGCTCCCTTCACTGGCTTCCAGTAACTGCTAGAATCCACTTCAAGACACTGGTACTTGCGTACCATGCTGTGAATGGATCTGGCCCTTCCTACATCCAGGACATGGTTAAACCGTACACCCCAGCACGTGCACTCCGCTCTGCATCAGCCAAACAGCTCGCTGCACCCGCACTGCGAGGGGGACCCAAGTTCCCGTCAGCAAAAACACGTGGGTTTGCTATCCTGGCTCCAAAATGGTGGAATGAGCTCCCCATTGAAATCAGGACAGCAGATAGCTTACACATCTTCCGACGCAAACTGAAAACTCATCTCTTTAGACTCCACTTCGAGCGATAGAATTACTAACAAAGCACTTATATACTAATAAAGGGCTGGCTTTCTAAATGCCAGTTGAGTAGCACTTGAAATGTTTGGCTCTATGAAACCTGATGTACTTATATGATTCTGTTTTCTTAAAGGTTGTATCTTCCTGGTCGAATGCACTTATTGTAAGTCGCTTTGGATAAAAGCGTCAGCTAAATGCAATGTAATGTAATAATGTAATGTGTGTGTGTGTGTGTGTGTGTGTGTGTGTGTGTGTGTGTGTGTGTGTGTGTGTGTGTGTGTGTGTGTGTGTGTGTGTTACAGCCGCTGCCTTCCTGGGGCTGTTAAGGCTGGTAAACCTGTTTGTGTGTGTGTGTGTGTGTGTGTATGTACACCTGAGCGGCGCAGTTCCTCCGACGTCCCGCCCTCGCTGCATCCGAAGAGGTGATTGGATGAGACGTCATCCAATCCCCGCCCTTTCCAGCACATCTCCCGGGGGAGGAGTACAAAGGCTGTGAACGGAGATCATTCTGGAGGCTCTGTGTAGGGAGACAGACGCCTCTAGCCTCTTGATACTCTACTGTGTGTGTTTATACTGTTAGCTCCCCCGTAATCCGTAGATACTTAGCAGAGTGCAAGTAGTGTGTTGTGCCTCTCTTATTGTGTAACGCTGTGTAGGATTGTTAGCTTAGACCCAGGTGATTAGCACCTGTTGATCAGCTGTTGTTATCTGTTTAAAACGTGTTAGCTTAGACCCAGGTGATTAGCACCTGTTGATCAGCTGTTATATGTGCAAAACGTATTAGCTTAGACCAGTGGTTCTCAAAGTGGGGGGCGCGCCCCCCCTGGGGGGCGCAGAGGCATACCAGGGGGGGCGCGAGAGACCAGGAGGAAAAATGGTAAAAAAAAAAAATGTAAAAGATAAAAAAATAAAAAATCATACATTTAAAAATTATTTATTCGAAAATAATATGATGCAGTACTATTCCGTCTGGGTCTCTGTGTTTCATTAAAGCTCGGCTCTGTGTGTGTGTGGAACGAGCCCTTTTGTGTGCGCGAGCGAGAGAGAGAGAGCGCACTGGTACCGGGGATCGTTGTTGTTAGCTTCTGGTGCTAGCGAGCTACGCTAACGGATATAAGGAGCTTTTTCAACAACAAAGTGAAGGAGAGTCCTCTCCTGTCAGACTGAGAGACTCAGTGAGCTAAAGCAGGGGTTCCCAACCTTTATTGTGCCAAGGACCGGCAGATACATTAAAAAAAATTTGCGGACCGGTTGTCAATTTTAGCTGATTTTAATATTTACTCACCAGCAGGTGGCAACAGAGGCTAATTGTTTTTAACAGCCTGAAGAAATACTAATATGCATCCAAAACATATTAATAACGTTTAAAACCAGGATACAATTAAAACAAAAAATTAGGACCGCTTTACAAATATTAATATAATATATAATATAATATAGCCTAATATGGCAATATCAGGCTGTTACATTGTATGTAACAAATAATAGAACAATATGCATCCAAAACATATTAACAACGTTTAAAACCAGGATACAATCAAAACAAATTAGGACCACTGTACACATATTGATATAACTGAAATGTCAGGGAGACCCCTAGGCTTGTTTGCCAGCCATAATAACGTCATACCGGGGCGTTCGTTCCGGTGCACTCCGACAGCATTTAGAACTACATCGAGATTAAGATTAAACTAACTTCTTTTGGGAACACCCACATACCTATGGAGTTGGCCAGATGTGTGTAAATTACTGTTCATGGTAATTTGAAAACAAATGCCGTTGTTGGACACACACAAACACACCAAACATACACACACACACAGCGGAGCTGAGCAGAGCACATACACACACACATCATGTGCCTTTGTGACCGGACATTTCCTTCATACAACGAGTAATAGGGGTAATAATCAGGCCGTTCGGTGTGTGTGTGTGTGAAACGTAGCAGCCTACAGTGGGGAACACAGTGAAGGCTGTGTGTACACGCTGGTGCTGCACTTCTCAGAGGCTGCCTCCTGATGCTGCAGCCATTTCATGAAGTGAAGGAGGTTTTACAAATAAAAAAAATAGCTCTACACCCCTGGCCGCAATGTCCTTAAAATGAAGTCCGAGTTCGAAATATATCTCAAATAATGTATGCACTGCCACTTCCCCACATAAACATAACAGTCTGCGATTAAACGGTTGTCCCCTGTGTGCTCCACTTCCTATTGGCGCACCGGTAACTTTCTCTGTGCATAAATGAACAATGATAAAATATTTTTAAATATTTCTAATTCTGCAAATATTACGATAAACTCACAGCCATTTCGCGGCCCCGGCAGTAACACCTCCACGGCCCGGTACCAGTCTGCGGACCGGGGGTTGGGAACCCCTGAGCTAAAGGACTCTCAGTGTTTAGATAGTTCACTTTAGTCTAAGTTATCTCAGTGGGTCTCAAACGGTTTGTTCACGATTAATGTAAACAATTATTTCTGAGGCACACGTTTATATGATCATTATAGTCATAAAAAAATAAGAGAATAAATGAAAAACAGGTATGAAATACTATATGGCAGTAAAACAAGAATAACGTTTAAAAGGGTGATTTGTAAAATATCCATAAAGAAAAAGTAAATCTGTTTACAGTTCTGTTTCATATGGGTGTTGAGAGATGTATCCATAGATCTCTTCATTTTGCTCTCAAAGTGCTCCAGATTGATGCATTTAACTTCAATATTTAAAAATAAATCTTCCCGGGGGAGCTTGCCCCCGGACCCCCCTATGTGAGGTCCACACACCACCTATAAAAATAGCACTTTACCCTATGCCGTGAGCTGATTATCGAGCCTTCATTGTAACTGTCTCACTGTGTATATGCGTGGGGAATGTTGCAGTAGAAAATTCCACTGTAGCGCCCGGTACATTAATGGGAAACCCTAAATGTTTGAGCACCCTCTATGAAACGTCAAGCTACCCCACAGCACCCCCAAAATAAATTTCTGGCGCCGCCACTGAGCCTGACTATTTGTGTTGGGGGGGCCCGACTTTTTTTTTTTCTCCAAAGGGGGGGCCTGACAGAAAAAGTTTGAGAACCACTGGCTTAGACCCAGGTGATTAGCACCTGTAGACCAGCTACAGCTGTGTGTGTGCAGCTTTCCTCATTCATATTTTGTACCCCGTGTAACGGGAGGGTTTGTTTCTTTTTAGAACTTCCTTTTGAAGTTATCTCCTGCTATAATAAAGCCACTTATAATTATTAACAATACCACTCTGGTCGTGTTATTTCCCTTTGGTTTCCCTAGCCCAGGGGTCTGCAACCTTTTTGACCAAAAGAGCCATTTTGCTCCTTTTTCCCAAACATTTTTTTGGCTGGAGCCGCAAACATATTTCATAGCTTGATAGCTAATAAAGTTGTATTTATTGTTATATCAGACAAAAACTACGTTTTTTTTGCATGTATTAGGCTATTTATTACATTATATAAAACTGTTAACCTCTAATAAGAAACAAATAACTCCTAAGGAGAATTAAAAATACACAGGCCTACTTTAAAATAAATTAAACACAGCACTTGGGGAGTCCTCTGCACATTTGAAGGAAAAAAAAATATTATTAAAATGGGCCCACTTTGAAATAAATAAAACATATAGCTGCAGCCTAAAAAGAGTTAAAGGTAGGGTAGGTAAGAATGGCGAAACCAGCTCGAGTGCGCTAGAATTTGAAAATACACAACAGGAAAAAATATGCCTCTTCCTTCAGACTTTCTTACAGAGTCCCTCCTCCAACACACACGAACGCACATCATCAATGAGGCCACGAGATAAGTTTGTGTCAGATGGAAGGCTGACAGGCAGGTAGGCCATCCAATCATTTTAGCCGGGCCGGCTAAAATGCCGTGCTTTTTACAGCGCTACGGCTTCCAGAGATACATTTTTGTATGTATTTATTGTCAAAGCATTTAATATATTCATTGCTATCGGAACGTTAAGAGCATTCCATGGAATATAACAAAAAGTGTTTTCTGAAATAAATGACATACCCCATTGAATTATGACTGAAGATTGTCAGCTGTCTTCCTCTCCCTTGTTGTTCCTCGATACGTAAAGGCTGCAGCACCGTTGATAACTTCTCTCTACACATCAAACATACCGGTAAACCAGCATCGTTTGCTGTGAAAGCATATAACTCAGTCCACACAGAATTAAATCCTGTGTTCCTCCGGTACTTTTCTTTGATTTATCCATAGTTCGCTCATCGAGCCGGGGCTCAGGTTATTCACCCGCAGGAAAAGGCGCTCGCGCGGGACCATAGCAGGATGTGACGCATATTTTAGTTGACCTAATTAAAACCGTTTTGTTTTTTATTTATGTATCACAGTATCACCTCAAAATACAAGATACGAAACATTTTCAACCATGTAACAAAATATAAATAGTCCTACAAATACTTTTATTTTATTTCCTTCTTATTTTTGTCTAAGCTCAAGGGAGCCAGAGGGGGGGGCTTAAAGGGCCGCATGCGGCCCGTGGGCCGCGGGTTGCCGACCCCTGCCCTAGCCCAATAGGGAACATAACAGTGTGTTAGCTGCGAGCTGCAGCAGAGGCAACAAGGCTTATACACTGAATCATCAAGGCTAAATAGCATGCAGCCTATTAGGGAGTGTCTCTCAGTTCTTTGAGTTTATCAGTTAGCTGTCTCTCCAAAGTCTCCAGATGTCTTTCCTTTTCCTTAGCAGCTCTTCGAAGGCCATTGGACTTGGAGATGAAGCTTAGTTCTCCTTGTGACTCAGCTTTTTCTGCATTATTATCAGCAGACTTCATGAGGACCCTTATGTCTTCTTCCATTCTCTTCTTTTTGGCTTTCATCTGTGTTATCTCCTGATATCTTCCTTTTGAAGTTCTCTCCTGCTATAATAAAGCCACTTATAATTATTACCAATACCACTCTGGTCGTGTTATTTCCCTTTGGTTTCCCTAACCCAATAGGGAACATAACACGTGGGGGCTCGTGTCCGGGATCTTTTTTTAATAGAATTCCTGGGGCTATAGGTGGGTTTGTTATAGCAACAAACACATTTTGTAATACGTGTGGGCAGTACACCCGAGAATGGCGGCCTTCGCCTTAGAGTCGTTCTTAGTTTGGCCATCCTATGAGGAGCTGGACCGGTGTAAAAAGGACGATTTGATAGAAATAGCGCGGCACTTCAGTCTTGTGGTAAGTCGGCAGATGTTAAAGGAAGAATTGAAGGCATTGGTAGGGGATGAGATGGTGAGAAGGGAATTACTAGTACTGGCTGTGCCCGCTGAGCTCCCAGGGTCTAACGCCTTAACTGAAGACCTGTTAAGTCAGAGGCAGGCGGCGGAGTTTACATTTAGCCAAGAAAAGACTGATGGCAGCGAGGGGGGCGTGCCGTGTGAAGCACTGCTCAGGCCGCCTCGTAAATGTCCACCCTCTCCAGTTGGTACTACAGATTCCCGGGAAGGGAATAAACTTAAAGTCCGCCTCGCCCGACTTCAGTTGGAAGCTAAAGACAGGCAACTTCAGTTAGAGGCAAAAGACAGGGAGCAAGACAGGCAGTTTCAGTTGGAGGTAAAGAAAATCGAAGCCGATAAGGAAATGAAAAGAATCGAAGCAAATAAGGAAGTCCGGATACGGCAGATGGAGCTAGACTCCGAACTGCGCGCATCTGGTGTTATTTGCAATCTTAGAGAAAGCTTTCCACTTCCTTCTCATCCACCTGCCTTCAATGTAGGGAAAAATGTAGCATTAGTGCCGGTTTTCCTCGAGACTGAAGTGGATGCATATTTTGGTGCGTTTGAACGCATTGCAGCGGCACTACAGTGGCCGGCTGAAGCCTGGGCGCTGTTAGTACAGTGTAAGCTTCACGGGAGAGCTCAAGAGGCAGTTTCTGCTCTTTCGTTAGAGGACAGCTTAAGTTACAACCTGGTGAAGCGTGCCATACCTAGGGTGTACGAGCTAGTTCCCGAAGCCTAACGGCAGAAGTTCAGGAACCATAGAAAGGGTTCTAATCAAACCCATGTTGAGTTTGCCAGGGAGAAAGGGATGTTATTTACAAAGTGGATTGACTCTTGTAACGCTGCAGAGTACTCTGCTTTGAAATAATTAATTCTCATGGAAGAATTTAAAAGGGGGTTGCCTGACCGCATTGTGGGATACATAAACGAACAAAGTACAGTCTCTCTCCGCAGCTGCTGTACTGGCTGACGAATATGTGTTGATGCATAAAACTGTGTTTTCCCCTGTCGCTACTGAGAGGTCACACAGTGTGTCTGCTGCACCATCTGAGCCGGGGAATGTGTATAGGGTAACAAGAGAGGAGAGAGAGTGCCACTATTGTCATCAGTTTGGACATGTTATTGCTAACTGCATGATTCGTAAACGTAAGGAGCAACCACCAAGTCTGTCCCGGGCGAAAGGCATTGGTTTAATTAATGCAGAGTCACCCAATATTCCTCCCTCCGACCATGATGAAGAAATAGATCCCTGCTTTAAGCCTTTTGTGTTTGAGGGATTGATATCGTTAACAGGTGAGTCGGATGATCAGAGACCCATCCGCATCCTACGAGACACTGGAGGTTCCCAGTTGGTGATTGTTGCATCTGCCCTGCCATTCTCCGACCAATCAGCGTGTGGGTATGGATCAATATTATGTGGCATTGAAATGGGTTATGTGCCCCGGCCCGTACACAATGTACATGTACAATCTAAATTAATTACTGGATTTTTCCCTGTTGCTGTGTGCCCAGCATTACCCATACGTGGTATAGTTTTTCTAATGGGAAATGACATTGCAGGAGGTAAGGTAACTCCCGCGCTTGAAATATTGGATTCTCCGCAGGCTGTACTGCCTGAGGTAACAAATGCCCACATTTTCCCCATTTGTGCTGTCACCCGTGCGCAGGCGCGTAAGAGTGACTCAGATGTGTCTCTAAATGAAACTATGTTTGGGACACTGTTTACAGATGACAAGATGCCGGAGAAAAGATCAGAAGTTGTGGTTTCCCTTTCCCCTGCCGTGGCTACTGCGCCAGCGCAACCTGCCAGCCCAGTTGTTGACGGTTCGACACTCCCGGTAACCCGAGAGTGTTTACTCGCTGCGCAGAGGGCTGATCCGACGCTTGCGAAGTGTTTCGAGCAGGTGGTGAGTAATAACAAAGCAAGGGGTGAGAAGGTAGCTTATGTGCTGGATAAGGAGATATTAGTGCGCCAATGGTCCCTCACTGCTACGGCTGAGGCTGACTGGAGTGTAGCGCATCAGGTAGTTGTGCCGGCGCCATACCGTCAACATGTACTATCTGTAGCGCATGAGAGTCAACTGTCGGGACACTTGGGCGTGACTAAAACTTATCAGATCGTTCTCAAACATTTCTTTTGGCCAGGTTTAAAGAAGGATGTCTCTAGCTTTTGCCGCTGCTGTCATGTGTGCCAGGTTGTCGGTAAGCCTAACCAAAAAATTCCGCAAGCTCCGTTACATCCCATACCGGCTATAGGTGAGCCCTTTGACAGAGTGTTGATAGATTGTGTTGGCCATTTACCGCGTACAAAAACGGGTCAACAGTATTTGCTCACCATTATGTGTACGTCTACTCGTTTCCCTGAAGCTATTCCGCTGCGTAGTATTACTTCCGCCGCTATAGTTAAGGCGTTGACAAAATTATTTCCCACATTTGGTATACCGCGGGTAATTCAGAGTGACCAAGAGACACATTTTAAATCCAAGTTGTTCAAACAGGTCCTCCAAACACTACAAGTGAAACATGTTATTTCCAGCGCGTATCACCCAGAGTCGCAGGGTGCGTTGGAACGGTGGCATCAGACCCTAAAAAGCATGCTGCGGAAGTACTTTATGGAAACGGAAAAAAACTGGGATGAGGGAATTCCCTTCGTCTTGT
Source organism: Notothenia rossii (assembly GCF_949606895.1). Lineage (NCBI taxonomy): Eukaryota > Metazoa > Chordata > Actinopteri > Perciformes > Nototheniidae > Notothenia > Notothenia rossii. Next base: position 52,382,941 of record NC_136912.1, on the reverse strand, counting down.
TCGCAGCTCGTGAAGCTGTTCAGGAATCGTTAGGATTCAGCCCCGCGGAGCTCGTTTTCCGCCATACGCCCCGCGGCCCCCTTAAAATCTTACATGATGAGTTTCTCTCGGCTGATACTCCTCCAGAGAAAACGTATTGGATTACGTTAGTCAGTTTCGTGAGCGCCTGCACCGGGCAAATTCACTCGCTAGAGAGTCGCTCTCCGCTTCACAGGCTGTCATGAAGCGTAATTATGACCGTGCCGCTGTTCCTAGGCACTTTGAGATAGGGGAAAAGGTTCTTGCATTATTGCCTATCCCTGGCGCTGCGCTCTCCGCTAAATTCCTCGAGCCGTACGAAATCCGTGACTGTCTTAGTGACACCGATTATGTTATTTGCACTCCGGAGAGACGACGTAAAACGCGCGTTTGCCATGTTAACATGTTAAAGCGTTATCATTCGCGCATCGCTGCTAACAGCCAGTCTGGGGGGTTGGTTAATCAAAGAGTAGCTGCTTCCGCATTAATTGTTACAGATAGTTCCGGCCCATCTGATGACGGTTTGATGATGCGTTCCCATCACCAGCCGGGTGCCCGGTTATGTAACTCGGAGATGATAGAGACGCTGCCCACTACGTTAAGTCATCTGCAGGCGGAGCAGCAGCATGACATAACCCAGTTAGTGGCTCAATTCCCGTGCCTTTTTCAGGATGTCCCGACACAAACTAATGTGATAACGCATGACATCGATGTAAAAGGCGCGAGGCCGATTAAGCAGCACCCGTACCGTGCAAATCCGATCAAGCGCGCCCTTATGAAACAGGAGGCGGAATATCTGGTATCTAATGGCTTAGCTACACAGAGCTCTAGTCCATGGTGCTCCCCGTGCCTAGTAGAGGCTAAATGTGACGGTTCTCCGCTCTTTATCACGGACTACCGTAAAGTGAACGCTATTACGGTGTCCGATGGCTATCCATTGCCGAGAATGGAGGACTGCATCGACAATTTAGGTCCCGCCAAATACGTCAGTAAATTGGATTTGCTTAAAGGTTACTGGCAGGTACCTTTAACAGACCGTGCTTCGAAAATCTCCGCCTTCGCTACGCCTGACTGTTTCCTACAGTACACAGTCATGGCTTTCGGTATGTGTAACGCTCCTGCCACCTTTCAGAGACTGGTGAATACTGTATTATCTGGAATGAGTAACTGTAATGCGTATTTAGATGATCTCATTGTGTACACTCCCACCTGGGAGATGCACATGCAGATATTGGGTCAGGTATTCACCCGCCTCGCACAAGCATCTCTTACATTGAATCTGGCCGAATGTGAGTTTGGGAAAGCTACTGTCACCTACTTAGGGAAGCAGGTTGGGCAAGGCCAAGTCCGACCATTGGAAGCTAAGGTTGCTGCGGTGACTGAATGTGCGGTGCCCGGCACCAGGAGTGACCTCCGCCGTTTTCTCGGCATGGCAGGCTACTACCGCAGTTTCTGCCGCAACTTTTCCACTGTAGCCCAACCGCTAACTAATTTGATAAGTCCCAAGGCGGACTACGTTTGGACCCCTGAGTGCCAATATGCATTTGATTGCGTAAAAACACTCTTAAGTCACGCTCCTGTGCTCGCTGCTCCCGATCTTGCTAAGCGCTTTACACTAGAGGTGGATGCCAGTGCAGTGGGGGCCGGTGCTGTTTTACTGCAGGAGGATGCGGATGGAGTGGATCATCCTGTCTGTTACTTCTCCCGTAAGTTCAACAAACATCAGGTCCGGTACTCTACCATTGAAAAGGAGACCCTTGCTTTGTTGTTAGCTCTCCAGCACTTTGAAGTTTATGTCGGATCCAGTTCTTTGCCAGTTGCAGTATTTACCGATCATAATCCCATTGTCTTTTTGTCCCGCATGTACAATCACAACCAGCGTCTCATGCGGTGGGCTCTGATCGTCCAAGACTACAACCTGCAGATCCGACACAAAAAGGGTTCAGAGAACGTGTTTGAAGATGCTCTGTCCAGACTGTAGTGATGTGTTTCTGTGTTCGTTATGTTGTGTGGTATGTTTCATCAAAAACCCTGTGGGGTTTTGTCTTAAGGGAGGGGGTGTTACAGCCGCTGCCTTCCTGGGGCTGTTAAGGCTGGTAAACCTGTTTGTGTGTGTGTGTGTACACCTGAGCGGCGCAGTTCCTCCGACGTCCCTCCCTCGCTGCATCCGAAGAGGTGATTGGATGAGACGTCATCCAATCCCCGCCCTTTCCGGCACATCTCCCGGGGGATGAGTAAAACGGCTGGGAATGGAGATCATTCTGGAGGCTCTGTGTAGGGAGACAGACGCCTCTAGCCTCTTGATACTCTACTGTGTGTGTTTATACTTTTAGCTCCCCCGTAATCCGTAGATACTTAGCAGAGTGCAAGTAGTGTGTTGTGCCTCTCTTATTGTGTAACGTTGTGTAGGATTGTTAGCTTAGACCCAGGTGATTAGCACCTGTTGATCAGCTGTTGTTATCTGTTTAAAACGTGTTAGCTTAGACCCAGGTGATTAGCACCTGTTGATCAGCTGTTATCTGTGCAAAACGTATTAGCTTAGACCAGGGGTCGGCAACCCAAAATGTTGAAAGAGCCATATTGGACCAAAAAAAAAAAAAAAATCTGTCTGGAGCCGCAAAAAATTAAAAGCCTTATATAAGCAATATATAAGGCAACACATGCTTTAAGTGGCTATATTGGCCTACTATCACAATTATAAGTAGGCTACAAATACATAATGAGCATTCATGATTAAATGTTTATTTTCCCTGCAGCTTATCCTGGAGAGAATGACGCACCACGTGACTAGTCTGCTGTACGATGGTGCTTTAAGTTGAACTTCCATTATAATATTAATGTATTATGTTTCGTTGCATTGATGAAATTATAGAAATACAATAAAGAAATCAGATTTTATGTCATTTTTATTTTAGGATTCGAAAAAACAACAACAAAATGTGCAACGTGCATAATAGGCCTCCGCTAATTTCAGACCTCCCCATGGAAATAAAATGCAGTCCTTTTCAATCCTCAATAATACAATACAATACAATCCTCTTCTCTTTTCCCCCTTATCTGGGCAACAGACAGAGTGCAATAAAACAGCAGCCTTTTGAAAAGGTAAAGTATATACAATTAAAATAATACAGTTTAAGTTCGATTTCTGTGCATTATCCTCTTCTCTTTAGTTTTCTGCAAATGTGCAAGGGTAAAATGCAGCAGCACCCTCTTCTCTTTTGACACGCACAATACAATGCAGCCATCCTCGTACCTGAGCAACAAAACACAATAATATCCCTGTGTCATTCCAAATATATACTGACAAAAATCAGAAATCACTTTATAAAAACAGCCACTTTGTTACTAAATATGTGCCTGTGACAGGATTGTGTTCTTACCCGTTTAATGTGACTTCTGTTTTCGGACATCACTGGACAGCTTCTCAACATCGGGCATGTAAGATGTAACTTTAATCTTCGCGCAGGACTGCAAGCTCTCATCTGTGAGGCGGGTGCGGTATTTGGATTTTATGTAGTTCATGTTTGAGAATATCTGCTCGCACAGGTATGTTGATCCAAAGATGGATAATACTCCAAATACATATTTCTTCATGTTCCTATAACTGTCTGGAAGAGCATTCCATGTTTCAAACACAAGTTTCTCGGGTGTTGGGAGGCTTTCAATTTCGCTCCATTTGTGGCTTTGGGCAAGCTGGGTTTTCTGGCGAGTGACGTCTTCAAGCTCGGCTGTCAGACTTTTGAATTTGGACATCCATAAATCTTTGTCAGCTATATCAGCCATTTCCATTTCAAGGTCAGCTTGATTTACTCCTGGGAATGTGTGCAACAAGGACGGGTCAATCTCCAGGGGTGTGACAGGGAAAGATAGTGTCATTTTTTCCTTTCGGAACTCGCTAAATCTGCTCCCAAATGCAGTTTGCATATCAACGATCGCACCTTATAAATAATCACCTTTGAGTGTGTCATCGTGATGGGCTTCTTTGAACTCTCTCAGGGAGGGGAAGTGAAAGAGCGTGCCTCGCTGTACATCTCTGGCGAATACAGTCAGCTTGCGCTCGAATGACAAAACAGCTTCCAGCATTTGCAGTGCAGTGTTTCCCCGGCCCTGGAGACTTTTATTCAGCATGTTTAGGTGACTTGTCATATCCACCATAAAGTGCAGTTTTTCCAGCCACTCGGTATCTTCCAGTTGCGGGTAGTTCAGGTTTTTGCTTTTCAGGAATGTTTTCACATGTTCTAAACAAGCAACAAAGCGACGCAAAACCTCACCCCTGGACAGCCACCGGACTTTGTTGTGTAGCAGGAGATCGGAATATTCGCTGTCAACTTCATCTAGAAATGCACGGAACTGACGGTGGTTTAATGCTTTTGCAATTATCTTGTTCACCATCTCGATGACAAGGTTCATCACCTCCATACACTCCGGTGGGAATGTTTGTGCACACAGATGCAGTGAAATGCAAGCAGATTTCGATCCAACGCTTTCTGTAGTAAAGTCACAAACCCCTTTTGTGATCCTCTCATACTGGGTGCCCCATCTGTAGCCACTGAAATCAGGTGGTTGGTGTTTATTCCATTGTCATTTAAACACTTCAGCACAGCCTCACATATGTCCTCCCCGAGTCTTTGGCCTTTCAGTGGTATTAATTCGATCATTTCTTCTTGCGGCCCATCAGAGTTCACATACCTGCATAACAGCGCTGCCTGTTCAATATCGATCACATCACACGACTCATCACAGGCAATTGAGTATGCTGGAGCTGAATTAATGTCCTTGATTTGCTGATTGGTGATGTTGTCTGCCATTTTAATGGCCCTTTCCTTCACTGTCTTTGCGGAGAGAGGCATGTCTTTAATTTTCTGTATTATCTCGGTTTTGTTTTTGAAGTCTGAAAATAGGTGCTCTGATATTTTAATGAATGAATCCTTCATGTAGTCACCATCTGTGAACGGTTTTCCACGCTTTATTATCTCCCGGGTTGCAACAAAACTAGCAGCAGTAGTGGAGTTTGGAGATGCAATCCACTTCTTAAATCTATCTTTGCGCTCCTCTAATTTCTCCAGAAGTAATGCAATCGCACTTTTTCTCTCACTCCCAACTGGGTACTTGGATGCAAATGTAGCATGCCTTCCATGGAAATGTCTTTCCACGTTACTCTTTTTGTTATTTGACAATTTCTCATTACAAAGCAAACATACAGGCAATCCTTCCGCATTGGCAATGAAAGCAAATGATTCGGTCCAAGAACTGTTGAATCCTCTGTTCTCCTCAGCTATCTTTCTCTTGTTCCCTTTGGGATCCATGGCCCATGACACACCCGCCGGTTTGTTAGCAACAGTTAGCACCTCGGAGTTACGCGGTTAAATTACGCGATTAAAACACGCGCAACCTGAGGCGGAGTTCCCTCCCCCTACGCTGCTGTGATTGGTTGATGACCTGAGGCGGAGTTCCCTCCCCCTCGATGACGTGAGGCGGAGTCCCCTCCCACTCCTCCGTCGCGAATATCCAGTCTAGCCCTGACCCTGGCACTACGCCGAGCTGAAACGTGTGTCGCAGGCTATGACGTAAATCTTCGTTGACAGAAATGTTAAATTAAATTAAATATTTATTATACACATTTTTACAGCATTGGATAATAAATTATATTAAAACAAAAAATATATTCACACCATCTTTTTCCATTTTCATATTTTTGAAAAAGCTCCAGGGAGCCACTAGGGCGGCGCTAAAGAGCCGCATGCGGCTCTAGAGCCGCGGGTTGCCGACCCCTGGCTTAGACCCAGGTGATTAGCACCTGTAGACCAGCTACAGCTGTGTGTGTGCAGCTTTCCTCATTCATATTTTGTACCCCGTGTAACGGGAGGGTTTGTTTCTTTTTAGAACTTCCTTTTGAAGTTCTCTCCTGCTATAATAAAGCCACTTATAATTATTACCAATACCACTCTGGTCGTGTTATTTCCCTTTGGTTTCCCTAGCCCAATAGGGAACATAACAGTGTGTTAGCTGCGAGCTGCAGCAGAGGCAACAAGGCTTATACACTGAATCATCAAGGCTAAATAGCATGAAGCCTATTAGGGAGTGTCTCTCAGTTCTTTGAGTTTATCAGTTAGCTGTCTCTCCAAAGTCTCCAGATGTCTTTCCTTTTCCTTAGCAGCTCTTCGAAGGCCATTGGACTTGGAGATGAAGCTTAGTTCTCCTTGTGACTCAGCTTTTTCTGCATTATTATCAGCAGACTTCATGAGGACCCTTATGTCTTCTTCCATTCTCTTCTTTTTGGCTTTCATCTGTGTTATCTCCTCCATCATTCCTTTCCTCTTCTGTGTCTTCTTCTCATCTTGCTTTAGACGTCTTTGGTCATCAAGATATATATGTGATATTTCTGCCTGGCAGATGCTGCAGAGAGGAGCAGCTCTTTTGTGTAGGCTATGTTGAGCAGCCCTCCAACACTGTGCACATGGTCATTAATGACCCGCTGAGCAATCAATGAATGCTCTTTGAGGTTCTCCACCATAACTTCCTTGTTCATTGAAAACCCTCTCTCAACAGATGCTTGACCATGTGAAAGGACCAGGACGAGTTTTACTACCTCCCATAGATGACGACACTCTGCTTTGTTGGATAAATGCTCCTGGTAGAATTCATCCAATCTTCCACTTTGTGGGTTGAAGTCCCTGAAGGAATCTGACGCTGACATCAGGCTTTGGTCATAGAAGTGACCAAACTCCCTAATGATCTCATCGCAACATTTTTCTTCAATGCGGCCAGTTTCCACAAGGAGCCGCAGAACAGTAGTGCATTTTCGTGTGCTTACTTCTTTGCTCTTGAGGAGCACCCTTGGATCCAGAACAGACAAGTTTCTTACAAGGGGATATTTGAGTGGAGCCTTTTCAAAAAGCTTGGAGACCATCTTCAGCAAAAACAGCTTGCAATTCTGTCTGAACTCCAGCCTCAACCTCTCAGCACCTTAGTTCTTCTTCATGTGTTCCTCCAGACCTCACTCTGTGACAAATCCCACTCTCAGTTTGGTGACATCCATGTGGTTGACTGGGTCAGTTAAGTCAACTTGCAGAAGCTTGACCGTGCTAGTTGCATTCTTCATGACACTGGGCTTGATAAACTTCTCCATTAGACTCCTCAGTATATTAGAGAGATCCTCACTCATAAATGGCAGCATCGGTTTATCAGTCTGGTATAACTTCAAAAAAGGTGTGACTTCCCTTGCCACCATCAAAAAGAAGTTGAGCTTTGCTTCGAAGAGGTCATCTTGAACAATCATCTGAGCAGTCTTAAAAGACTTAGTAGATGGTTCTGTTACAGTTTTCATTTTGGCAGCATCGATGTATATTTTTAGAGAAGGCAAAATCTGTAAGGCACGCTCAGCTACCTCCACATTTTCAAGCCATCGATGATGACAGAAGTCAAGAGGGAAGGATGAGGTACCAGTGACTTCTGTATAGTCCTCCCTACGAGCTGGAACATCCTTGAAAAGCCATTTAAGGGCTGACAGAGCATTTCCCAGCTCCCAGTTTGTGGATGCACACCCTGCTCTAAAGGAGTTGTGTAGTATATGCAAACCAAACTTCCTACATTTAGCAATTTCTTGCCAGTTTGTCCTTCAATGTTTTGCTGGGCTATGGAGAAGAGTTTCCAGTTCACATTTGGACCGTCCATTGACAGCTGAATCAGGTTTTGGAAGCCTATATCCAAACACACTGTCTCAACCTTCTCATAGATTTGTGCTGCAGTGTGATGACCCATGAAAAACGATGTCAGATACCTTGAGTTTAATTGGTTATCATTCCAGAATCGAATGTGGATGTCAAGCTGGCTTTTCTTCATTTCCCGATTCAGACTTTCATCGAACAGAAGAACATATCCAGACTCTTTCTTGGCTTTGGCCTTCATTATGGAAGAGAAATGAGGACCAATCCCAAATGTAGTGAGATATGCCACTTTATTTTCCCCACAACTGAACTGCTTCGCTACATCACTGTCAGGAAACATTGTCTGGAAAATGGCCCCTGCTTTCTCACATGATTTGTACGAATAGTGGCTGGTTACAACTTTTGTTGCCCAACATATTTCTGCTTTAAGTGTTGGATTAGAGCTAACAAATGATGTTAAAGTGCCTGTGGTCTTGCTGGATGACTTGGGTGGATTTGATGAACCTGCTGATATTAGAGGGGCAACTCCTGTCGCTAATCCACTGGCGGCTTCCACTGTATTGGCTCTCTCTACACTGCTGGTTGCTGATGTGGATGTAGCTGTGCTGCTTGATGCATTCCTCGTCTGTTGGAAAAAATCTCCCAATGTAGGACCTGGAGTTTGAAGTCTTCTCATCCAATCTTGATGCTTCTTTCCTAAATAACATATCATAAACACAAATTGTTTATTCATAAAACAGTTATCAGTAAGATGCTGAAAATGATAGTTGTCATTCAGTTATGTCGCTGTATGTGTTATTTTATTAAGTTATCTACTTGTTAAAAAAAAAATAGTTGTTCAGGGCTCGGGTGTTTTGTTTGATTTTAAATAAACAAAGTCTTGGCTTTCAGAATATGAAACTTTTATTGCCAAAATCTCCCGATAAATACATGTTTGAAGCTTGTAAAGGGAAGATGACAGCCCTCCCTCGCACTAATGCTTTTACGTAGCGATGCTGACATTATGAATGTATGGCGTGTAGTAATCATTGATAACACGGCAGGCTCCTTTACAGTTTGTTTTCATCTGATTTCAAATAAACAAAGTCTTGGCTTTCAGAATATTAAACTTGTTTCGGCAAATTCAGATGATAAATACAACTTTGAAGCTTGTAACGGCATAATTACAAGCGAAAACGGAGTAACTTTACGTCAAAGCAGGCATAACAACAGCCGGTGTTTCTCGTGAGTGTTTTCCCCGGGAAACTAAAACAATACACACAAACGCAAAAATACACAAACACACACACACACACACTCGCGAGCTTCACCCAGACCAGTAATACAAACGAAAATATTTTTCCTCCGTAAGAAAGCTAGGAATATCCTCTTTCCAACAGTGTATAACTCAAAATGTGTCTTCGGGTCAATGTGACTGATTTCGATGGAGCAAGTTTAGGCATGAAAAATACTACAAGTAGAAATACATTGCTTTTATGTGCTTAATCCTCTGAAAACCACAGGATGGCGACTGTCGCACATACTGACATAGGTACGCTCCTTTTTATTATTGTCACCTGCATAAGCAATTATCCCACATCGAGTTCGCTAACGTTACTAGCTTAAACAAACGTAACATGCAACGTTAGCCTAATCCAAAATGCTCTACTACGGCTTACCTTTCATATGGCTCGTCAGCGCAGACTCTCCCATCGCGAATAATTGAAATTCTTTGTGGCAAACTGTGCAGAAGGCGAATCGTTGGGTTGATCCTCGTTTTAGCCACAGCTTGTATTTCTTTTCGGATAGCCAACGCTCGTTAAAACAGCAACCTCCTGGCATACTGTCATTCTCTCATTAGAATGCCCAGGTCACACAAAATAAAACACTTGCAGGTCGCGCGCATAGCGCGGGAAGGCCGGAGCGGAGCTGTTTTATGTAGAAGCGAAGCAACTAAGGGCGCTCCGACTTCTTTATTTTCTTTTAATCTAAAAAGCGAACTATTCAGTCAGACAGCAATTTATTGTAAAAGTAAAGCATTTACAATTTCAAGCACTTTATCTCAAATCCAAGCACCATTCCCAAAATTCAAGCACTTTTCAAGTCATGAAAACACCTCGTAAAAATTCAAGCATTTTCAAGGATTTCAAGCACCCGTACGAACCCTGGACATGGACATAAGAACATTTTTTTCAAAGAAGAGGAAAGTAAGTCATCAGCTGGTAGCAGTTAATCAGTTAACAGTGATGGCGGCGGCGGCAAAAGCGTCTCACTTCTTGAGAGGAGTTTCGTCTTTATGTCATGATAGAGAGATACAAATACTGAATAGTTTAGATGAGAAAAGGCATCGAAATGCCAGTTTACTAGTATTTATCATGTAAACAGGGAACATGAATAACCCGATCTCTCTGTGCTCATGTAAACACCATGATGTCCATAGAGACGCAGTCAGTGTGTTTTACTGGAGCCTCAGTTCGATAAGAGATTCTTTTCTGAGTTCTTTAAGGTGCTCTCTCTTAAAAAAGTAATGTGCTTTATGATTTAATTATACTTCTTATCATCCAGAAGCTTTTTGTTTGTTTATGTTTTACTGAGTGCTTATAGGCAATTTCCATCCCAGTATTCAGTTAACTATTTATTTGTCTGTGCACATTACATAGACTAGCTAATATTCTACCTACTGCTTGGGACTTTGCGTCTTCAAAATGTCCAATGTCACAGAGTGGGACTTACCTTTGAGTCAGTTGTATTTACATTCAGTATGACTTGTTATGATTCAATGTGAAAGAGTATACTGCTCAATAAATAATGATCACTTCACCACCTCTCTTGACATCTAGGCACTTGAGAGTGAGTCAGAGGCAGAATACAGGGACAGTGGAGAAAGGTCCATTGCTGAGGTGAGTGATGAAAGGGAAATGACAGTTTAAAGTAAATTGTGATGTGGACTCTCATCCCAGAATTCTAAGGAAATCAGTGGGGATATTGAACAGGAAACATTTCAGTCAAGGGGCATCATATGACCAATATAGACCAAAGAGCAACATTTATTTGAACATTTAAAGTCCTTATCTTACATTAAAAACTTTTTTTGGCAGTTGATTTCTGGGGGGTGTATGCAACAGATAGTCAATGTATGTTTCTTTATTTCATACTGAATAATATGTAAAAAAAGGAAAAATATTAGGTCCAATAAAAAAACTTTGCTTCTGGAAGCAGGCCATTCTGTGACGTCACGTGTGGTTCCCGGCTGCCGCTGTCTGGCTCCCTGCTGCCGTCCGGATCGCACAAATCGCTCCCATTTCTCCCGTAAAACCTTCTCTTTCGGGAACAAATGAACGGTAAAACCATCCCGATTGGTGTTGCTACACCCGCCAACGACACACCTCTTCACCATGATCCGGAAAAAACAAGACAAACTCGGAGATAAACACTGATACACAAAGTTGACATGCGGCTATACCAGCAATGCTACACTGTGTGATGCTGGGACGGGCTGAACTCACCAGGATTCGCGGAACCACACGTGACGTCACGACACAGCACCAAGCAGCGGCAAGTTTGAATCCAGACTTTTCTGGATACCTCTGAATTTGACCCATTTTCCCGATATTAACAAGTGATTTACAGCAAATAGGAAACGATATTCGATCTATATCACGTGTTACTGGAATAAGACCCAACAAGTTAATGCATTTTGAAACAGTTCTATGATCTTTCAGCTACAGTAAATTACGCAAGATAAGGACTTTAAGTCGATACCATTCCTAGGTGAATTTAACATCTGTATGGAGTCAAATCAGTCTCAATATTAATATGCTTCTAGAAGGATTCACAAATGTATTTTACGATTTATACATATAAAGGCGGAGCCCACGTGACTGCAACTCGCATAATTGATATCGTTACGATCAATTTAGTCGCTCGCAAAGCGAGCGATAACCATGCAAAACCCACAAAAAACAGGGAAAACGAGGGGCAAAAGCCCATGAAAAGTGGCCTAAATCATGGCAGTAGGTAGCCGACCGATAAACCTGCGAAAAGCACCCAAAAACAGGGAAAGCGACCGGCAAAAGCACAGAAAAGATTCGGAAATCATGACGGCTGATAGGCCACGTGACTACAACTCGCATAATTGATTTCGTTACGATCAATTTAGTCGCTCGCAAAGCGAGCGATAACCATGCAAAACCCACAAAAAAACAGGGAAAACGAGGGGCAAAAGCCCATTAAAAGTGATGATCAGGCTGATCCTATCCGGAATTGCTTTGAACTCCAGGGACAACATTTGGCCGACTTGTCTGATCCTGTATCACAAAAAATGGGATTTCAAAATCTGATCGGGTCTGATTGAGATTAAAAGTTTTGAACTCCTGGGCCTAGGTGATCAGAATCAGGTGCTTGGGACGGGAAGCAAACCGTTTTTGACCGTGTCGAGATGAGCTGTGTGTTAACCCGTTTGTATCAAAGCGTTACTGGCATGCGTATATTTTTCACAGAATGGAAACAGTCCGAGCAATGTGGATACCTTCCTGATGAATATATTGAACTGGAGAAAAAAAATATCAGTAGATTCAAAGATATACGGCTCATTGGAAATTGTTTATTAGTCCGGAACACGCGTCCGAACAAAGTTCTCCCGTTCGCATCCCTCAGCGGCTTAAATATAGATTATGCTTTTTTCTCTCAAAGCAGAACCTGCTACCACTCCCCCCAGATACACTTTCTCTGTCCATCAGTACCAGCAGGTGAAAGAATAAGTTTTCATGAGTTGATATTATTTAACGGTATATGCTTCAAATTAGGGAAATTAGTAATCAAACTAAACATTGGATTAAGTTTCAACCAAAACGGAGATCTTCCTAAAATGAGAATTGGAATTGATTCACAATCTAATATGGCACTTCCTTAACCTTCAAGTATTGAACGGTGCTTTACTCTATCAACTATCAATCACTGAATCTACCTGGTCACACAAAGTCCGCTTGCATTCAGAAACTGTTAATCGCTGAATAAAACATTTGCTACAATCAATTCAAGCTACATGTTGTAGAATGAAAGCAGAACCACACCTGTAATACTTTAATCATGTCTATATCACCTAAAAGTGTTCCTGTTAAATCCCATCACAGATCATGACCTGGGTCCTTGTTTTACTCGGGAAACAAACTTCTCAAAACACATCACTTAATGAATCAGGGTTTTTATTTCTCAATGTTCTTAACATACAGAAAGACATTTTCTGTATTTACACAGATCCAAAAGATATCAATAATGGCTGTAATGTTCACGACGTGAACCACAGAATGAGGCTGAAAGGCTGAAGATAAAGTGAGCAAAAACATATTCTCCATACAAACTGCTGAGACCTGAGGGCTTCACATTGTAATATCTTAAAGACGAGTTATCCAACATTTGAAATGAGTTATCCAACATTTAAAATAAAAATCTTTAGAGGCAAGTTCTCTGTCAGTTTGGAGGTAAAAAATGAAAATGAAAGATATAGTCAAAGAAACATCACTCATTTCCTTTTCGACTCTTCTTGTGACTCTTTTTTGAACTCCTGTGTTGTGAAAAAAAACATTTTTGACTTTGAATGTAGATAATTAGACAAATTGTTCACATTTCCTTACATAATTTACACTGAAGATATACAAAATTAGGCAAAATGATTGTTCATCTGTTTGTTTTAAGAAAACAGTTATTGAAGTTGGCTTCCAAAGTTAAAAAAAACATCTTTTAGAAAAATGATACCCAGGCCCACAAATTCAAAAACATTGTTATAACTTTGCGAGAAGACAAACAAAGCAAACAGTAGCACCACTCACCTCTCTGGGGACTTTGAGTGGCTGCGGTGTCTGTGGCTTCTGTGGTGACCTAGTAGAAAACAATGATAGAATAAGTAGCGAAAACCATCATCAAATCATCCTTCACACTCACAATTGGTTTTCTTTTTTGATCTCTGTATAACTTTGAACTTCAATAACAAGTAAAACACCCAAGTGAGGGAATAAAGATCAGCAGTTTCCAAATGATGACATAAAACTATAAGTTGTGTTTCGCAGCGATAATTAAAAAATAAACAGTTCAAGTAAGATGAGGTAGGATGAAAGAGTTTCCTCTATAATATTATAAATATTTGCATTAACTGTAGTGTTAAGAAGCTACATTTGCAATAACACAGAATACAATCAAACATTCATTTATACGTAAAGATTATGTTCAGGTGTTGTTATATCAGATTATATTAAGAGGTCTTTACAACAATTTACATACATGAGGGAGCAGAATTTTAAAGAAAGTATATGATGACCAGTAGTGTGGCATAGTGTTTTTCTGAGTTCCCACACAGGAACCTACCTGGGGATTTGGAGCGGTGGCGGCGGTCTCTGGAGCGGCTGCGGTGGCGGCGGGGGCTCTTGCTGCGATGGCGGTCCCTCCGGGGCGATGGGCTATGTGAGTTCACACAAAAAAGGGAGAGACATGAGCTTGAGCTTAAAGTATTATATTTTAAAAAAGGTGACAAAGGAGTTTAGCCAAAAGCAAGCATACGTTCGCCTCTTTGGCGATCGGCTCCTCCTGGAGAAAGAAAAATGAAACCCACAAACGGATAAGAGCTATATTCACAATAATTAAATACATTTACAAGAATGTAGTCATTTTAGGTGTTATTTTTTATCATTGAAACACAAACCGTCTTGGGGAGCGACTGCGTCTGTAACGTGGCGAAGGAGAGCGACGTGGTCTGTCGTCACGGTAACTGTCGCGGCGTCTGTGGGGCTCAGGGGTCTGGAGTCTCTCTGGCTGCAGGGGGAAATAACGACACACTTTTAAAAAGGCCCCACACCACAATTAACTGGTCCTGTAAAACGTTTGCTCAGTGGATTCATTATTTGGGTGACTTCAGTAACTCAAACATTCTGTGTGACACAGCTGGCCTTCTGTTCCATTCATTGTATTAATCTTAATTGTACAATTATCTAAACCAACTTTGTGTGAAACAGCTGTCAAACACAGTATTACATTTGTGTGCTGATCATGGCAACTACATCTACAGCTGTCACTAACTTGTACAAATAAATATCCTACCTTTAATGATCAAAAGTTTAATTGAAAAGGTTCTACAGACTGACTTTCTTTAGAAGGTGTAGAAAAAAGCTGTTTGGTATGTATAAGGAGATGGGATTTTGTTCACCATTGCTCCTTACTCAATCTACACTGCTAACTTATCAAAGCCTGGGTCGATTTGGCATGTTAAAGTGTATGACCCTAGCTGCCATCTGTAATCATTATTATTGTTGAACTTTAAAAGCACACAGGTTTTCACATGTAGTCAAAAAAGCTAATTAAGTGTTAGTACCTTCTCTTCGTCCTCTTCTTCTTCATCACTGCTCTCTACCTCGTCCAGATCCTCCTCCAGGGCGCTGATACGTGGGTCTAACATTTCAGCCTCCTCCAGAACGTGTCTCTTCTATTTCACACACACACACACAATCAGTGGTGTGAACACTTGAATAAAGGTCTGTGTGTGCATGTACAGATGTGATGTGAACATACCTGAAGCCGAGGAAGAATGATGTCACACATCCTCTCTGCGTGAAGGAGCTCATCAATGAACTCGTCAACATGCATCAGTTCAAACTCTATCACGGTGGGAACAAAAGAACAATTTAAATGCATCTATAAAACATTGTTAAATTGTCTTTAAACACTACCTAGAATTGTATTTAGGCCCAATCACAAATTATTTAAACAACCATGGCAAGACCCGTGTTTGGATCCAGCCCGGGACCATGTGCCGTGTGACATTCCCTCCTTTCATTGCTATCACTCAAATAAAGGCACTGGTTGCCCAAAGAAAATCTTGAAAAAACATTAACAACAAAAAACATCCGTGGCAAGACAATACTGTTTTAAGAAGAAAAAAATGGAGGGCACGATTAGGCATAATTAAAGTCGTCAGATAACTTTTCCAAAAGTTTGCAGGGATTTCTTTCAAGCCAACACAACTGTATTAGTCTGTAATGGCAATGTGATTCTAGGCAAGTAAAAACAGACAGGAATCACAGAATTGTCCTTTGCCCTGACCTTCTGAACAAGTTCAAAATGGGTTAGAAACGCTTTTTTTTCCTTTCTTTGAACTGAGGGATGGGAATAAGCTAATGAAAGACACAGAATGTATTGCGTTTCCTGGCGTACTTCTTATTTTGCATTAACTTCATGATGTTATAAAAGATGGTACCAAGATATTTGGACTGGTTAACAACACCATCTCATCACTTTGTATAACAACTGTGTTTGTCTTGATATTGTTCCTCCAGAAATCAAATTCCCATCTCTTTGACCCAGCAGTGTGTTGCCAAAGCACTTCTTAAAACATGGGAAGTGTTCCTGTTGAGACCATGACAGGAGGGCAATGGTTGATGGTCGGAATGGATGCTCAGTCATTGGTGTAGAGCAGGGGTCGGCAACCCGCGGCCCACGAGCCGCATGCGGCCCTTTAAGCCCTCTGCTCTGGCTTCTTTGAGCTTAGACAAAAATAAGAAGGAAATAAAATAAAAGTATTTGTAGGACTATTTATATTTTCTTGCATGGTTGAAAATGTTTCGTATCTTGTATTTAGAGGTGATACTGTGACACATAAATAAAAAACAAAACGGTTTTAATTAGGTCAAATAAAATATGCGTCACATCCTGCTACGGTCGGTCCCACGCTAGCGCCTTTTCTTGCAGGCAAATGACCTGACCCCCGGCTCCATGAGCGAACTATGGATAAATCAAAGAAAAGAAAAGTACCGGAGGAACACAAGATTTAATTCTGTGTGGACAGAGTTATATGCTTTCACAGCAAGCGATGCTGGTTTACCGGTATGATTGATATGTGGAGAGAAGTTGTTAAAGTTGCTGCAGCCTTTACGTATCGAGGAACAACACGGGAGAGGAAGAGAGCTGACGATCTTCAGTCATAATTCAATGGGGTATGTAATTTATTTCAGAAAACACTTTTTGTTATATTCCATGGAATGCTCTTAACGTCCCGATAGCAATGAATATATTAAATGCTTTGACAATAAATACATACAAACATTAATCTCTGGAAGCCGTAGCGCTGTAGAAAGCACAACCAATCATCTGAGCCGGCCCGGCTAAAATAACTGGATGGCCTACCTGCCTGTCAGCCTACCATCTGTGCACAAACTTATCTCGTGCCCTGATTGGTCATGTGCGCGTTCGTGTGTGTTGGAGGAGGGGCTCTGCAAGGAAGTCTGAAGGAAGAGGCAGATTTTTTCCGGTTGTGTATTTTCAAATTCTAGCGCACTCGAGCTGGTTTCTCCATTCTTAACTACCCTACCTTTAACTCTTTTTACGGTGCAGCTATATGTTTTATTTATTTCAAAGTGGGCACATTTTAATTAGGGCCCGAGCACGGAGCGCTAGGACCCGACAGCGTCCTAGCCCGAAGTGTGAGGAACCTATTGTTATTGGTGGTATTATTATTATTAGGGCCCGAGCACGGAGAGCTAGGACCCAACGGCGTGCTAGCACGAAGTGCGAGGAACCTATTGTACTCCGTGGTATTATTATTATTATTATTATTATTAGGAATAATTTTTCCTGTTTTTGAGGGCTTTAGGATGCTGACAAAGTTGTATAATTTGGCACGGTCGCCAGGACCGGTAAAAATTGCAACATTCTGGAGTCAATGGGTTTAAATATTACAACGTGCTCGCTCGCGCCACCTATAGAAATCCCATTTCGGAATACATTTACAAAGTCGCACCGTAACTCCGAATGACCTGAAATGTAGCACACATATCCGGGTGGACCTGCTCTACAAATAATCCTCTGCCTACATTTTTTTTAAATTTAAATTAGCATAATGTTCAAAACAGTTAAATATTCACTTAAAATTTCAATTGTCAGTTTTTCTACACCAAACTTTGTATACAGCATCGGTGGAGGGTCAGACACATTACCGTAGAAAATGAGCATGTTAGGACGATAAATATTTCCGCCGTCAATCAAAACGTACTCGCAAAAAGGCGGGGCTTAGAAAGAAATGCTCATAACTCATCAACCATGTATCCAAACATCACAGATTTTGGTAGATAGGTTCAGTCTGTCTTGGGGAATAGGCACACCAAAGCATTTTCATTTTGGAATATAGGGGGCGCCAAAAACACCACCAATTTATAAATCAAGAGCGGATGGACTAATCTTTTTTTTTCTTCTTTTTTTACACATACTCTCGGGGTGACTGAACTCAGATTTAAAGTGTCGCAACAAATTCAGAATATGGGCGTGGTCAATGCATTTTCTTTAAAATTGCGATAGCATAAAATGAGCTTCGGACGAAAAACTTGGGACACCCGTCAGAGCCTACGCCCTTTTCGAGAAAATAAAAAAAAACGTAATCTTTAAAAAAAACTGCTCACTAGCGCCCCCTATTGTGTGGTAGTCACATATAGTTTCTCAGAACTTCACGAATTTTGGCACAGACATTCCTCATGGAATTGCGGAAATATTTGTAGATAGATTTCATTAGCCCTGCCCCCCAAGAAGTCGGCCATTTTGAAACATGCACGTTTTTCATGCATTTTAAGCACATTCTTGCGAACTCCTCCTAGGGGAATGATCAGAGAAATTCCAATCCAGGACACGTTAAGCCCCTATCCAATATGATTCTAAATTGAGAAGAACATTTTTGATAGCTCAATCGATGAGCTCGTTAGCGAACGGAGAATTTTCTATTTTTGACGATTTAAATGTCAAATTACTACAAACTACTCGCATGTATTTTTTCAGATATTCACAAAACGCTGTATACACATTATTATAATTGAACACATATTTCAAATTGCTTTTCATTAGCCACGCCCCCCAGAAAGTTGGCCATTTTGAAAAATGTGCGTTTTTCAGCCATTTTATGGACATTTTTGCAAACTCCTCCTTGGGGTATGATCGGAAAAATTCCAATCCAGGACAAATTCAACCCCTATTCAATATGATGCTAAATTGCGAAGAAAATAGTTGCTAGCTCAAACGGGGAGCTCGTAAGCTAACGGAGAATGTAAATGTTTTGACGATTTACATGGCACAAATTAATCCAAACTACTACATTTCTATTTTTGGAAACCTTTACAAAGGGGCACCGTAAGTCCGATTGACCTGAACTTTTGCACACTTATTCGGGTGGACCTACTCTACATATTATCTCTTTGAACCCGAAAGCCCCGCCTACTTCATTTTTTTAAGATTAGCATAATGTTAAAAACAGTGAAATATTACCTTAAATGTCTTGTTTTTCAAAGCCAAACTTAGTATACAGCATTGGTGGATGGTCAGACACACAACCGTAGAAAAGGATCATGTTCCGTCGATAAATATGCCCGTCATTAATCTAAACCTGTTTGCAAAAAGGCGGGGCTTAGAAAGAAATGCTCATAACTGTTTAGGGTTACCCCTAACCCACACACACACACCGGCTCTGCTGGCGGCAAATTCAATTACAACAGACACCTATACACTCCACAACAGACACCTACTGAATGTAAAACACACACATACAGCTCCTAAAGCATATCATGTATATCAGGCTACAGCCCTTGTTTATTTTATTATGTGAAGCACTATATGGTTTCATGAAAAATATCTACTGTTTACTTGTAGATATCTACTAAAGCATACAAATAAAGTGTGTAATGTAGGCCTGTTACATATATTTTTGCTGTTCTCACTGTAAACATCGCGTCTGAATGAAAGCAGTTGTATTGAAAAAAAAATAGCCTAACATCCAGGGGAGATGTGATTAGTGAGTAAACAAACGGTAGAGGGCAGAAATTCTGATACACATTTGATCATCTTGAATAACTTATAATCACAACGGGAACAGTTTGCAGAGCTGTGCTTCGTTGAAATAAGTCCAGCCATGCGTCACGCCTCTTTTAAACATCACTGTTGGCTGAAATCGTCTCCGGAGAATACGTGTACAGTGTACCCTCAGTTATACCTCCTCCAGAGACACTCCTCTCTCCTCTCTCCTCTCCATCTTTGTACCCTCGGTTATAGCTCCTCCAGAGAGACTCCTCTCTCCTCTAAATCAGTGTATCCTCGGTTACGATACATCCAGACAGCCTCCTGGAAAATCAATCCTCGACGAGCCTTTAGAGAAATTTGTTTTCCTTCGAGACGTCGCGCTGACGTCCGTTTCCGGGTTGCTGCCGGAGGACCTGGGAGTCTGGGACGCGAAAATTAGATGCTAGCTCAAACGGGGAACTCGTAAGCTAACGGATAATGTACCATTTTTGATGATTTATATGTCAGATAACCTACTGACACCTGCCTGCAAAAAACACACACACACACACACACACACACACACACACACACACACACACACACACACACACACACACACACACACACACACACACACACACACACACACACACACACACACACACACACACACACACACACACACACACACACACACACACACACACACACACACACACACACACACACACACACACACACACACACACACACACACACACACACACACACACACACACACACACACACACACACACAATAAATGTGTATAATATTTAATCTAATATCTATAATATAAAATAATAATTTAATTGTCATACTGATATTCTGTACAAACTGTGAAGACCAATGAGACAAATGTAACATTTGCGATATTGGGCTATATAAATAAACATTGATTGATTGATTGATTGATTAATTAATTAATCTTTACTTTTTATTTATTTATTCCCCCTTAGAAAATGCAGTGAAAAAGGATGGCCGCATCAACCGTACTGCAGGTGTGTGCAAGAAGCTGGTGGGTCACTTCTCTCACAGCTGGAAGGCCAGAAGTGCTCTTGAAAAAGCCCAGAAGGAACTCAATCTGCCATCACATTCCCTCATATCAGAATGCCAAACAAGATGGGGTTCCAGGCAGATGATGATCAGCAGGATACTGGAGCAGCAGAAAGCTTTAAGTCAGGTCCTGTCTGTGGACAAGAAGCTGCGGCATCTAATTCCAAACTGGCAAGATGTAGATGTCCTGGAATCTGTCAGCAAGTCCCTGGGCCCATTGCTGGAGTTCACAGACGCACTTTCAGGGGAAGACTACGTTAGTGTCTCCTATGTGAAGCCAGTTCTTCACCTCTTCAACTCGTCAATGCTGCTAATGCGAGAAGAAGACACAGACCTGAGCAAGAAGTTGAAGAAAGAGATGAGGGACTACCTGAATGAGAAATATGAAGATGAAGATACTCAGAAGCTGCTAGATATGGCATCTTGTTTGGACCCCCGGTTCAAGATGGACTTCATTACTTCAGACAGCAAGCCCCAAGTCAAGGCCAGAGTGACATCGGAGATGATGACGACAATCATGACATGCCAGGAGACTGCAACTGCAAGCTGCAGCACTGAAGTGGAGTGCGAAGTGGCTGGCACGTCCCAGGCAAAGAAAGGCAAGAGGTCTTTGGGAAGTTTCTTTAAACAGAGCGAAGCTGCAGCAAAGGCTGATTCGTCTCAGTACCTAAAAGATGCTGTGGAAGCAGAGTTAAACAGCTAACTGCTAACACCTTCAATAGACAAAGAGGAAGATCCACTTGCATGGTGGAAAACGCACAAAGCAGTCTTTCCAGAACTCGCCAAGCTTGCCCGCAAGTACCTATGCATACCTGCTACAAGTGCCCCCTCAG
Source organism: Notothenia rossii (assembly GCF_949606895.1). Taxonomy (NCBI): domain Eukaryota; kingdom Metazoa; phylum Chordata; class Actinopteri; order Perciformes; family Nototheniidae; genus Notothenia; species Notothenia rossii. The sequence goes on along the minus strand of NC_136912.1, from coordinate 52,361,550 downwards.
AGAGGCTTTTCAGTACAAGTGGCAACATTGTCACTTGCCAACGTTCTTGTCTCAAGCCTGCATTAGTGGATAGACTAGTATTCTTGGCCAAAAACCTCTAAGCCTGATTGAGCAATGCATACAGATGCTTAAAAAGTCAAATTATTATATTTGACTACATTATGCAACAGTTGAAATTGTGAAAAAGAAATGTTCAGATTGGTTTAACTGCTTGGTGCTCTGTTCAGAAAGAAAGCAGATCTTTATTTGTTTAGGCTAGCCATGATGACCAAGAACACTTTGTTTTACTTTGCACTGACTGTTGCTAAGACATTTTGATTTAAAAAAAAGGTTTGTGAAACAAAATGGTTCACAAGTTGATATTGTTATGTAGTAGTTAAAGTTATTTGTTTTATGACAAATTATATTTATTTTAAGTTGTAATTTTGTAAACCACTCAGGGAGCTGGTGTATAGCTGTTCTTAATTTTATTTTTATAATGTTGTTTAAAATATGTCCACTACTTTGCTGCTATTTGCACAAAAAAGGTTTTCATTGTGGAATAAAAAGTTAAATGACCTATTTTGTCACGTATGTTAATTCCCTAATGTGAAAATGAAGCTTCCTATAGTTTAATGTAATACGTTTAATCTCTTGGATCCCTTCGAGACACCACTCTTCTTCATTCACAGATGAACCCCCTTATTTGAGGGTAAGCAACCTGCATTATCATGACATGTTAGATCATGACTTAAGGTTTGATGAGTCAACCAGTTAAGATCCAGACGTCCGTGACTAAAATCTTTCATCCGGTTAAATATAGTTAAAAAAAACGCAATATAAAAAAAAAAGTATGAATGTATCTTATGTGGAAAAATTGTTATGCTATAAATTGTGATGCTATAATATAAATAATATGTAAATTAACTCAGAAGATTGCTAAAAAACATCAGGTAGGATTTTCTGTGAAATGGCAAGATGGGTGGGAAGTGGGAGGGACGGGGTGGCATGGGAAAGGGATTCCCTATATTTTTTTCTTTGTCTTTTCTTTTTGTATTGTCTATATAATTTGTATCTGTATAAAACCCTTTTGTGAGGGCAAAAAAAAAAAAACAACAATAAAAAGTTGGTCACAAAAAAAAAAAAAACGGCAATATATATCGCAGGGGAAAAAAAAAACGCAATGTCAGTTTTTTTCAAAACCGTGCAGCCCTAATGCCTACCTATGCTGACAAGTAAGTGAAGAGTAGAAAATAGGCATTGGCTATAGGGAAATGTCCCAGCAGTTTAGGATAATGAAGGTTCTAATCTAATCTATTACATAGCCATTACATTTCTAACTCCTAATGACAGGAAGGCAGAAAGCGCATTATACAAATAATAATACTCTTAATAATAGCAGACATTTTTTTAACAATGACCACAATATCATTATTTTAATAAACCAAATATGAACAATTGAGGAAAATGAGGAAGAACTGATGATTCAAATGTTGTAGTAATGTAGTTAGTGCATAAATTACTATTGCAACAAATGTGTTCATTTTCTTCATTATTAGTCGATTTTTTGGACAAATGCTCCGGGCAAGTGTTTACAATGGGGGGGCCAGTGATAATAACATTCCACCGGCCCAGAGGGCCAGTGACATTTTACCCTTAATGTATACCTGCTCCCGGTTGGTTTTGAAAAGACAGCAGGAACAGGGAACCACTGTTTTACACTTCGAAACATTTATATGTTAATGTGAGTTCATTAATCAAAAACTCACCTCCGTTTCTGTTCTGACTCTTGACTTTTCTGTAATCGTTGTACAGCGGCTCCAAGTATTTGTAGCAATCAACAGCAGTGCCAGTTAACCTCATGTACATCGCTCCCAGTAGACGAACATATCTAAAAACAAAGTGAGAACATATTAAGATTGTAGGAAAATACTTATCATACACATTTCTCTCATGTTGACTGGTCTTTCAGATGCAATAACATTTAAATCACTGCATCAATCTTTTGCAGCGTAGGTTTGCACATAAAAAAAAAGATATAAGGCATTAAGACAGTTATAAATATACAACGTGAAAGTGTGCCTGCATTTATCCTATGTTTCATTTTGTTGTTTGATGAAGTGAATGTAGAACCAGACATGTGTTAATTGTTTCTCTCAATAGATTCTGATAGAAACTCACTTGAAATCCTCGTTTTTAATGAACTCAACGATGATGTCTTTTTCAGGTTGAATCTGCAGCATCTTCAGAGTAAGGCAGAGGAAGGGAGTGGGCTTGATGTTTCCTCCAAACACTCCACCAACATACTTCAACTCCATGGCTTTATCTACAACCAGCTCAGCTGGGAATAACAAAACATGCACACATTACATCACAGTAACTGGGAAATACAAAAGTAACTAAAAGAAAACGTTGACACCAACTGGAGGCTGATCAAATAATATTACAAATGAATCTCAGTAGGTTATAAGGGGGGGTCAAAATACAAATTGAGTTTTGGTCATTCTATAATAAAAAGCAAACTATATTTGTATCACTTTATATTGGTGTTGAAATAAAGAGCTATGTATATTCACTTCATTATTCATCAGGCAAAATATCAAATAAATGATGGCTATGTATCCCGGTGGACAATGGGTAAATTACTTTAATGATAGCTTAGTGTTAGGTTGTGTTAACTTAATAAGCTATTGACATACTTGTTATATTTTACATGTTAAGAGATCTAGAGTAAACTATAAGAAACGGTTCCATGTCTGTTAACGTGACTCCAGAGAACAGGAGGCTAACGGTAGCTCTCTGGCTAACAAGCCAACGTTCCTCACCGGTGAGACCGAAGCACTCCTCCTTCCAGTACTTTGATTCGTATATTCGAGTCCGGATGATTTTCTCCACCAAATACTGCGGGTTGGTCCCGTGTATACTGTTAGCATCTTTAACGGTTCTGTTTGCCATTTAAATACAATGAGTTACTTTTGCTAACAGGGAAACAAAAGCACAACTGTCGCTGCCCGATCCTTTCCGGCAACACGATTTGTCCTGCGCATGTGCGAAATTGAAGCTACTTCTTCTTCTCTTCTTCTTTTTCGGGTTTTAAGCAAACCCCCAGGGTTATGGCTAGAAAGGATCCGTCTAATGTAAATATGACGTCACGTTCTCGTTCTAACTCTCGTTGTAATCGGAGCGGCTCGGTTGTAATCGGAGCGGCTCGGAAGCGCAGTCACGTGGCTGAATGTTTACGTTTGGGATGGCGAGAAACTAAACTATATTAAATATGTAAATACTTGTTAGCGGTCTTGCTGTTGAAAGAAGAATGACAACACTGTAGATCAGCAACACTATGGTTTATTTTGTATTCACAGGCAAGTCAACGTTGTTGCAGTAAAAGTCCCAAGATAGCTCCTGGTGCAATAAAATGTATGTTGCATGTTACTGCTGTAGATGTGTTTACCTCTTTTATATCCCGTTGGGTAGTTTAATCTGCAGCAATGCACCATATTCTATAATATCATCATATATGTGTCGCTTTGTCTCTGTCGTATCTTTCAAAAGTAAAGTGAAACAGCTGTTTTCAGCTTTGTGATGATGTATTTTCCAGCTGATCCAAGAGGCTTTTTAAACACCTTACTTGGCTTAAGAGGGAGGGGAATTTTCTCAACACATAAAGGAACACTTTATCCTTCAGTTTATCACAAACATTACATCAACACATTTGGAGATTCTAATTTGAATCCAGTCTGTAATTTGATATTAAGGTTTTAATAATGAAATGAGGTCATGAATCGAGTTCAAGGTTAAGATCATCTTTATTATCCTATGTACAAAAATGAACATACAACATTAATATAACAGTAACGAATAAAACAAAATAACATTATGCAACTCTGATCTTCTTGCTGATACTTTTCAAAGTTAATTTGACATTTGCTCTACTTCTCCTGCTACTGTTTGCTCTGCTTTCAACTTCTCTTTCAACTCTGCTCTTTACTCTGCTTTCCCTGTTTCCTCTGTTCTCCTCTCCTCATCTTCTCCTCAGACTATCCTCGTTTTGCTATATCCTCTCCTCTCCTGTTCTCCTCTCCTCATACTCTCCTCCTTTTGCTGTCTCCTCTCCTCTGTTCTCCTCATCTCCTCTCCTCCTTTTGCTGTTAGATATTTAGACTGTAATGACAGCTTATGATATTCTTTTTATAACTACATCAATCACATGCAATGGATTCAAAAGGTTGTTTTACTTAGCACCTCTTTACAGCTCCAAGCTTCCAACATTCACCTGGCGGTGGTGCCTTGGATGAAAACAACTTTTGATATGATACAATACAACAACAATAGTTAACACCTATCCACAGCAATAAGCACAATGAGAAGACTAATGGTCTCTTTTATATCAGTTTCTATTGGAGTGAAATGAACTGTGCCATGTCACATAGGATTGGAATGGATGATTGGCTGTGTTTTGTGAATATAGAGGAGATGGCAAAAGTAAATATACTTTGTTCTTACCTAAAGCATCTATCCTCCTCTTCGTACCCCTGCCTGCTCCTCCCGCATTAGACTCTGGGGACTTAGCTTTTAAAATCTTGTTCAAGCTGTCCACTCTGTAGTTGGATCTCATGACCTCAGCTTTATGACCCACCCGGCCTGAAAAAGGGTGTCTACGATGGCTGGTACTGAGAGGTGTTATGGTCCTCTTCTGCCTTTTGTGTTTGGGGGGGCGTGAAGGTGAGAGGAAGACTACTGTCATGTGGGGTGTTTTGCTTTACGTCCTCCAAAAGATAATTTAGTCTTGATATCACTGTACACATGAACGTCTCATCCTGTAGGTGGTATGTGTGCTCAGTAATTTCCCGCAATAAGGTCCCACACTGCTGTCGTTTCTTATCTCTTGAGGACTTTGAGTGGTTACCACTGCTCTGATTACAACGAGAGTTAGAACGACGTCTCTTCTCGATGTTCCCGCGATCTTCCCGCTTCCCGCCCACCCCGACCCTTTCCGATTACAGCCGAGCCGCTCCGATTACAACGAGAGTTAGAACGAGAACGTGACGTCATATTTACATTAGACGGATCCTTTCTAGCCATAACCGTCCAGTAGCGGGCAGCATGCACTCCTTCTGATCTGCCTTGTCTTTGAAACAACGAAGAAGAAACTGCAGCCTTTGCGATTTTCGCGGGAAATCCTGTCTGCGGCGTTGTTTTCTTTTGAGGCTGTTTCTTTAAAAGCGCATCTTCTTCCTATGCGGTGTTTGAATGAAATCAAACAGAGCTATTTTACCTACATTAATTATTGCTTGTATTGTTTTATCTGAACTGCAGCAGACAGCAAGGAAACAGGATGAAGTATTTCACCCGGCTGAGAGTCAGACGAGTCTACAAGTGGCGAGGAGAGCCCATCAGTTTCAACAGGAAGTTAAAAACATGTGAATATGCGTGAGTATCTTTCAGTAGTCACGAAAGGAGAACGCTTTTCAGTCGCGAAGGAAATATTCCAATTGTTTGCTGAAGTACACGTAGGCTACCACATTGAAATACTCGTGCATTGGAAACCTTAGTGAAGTACACGCGTGTAGGGAACATGTTAAGCAGACTACTCTTTAAGCGCTTTTAGTGGTTTAATATATAATTTCTGGATGAATGTTACTGCAGCATTATTGTGTTTGTTACATTTCCCTTCTGTAGTTGTATTAGGTATTTCTAATGTTAACTTCTTTATATACTGTAACTGTTGGGTAGTTTAATCTGAAGCAATCCGTCATATTGTATAAGATGATCCTACTGTATGTTTGTAGCTCTGCTGTGATGTGAAACCACGTTCCTCAGTAGTCCCGTTTCCTGTTTCAGATTGTGATGATGCATTTTCTAGCTGATCTAAGAGGCTTTTAAAACGTTGTATAGCTTCAGCAGAATTGTCAACACATGAATGAACATTTCATCTTTTAGTTTATTGTAATAAACATATCTGGAGATAGTTTAATCTGTTTAATTGAATTATTAGTATATGCTTCATAAATGTGTTCATCACTTTAATGTTGCAGGTGATCAATGTGGAGCTCATTTTAATTGCTTAAGTACTTTAATCTGTGATAATACATACATATTTTATTTGGTGGTAATGTTTTTTAAATTAATAATGTGAATATGTTTATATCCCAGCTCTTTGGACATTAGTGTGGAGGGTCTCCCCAGGGTCACTGTCATTAAAACTGGCCAACACATCCTCATAGAGGGAGACGATGAAGACAACCCATACGTGGCCAAAGTCATCCGGCTGTATGGAGATGGTAAGAGACTCAATGCTATACTTGACTTTGTCCCCAAAGACTGTAACTGAAAATCTTTTTCTCTCTCACTTCGGGTTTCAGAGAACGGGAAACAAAAGAAAGTGGTGGTTCAGTGGTTTGTTCGTGTGTCTGAAGTGCCTTTGAGCCAGCTGAAGCTGCTGGGCAGAGAGCCCCACCCTCAGGAGATCTTCTACTACCAGGGCCGCAGCTGTGACGATGAGGTGGACGCCGAGTCCATCCTCAGATCTGTGAAGGTGACTTTTAGTGACATCTGAATAACATGAGTTTTCCTGTCATTTATTCATTGTTTTTTCTTTATGAACTGGACAAGTGTGCTTTTGTTAGGTCTTGATAACTGCAGTTCAAACAACACCAAATTATAAACATTTGAATAAACTATAATAATTAAAGAAATAAAAGCCAAAGCTAATTATCGTAGAACTAGGATTTCACTGATCATTCCTTAATTGGGTCCTTCTCAGAGTCCGATGTGACACTTATGTTTACTTAAAGGTTGATTACACTTATGTCAGACTGACACATTGAAACGACACGTCTAGCCTACTCCATTGGCTCCCTTAAGAACTCTCACATGGTTTAAAGTTAAATCTAACCAAAACAGTGGGGTTCAGTAAAAAAAGGATTGGACATTGATTGACTTTATTTTAGCTTGATCACGACCCAATTAATTATTCCCAGGATGATCCCAATCCCAAAAGCTGTGAATCTGTCCGTTGCAAGTTTGACAGTAATGTAATGCCATGCTAAATTAGTTTAATTATTAGTGTGTGTACGAGTTTATCAACACCACTGAAGTAGTTTTCTGATGTCAAATATCTTCATGGACAGGTCCTCCAAGAAGCAAGAGGGAAAATGTTTGCTTTTAAGCATTTTACACTAACCCTCTATGTGTCTGTCCTGTGTTCACAGGTACAGCGTCTGGATGGAGCAGCTCCGTTCCCAGACTCTGACCACCAAGACACCCTGTATGTGAAGCTCTCCTGGGACTCGAAAACCTTTAAGTCGGTTGACTCTGCTCGGGTGGATTCTGATCTTTCTCCAGATTCCTCCTCTTCTCCTCCTCCCTGTTCCAGATCATTCCTCCCCCCCTCAACCCCTTGCTCTCCCCCTGCAGCGACTCCAGCGTCCCGAGGCCCTGTTCGACGCGCCTTGCCCACTCAGGATCTCGCCATCATGTGCCGGGCAGCTCCCGGGGAAGTGAGATACTCCAAGGCCACCATGAGTGCAGGGAAACCCAGTACTGCAGAGGCAGAGTCAATGCACTCAGCCACCAAACGGTCTGCTTCAAAATGCCTGAGCGCCAAACGGAGGAATGTCTTTGCAAGGACGCCCGGCATTCGCAAGAAACTGGAGCTCAGCAGTGAGTGTTACATACACTGAACAAAAATATAAATGCAACACTTTTGTTTTTGCTCCCATTTTTCATGAGATGAACTCAAAGATCTAAAACATTTTCTAAATACACAAAATAACAATTTCTCTCATATTGTTCACAAATCTGAAAAAACCTTTGACAGTGAGCACTTCTCCTTTGCCGAGATAATCCATCCCACCTCACAGGTGTGGCATATCAAGATGCTGATTAGACAGCATGATTATTGCACAGGTGTGCCTTTGGCTGGCCACAATAAAAGGCCACTCTGAAATGGGCAGCTTTGCTTTATTGGGGGGGGGTCTGGGGGGGTCCGAAAACCCTAGGGTTAAACCCTAACCCTAACATGTCACCCATTGAGCATGTTTGGGATGCTCTGGATCGGCGTATACAACAGCGTGTTCCAGTTCCTTCCAATATCCAGCAACTTCGCACAGCCATTGAAGAGGAGCGGACCAACATTCCACAGGCCACAATCAACAACCTGATCAACTCTATGCGACGGAGATGTGTTGCACTGCGTGAGGCAAATGGTGGTCACACCAGATACTGACTGGTTTTCGGACCCCTCCAGACCCTGAGGCTGTGCGAAGTTGCTGGATATTGGCAGGAACTGGAACACGCTGTCGTATACGCCGATCCAGAGCATCCCAAACATGCTCAATGGGTGACATGTTAGGGTTAGGGTTAGGGTTTAACCCTAGGGTTTTCGGACCCCCCCAGACCCCCCCAATAAAGCAAAACTGCACGTTTCAGAGTGGCCTTTTATTGTGGCCAGCCTAAGGCACACCTGTGCAATAATCATGCTGTCTAATCAGCATCTTGATATGCAACACCTGTGAGGTGGGATGGATTATCTCGGCAAAGGAGAAGTGCTCACTATCACAGATTTTTTCAGATTTGTGAACAATATTAGAGAGAAATGGTTATTTTGTGTATATAGAAAATGTTTTAGATCTTTGAGTTCATCTCATGAAAAATGGGAGCAAAAACAAAAGTGTTGCATTTATATTTTTGTTCAGTGTACATACATAAATACTTGCATACACACATGCACAGGTATACATATTTAGATAAACTCATATACACAAATACATACACAAATACATGTATACACACATGCATACGCCTTCTTTGCTGGTGTTAGTATTAGCAGATTTTAGATAGTGTAATTATCAGTTTTGGCAAATGTATATCAGCCAACAGGCAGCAAGAAATTGCAACATAAAATTATATGTGATGACCTAAGCTGATCCAGCCAGAATTCAAATGGTCTATTCTCTGCTTAAAGCTAAAGTTTGTAACTTTATTACAAATAGCTCTTATCATATTTGCTAAAACGATATTATAATCCTGATAGGAGTCTAATTAAGTGTCAATCACTGTTCCTAAACTCTGATCGAACTGTTAAACTAGACGGCGCTAATCAATATGCACTCCGGGCCCGGCACCACGAGGAGGCAAAAGGGGGCATTGCCCCCTCAGTTGTCTTATTTGCCCCCTCACCTTGAGCATCATTCATCCATCAAAAAGTACAATAAATGTCACAATTATTAAATAACTTAAATAATTATTTCCCCCAATAGACGTTGCGATGTTTAGATCAGATGTGTGGGTCAAGCAACGTTTAAACAAGCCTCAACCCCAAGTGAGCTTGTAGACTAATGTTAGCGCGTGTGCTTAGCTGTAAACACAGTCGGATAGGTGACAAAAACGTCCCCGTTTTCTAGGCAAAGTCCCCGTTTTTGGTGGCCGGTACCCGGTTGAAACTCTCGAAAGTGTCCCCTTTTTTGAATGTGAGTTAAAAAACAGAGCAAGGTGAAATAAAATGTTACATGTCAGTAAAAACAGAGTAACAGTGTTGTGCCTTTTTGTAGCGTTAGCGTATTTCTTCTTCTACTACTTCTTCTTCTACCTCTACTTGCTCTTCTTCTACTACTTCTTCTACTACTACTTCTTCTTCTTCTAATTCAATGTACCTGCCCGCGAGATATTGGACAAAAGAAACTCGGCTAGTAGGTGTCAACTAAATCCATAGTATTACAACAAAAGTACTTTAAACGAGGTAAGTTACGAATGTATGTTCTCAATCGCCAAGTATGGGATTGAATATTACATCAGTTTAGATTAGATTTATTGTCCCCAGGGGGAAATTCATTTGCACAGCTCTGTTGTGGTAATCTGTATTATATAAACCGTATTGGTACAATGAGCGACATCTAGTGGCGGATTGTGGAACATTGATTTGATTTTTCTCATGGAAGTTTGACTCTAGAGACAGACCAGGGGACTTTACTTTTAATCTGTGTCTGTCCATTTGGTGTAGTGTTTTATCCAATATTACATTTGGTTTATATATTAGTCACTTTCAGATCAGAGGGTGTGTGCCAATTACAGAGGGATCACACTACTCAGCCTCCCCGGGAAAGTTTACTCTAAGGTACTCGAAAGCAGGGTCAGGCCGATTGTCGAACCTCAGATTGAGGAGGAACAATGCGGATTCCGTCCTGGTCGTGGAACAACGGATCCGCTTTTTACTCTTGCAAGGATCCTGGAGGGGGCCTGGGAGTACGCTTATCCAGTCTACATGTGTTTTGTAGACTTGGAGAAGGCGTATGACCGGGTTCCCAGGGAGTCACTGTGGGAGGTGAGGGGGTCTCTACTCAGGGCCATCCAATCTCTGTACTCCCAAAGCGAGAGCTGTGTCCGGGTCCTCGGCAGTAAGTCGGACCCATTTCAGGTGAGGGTTGGCCTCCGCCAGGGCTGCGCTTTGAAACCAATCCTGTTTGTAATATACATGGATCGGATTTCGAGGCGTAGTCGTGGGGGAGGGGGTCTGCAGTTCGGTGGACTAAGGATTGCACCACTGCTTTTTGCAGATGATGTGGTTCTGATGGCTTCATCGGACTGCGACCTTCAGCACTCACTGGATCGGTTCGCAACCGAGTGTGAAGCGGCTGGGATGAGGATCAGCACCTCCAAATCTGAGGCCATGGTTCTCAGCAGGAAACCGATGGACTGTCCACTCCAAGTAGAGAATGAGTGAAGGAGTTCAAGTATCTCAGGGTCTTGTTCTCGACTGAGGGAACAATGGAGCGTGAGATGGGTCGGAGAATCGGAGCAGCGGGAGCGGTACTGCAGTCGCTTTACCGCACCGTTGTGACGAAAAGGGAGCTGAGCCAGAAGGCAAAGCTCTGTCTAACGTGCCATTTTCGTTCCTACCCTCATCTATGGTCATGAAGGATGCGTCATGACCGATAGAACGAGATCGCGGGTACAAGCGGCCGAGATGGGTTTTATCCGCAGGGTGGCTGGTGTCTCCCTTAGGGATAAGGTGAGAAGTTCGGTCATCCGGGAGGGACTCGGAGTTGAACCGCTCCTCCTTCGTGTCGAAAGGAGCCAGTTGAGGTGGTTCGGGCACCTAGTTAGGATGCCACCTGGGCGCCTCCCTAGGGAGGTGTTCCAGGCACGTCCAGCTGGGAAGAGACCAAGGCTTAGACCTAGAGCCAGGTGGACGGATTATATCTCTTCGCTGGCCTGGGAGCGCCTTGGGATCCCCCAGTCAGAGCTGGTTGATGTGGCCAGGGAAAAGAAAGTTTGGCGCTCTCTGCTGGAACTGCTACCTCCACGACCCGACCACGGATAAGCGGGAGAAGATGGACTTTCTTATGAAATGCCAGGTTTTAGGCCTTGGTCTGAACATTCAATCCTGGAAATAAAAAATCAACCAGATACATTTTTCTAGATAGTAAGTAACATCTGTATAGGAAGACGAGTTAAGGGATAGAGGAGAAAAGGTTATGGTATAATTACAGAGCCAATTTATAAATGGAGGAAATCAATGTTAGTCTCTTAACCAAAGTGCAGCCATCTAATAATGTACTATCTGTTATTAAAGATCAGAGGAAAAGAACAGAATGAGAGGGGTAAATCTGGAATACAAATAAAGAAGCAAAGATATTGTAGAGCAGTGAGAAGGAAAAAAGCTTGGTGTGTCAATTCATTACATTGCCAGCATTTTTCGTTGTTGTGAGAAAAAGAAAAATCGCCCCCTCTGATTTTTTTAACAGCCCCCTCAGTCATTTCATCCTGGAGCCGGGCCTGATTCACTCTGCCCCAGAGTCCTGCATCGGGTCGGGTAAAAGTGATTCGGGGGTGGTATTTTTTTCAACTGGTTCGGCTCTGGGTAAAACAAAGATGCGGGTCCGATTGCGGGTGTTGCATAATAAATATATTAAAATAATAACGTAATTGTTTAAATCCTCAGATCTCTCCCCCGCGGGATCGCGCACAATCCTAACCTCTGCACCGCATCAATCTGCTGCTGAGCGTGCAACATTCAAAATGGCTGATGTGAAGGCAATGCTCGGAGAATACAGCATTGTCAATAACTCTTCCTCAAGAGCAAAATCCAACGTCTGGGAGGCTTTTGGTGTCATCCTAGATGGAGAAAAACACCCCACGCATTTTGAGCCAAATACGCAACTGCGTGTGTTAATAATTGCATGTTTTCAGCTCATAGGATGTTCAGGTCGATTTGCGGATCTTGTGCCGACGGGTCGGGTCGGTTTGCGGAACTAATTGGCATATGGGCGGGTAAATAATTTATGATAGAGTAGGCAGTTTAAAGAGCAACTTGCAGGTTAGAGACACCAGTGAATAAATGTGTAGGAAAATTATGAAACCGGCGTTAGCTACAGTTAATGTTAGCTAATGTCAGTCACATCACAACATTGTAAAGTTAGCAATCATATATCAGGCTATAACTAAAGTAGTATTGATAATATAGTAACGTTACTGGCAAGACTGTTGATACTGATCCATAACAGAAACTAATGCGCAAGTACCAGCCTTATCTCACGTTACCTAATGCAACTCCACACTACGTCTTACGGTGCTGTGTACTGGAGGGTAGACGCGAGATACGGCTGATACTTGACGATCTGGCGGAGAAAGGTTGTGGAGCCTCCGTTGATATGCCGTTGTAAATGGCTTGATGGAAAGCAGGTGTGTAGTCGGGGAGGGTGCACAGCTGATTGCAGCAGGTGAGTGGAGGTTGAGCCGGGAGGCTCCAGCCACCACGCCCACACAAACAACACAGACAGGGGGAAACAAACACAAAGTAGACGGCTGGAGCAGTACAGCCACCACAGCGTTACCTAAAGCAACTCCACACTACGTCTTACGGTGCTGTGTACTGGAGGGGAGAGAGAGAGAGAGAGCAGCGAAGGGGGGGAGAGAGATGTAATACGGTTTCCTGCTAAAGCTGTGGAGAGTATGTGCTGCACGGAGGTGGATGCACAACGCACCCAGGAACGAAAGCCAGCTCCGGTCCTTTTCCCGTGAGGGAAACTGTGGACTCGATGTCCTGATAGGCTGGAGTTTGTGTAACCTGCACAAACTCCAGCTCACCATGATTACAAATGGTGAAATGCAATGTAAAATTACCGAAAAAATACCAGCTCACTAAATCACAACCGCTCAAACCAACTACAAACTACTACCGCGGATTGGGCAGAGAACGAGTCCGAGAAAGTTGCTCCCCCATGTGACGTAATATGACGCGTTTGACGTTAAAAAAAAAACAGTTTTTAGTAGCAGAGCTCAAAACGGCTCCTTTTCCTCTGAATTCCTGCCCTTATGTCTTGTAAAACATATTAAATCCTACATTAACATTTTTAATTGTAATTTGCAGGCAAGGTTGAGCATAAATGTAGTAAAAAAAAAACCTGCAAGTTGCTCTTTAAGCATTTTCATATGTGATAGATCATTCTGCTCGTTTCTGAAATCCTGAAGTCTCGTTTTCTCTCCTGGTTTTGTCAGGTCCAGAAAATAAGTCTGTGATTGCTGAGGACCACCTCAACCAGCTGCTGGACGGGGACCCAGAGCCGGAGCTGATGTTGGCTCAGAGAATGTCGTCTTCCCCTCCTCAGGCCGTGCTGCTCAAACACAGCCTCACTCCTCTAAGGAAGAAACTGAAGCCGTCTGTCCTCCTCAACAACATGTGTCTGTCTGAGATCAACAGCTCTCCATCATCAGACCACTCCACCAGGTCAGAGTCGGCTCTCACGCAGTCACCCACAGTATATTGGAAAACAAAAAACGTGTGCACAGGACGCACGCACTAATACAGGGTGTCCGCGGGGTCTTAAAAAGTATTAAAAGTTGATAAATCAATTTAGCGAAAATTAAGGCTATTAAAAAGTATTAAACGGCATTTTCCAAGGTATTAAGAAGGTTCACAGCAACGACAACATGAAACACCCTTTAATTTACTGAAATGACATGTCGGGAAACCCCACAAGGCGGCCCCATGCATAGCGTGCGCTCTGTGTGTGGGGGGGGGGGGGGAATAAACGACTACGGTAACGGGTCCCAAGGTGGGTAGACCGGCATACGCAACGCTCTGGGGGTCCAACGGCTCCGTGTGTGCCCTATATGATCATTTTCTGATAACGATGAAAGAGCCCGCCTCCCTCTCCCCACGTCTCCTGCTGCTGCTGGGCTGTCAGAAGAGGGGGAGAAAAAGAGAGGCAGTCACCGTTTATTAAATATTATTATACAGAGAACAGAGTCGTTATCAATTTGTTTTAAAGCTCAATAAATAACAAAGAAGACCTCTGACCGGCACTTTCCTAATTTTGTACGGAAGATTTAAACTTTAACGGACATGTTGACCGGCGGAACATTTTTTTTACGGAAACTGCCGCACGGTCCCCTCGTTCCTTGGAAGAGGCGGAGAGGTGGGTGTTTTTCATCTGCTGGTGGACTACCTGAGAGATGCAGCAGGAGAACACGCCGTACACCGCGGAGAATAAACAGAAGGGCAACCATGGCAACCATGCTCCGGGGTCTTCTTCGCTGCTTTTGGTGTATTTCGGGCGGCAGCAGCGCCACTTACAGGCCTGACATATGTACTACAGCATTTCCAGCGGCCTAGTGTGAACGGACACATTAATGAATCAAATGCGTGTGAACGGAAGACTTTTTTGCGCTTGCGTATGCGTTTTACCGTATGCGTTTTACCGTATGCGTCCTCGTGGGGCCGGGGTCTAAGCCAAACTATATCCGGTCACAGAGATCTGCTATTTTAATGTAAAGTCAACACATATCGACCCTAAATATAGTCTATATTAAGAACGAGAAAAGTCATAACATATATATCCTTTTTTGTAAAAATATGACAAATGTCTGAGGGTGATGACGTCAGAGCATCGTCTTGTGTGCCAGGGCTTAGCCCCGGACAGCCCCAGCCCAATTTAACCCCTGGGTATTTGTGAGGGAGCTCCTATATTGCATTACCCCGCTGAAGCTCACCAAAGTTTAACATATTTCATAGTTCAAAGTTTTGTCAATTGTTTTGTTTATTGGTCAAATACTGGTTTCGAATGTTTTCTGAGGAGTTTTACTGGAATGAAAGAGCACAGAGTCTACAGAAGCAAAAAAGCAGCATACTGCATTAAACCTGACCTTCACAGAGAGGTTGAAGTTCATGTGGAAAGGAGTCTGTCTGCACTTTGTTTAGTTTTGCTATCTTACAATCAATATAAGAAATGTGAGGTAAAGTGTGTCGCCAATGTAACCGGTTAGAACTCAAAGTTGCGATGAGGTCTTAAAATGTATGGAAAGGGTCTTAAAAAAGGTCTTAAAAGGTATTAAATTTGACTTCAGGATTCCTGCATATACCCTGTAATAGGCGTATCCAAACACGTGCATAACGACAACACACAAGTACAGAACAGCCTGACAACCATGATATGATTCTACGTATAGCAATTTAATATAAGATAACAGCAGAACTCGTGAGTCAAAGTAATGTCCATGTGAATTAGGAGTGAACATTGTTGCGGTGCAAACTTTAAAAGACATAAACTGTAGTAAACATATGAACATTGTTGCGGTGCAAACTGTAAAAATACATAAAGGTAATAAACATATGAACATTGTTGCTGTGCAAACTTTAAAGACATAAAAGGTAATAATAACTAATTAACTTAGGAACATTATTGCGGTGCATATTTACATTTGGGGAATACGCTATGTTTCAGCGTTAATCTCACCTAATGAGCAAATCCATCCTGGGCATAATTTTGGAGACGGCCACTCAGAGATCATCCTCCACGTTTAGACGAGATCTGTATTTGTTTTTTATGTATGTCAATGCCGAGAAAGTCTTTTCGCAAAGGTATGTGGAGCCAAACGGCGTCAGAACGTCCATCGCGGCCTTGGAAAGCTGTGGGTATTCCCTCTCAACTGAAATCCAGAACTCAGCAAGCTTCTTCACATTAAAAGCTGTCTTTAATGTGCGGTCACTTGACAGTTCAGTCAGTGCGTCTTCCATGTCGGATGACAGATGACTTGCGGTCGTTACGGTAA